>NW_022103900.1:42482578-42485000 GCF_000313985.2 Echinops telfairi
CCGGGCACCATCAGCTTTCTTCACCACATTTGCTTATTCACCCACTTTGTCTTCAGTGGTTGTGTCGGGAAGGTAAGCATCATAGAATGCCAATTTAATAGAAGAAAGTATTCTTGTGTTGAGAGAGTACTTGAGTGATTTTCTAAAGTAACAGAAAATGAACAACAAAAAGTTTGCTTTCTAGAGCCAAATGTCACAAGATATCTTTGATCCGGTTCTACCAAATAAATGAGTTCTATTTGGGCCCTCTAACCTCTAAAATGTGTGAGGATGTCCCAGGGTGGGGCAGTGCTTTGTTCTGCTGTGCTGAGGGTTGGTTGCAAATGAGTTGCCGATGGTGCAAATGGCAGCTCATAACATAACTGACTTCAGAAAACATTGATGGTCTAGAAAACGCTTGTAATTCATTATTGTTAGTTGCCTTCGAATCCCTTCTGACTCGAGGGGACAGCATGTATTGAATGAAACTTTGCCTCATCTTTTCCCATCTAGAATCTAGATGATTCTTTGCATGTTTCAGCCCATTGTTGCGGCTGCTGGCTCAGTCCATCTCATTGAAGATTGCCCTTGTTTTCTCTCCCTCTACATCACCAAGCATAATCTTCATTTCTAGAAGTTGGTTTTTCCTGATGATGCGTCTCAAGCAAGTGAGCCAAATTCATGCCATCCTCGCCTCTGAGGGGCATTCAGATTCCATTATAATGCTGATCTGTTCATTCTTTTTGTAGTACTCAGTATTCTTCATCAACTCCACAATTCAAACACATCAATTCTTTGGTCTTCCTTTTTCAGTGTCCAGTTTTCACAGGCATACAAGGTCACTGAAAAGACCATGACTTGGTTCTGGTTTACTTTACTCAACAAACACACATCCTTGCATACACAAGAGGTCTTTTGCAGGATTTGTCTAATGCAATATATCATTTGATTTCTTGAGGTCTTTTGCAGGATTTGTCTAATGCAATATATCATTTGATTTCTTGACTACTGCTTCCATGGATATTGGCTAATTTTTTAAAATTATTTTATTGGGGGCTCGTACAATTCTCATCACAATCCATACATCCATCCATTGTGTCAAGCACATATGAACATTTGTTGCCCTCATCATTCTCAAAACATTTGCTTCCCACTCTAGCCCCTAATATCAGTTGCTCATTTCCCCCTCCCTCTCCACACCCCCTCCCTCATGAACCCTTCATAGTTCATAAATTATTATAGTTTTGTCATAAGTTACCCTGTCCGATGTTTCTGTCCACCCTGTTCTCTGCTGTCCATCCCCCAGGGAGGAGGCAATACGTAACTTCTTGTAATCGGTTCCCCCTTTCTACCCCACATTCCCTTCACCCTCTAGGCATCGCCGCTCTCACCACTGGTCCTGAAGGAGTCGTCTATCCTGGATTCCTTGTGTTTCCAGTTGCTATCTGCACCAATATACATCCTCTGGTCCAGCCAGATTTGTAAGATACAATTGGGATCATGATAGTGTGGAGGAGGAAGCATTAAAGAACTAGAGGAAAGTTAAATGTTTCATCGTTGCTACCCTGCACCCTGGTTGGCTCATCTCCTCCCCACAACCCCACAGTAAGGGGGTGTTCAGTTGCCCACCGATGGGCTTTGAGTCTCCACTCTTCACTCACCCACCTTTACAATGATATGGTTTTTTGTTCTTGGATGCTTGATCCCCGATCCCTTCGACAGCTCGTGGTCACATATGCTGTTGTGCTTCTTCCATGTGGGCTTTGTTGCTTCTGAGCTAGTTGGCCGCTTGTTTATCTTCAAGCCTTTAAGACCCCAGATGCTATATCTTTTGATAGCCGGGCACCATCAGCTTTCTTTACCACATTTGCTTATGCACACATTTGTCTTCAGTGATCATATCAGGAAGGTGGGCACCCACTGATCTGATTTTCAGTTTTTTGATGTCTGATAACTGGTCCCTTCTGCACCTCTTGGTCAGATGGGTTGGTGTGCTTCTTCCATGTGGGCTTTGATGCTTCTCAGCTGCGTGGCTGCTTGTTTATCTTCAAGCCTTTAAGACGTCAGATGCTATATCTTTTGATAGCCAGTCACCATTAGCTCTCTTCACCACAATTGCTTATGCACACGTTTGTCTTCAGTGGTTGTATCAGTAAAGCAGGCACCCACTGATATGATTTTCAGTTCTCTGATGTCTGATAACTGATCCCTTCTACACCTCGTGGTCAGACGGGTTGGTGTGCTTCTTCCACGTGGGCTTTGGTGCTTCTCCCACGTGGGCTTTGGTGCTTCTCAGCTAGATGGCTGCTTGTTTGTCTTCAAGCCTTTAAGACCCCAGACATTATATCTTTTGGTAGCCAGGCACCAGCAGCTTTCTTCACCGCCTTTGCTTATGTTCACATTTTTCTTCAGCAATCGTGTTGGGAAGGTGTGCATCCTGGAA
>NW_022103900.1:42486277-42505380 GCF_000313985.2 Echinops telfairi
TTCCCCCCTTTCCCGCCCCCCCCCCAAGCAGAATGAAATCTTTAACAATCAAAAATTCTCCAATTCATCATGATGTGGTTCGTTGGTGAGGGTTTTTGTTTTTTTCATATTCTCTGTGTAATACATGCTAAGCACCTTTTATCAGTAAGTGCTCCGAATGATGTTCATTTTTGGCAAACAAAAGTTGTGTCATCTGGACACTACAGATTATTAATGAGGCATTCTTCATATAATTCAGCTTCACAGATTATCTGTTCATCATGCATATTAAATACATAAAATAAGAAGATACGACCCTGACACACACCTTTTCAGAATACCATAAAGTATTCTGTCTGTTAAAATATCGCCACATAATTCATGTACTTGTTATTTTGGGGAAAAAGTAATCACTTTATCGGGGGGTATTCCAGCTCTTATAACATTCAATTGTGTCAAGCATATTTGTACATATGTTGCCATCATTTTCTAAATATTTACTTTCTATTTGAGACCTTGAATTGTTAGGTAGCCGGATAGGGGGTTATTCCTCTCCATGGCCAGAGGCCCCTACAAGAAGTTGGAAACCAATAAGGGAAACAGGGCATGTGCCAATTCAGGGCACATGTGCCGAGGGCATGTGCCGAGCCATGGGGTTGGTACACCTAGGTGGACCCCAGTGTAGGCCAGGTGAACTTAATTCAGCCAATGGGGTCAACCAGTACCGTGCACCTCCCCTCCCAGCAGAAGGCCCTAAAAAGCTGGAACCTAGAGACCACCACTCTTTTCCTAGCTGCTCCTTGGCCTTCTGCTCCCTTGTGCCTCAGTCGCTCTCTCGGGCCTCTGGCTGCCACATGGGTGTGCCGTGTCATGAGGGGGCCTGTGTTCAGTGACTGTAAAACCTGAAACTTCTGCTATGCTATATAAAAACCCACTTGGATCACAACCTAGGCTTTGGCATGAATTCTTTCTCATGTGAAGCCAAGGACAGAGGAATTTCTGCCCCGAGGAATCTAACATTTTGGTGAGCGTGACTTGGAGAATGAAGTAAGCCTGGCTTGGGATATTTTCCTGGATCAGGCCTCCACATTATAGCTTCACTGACTTCTCAGGCACCTTCAGGACTTTTACCTCACCAACCTTGGGAGACAGAGCATAGTGGGAAAGGATGCTGAGAGGTGAACTAAGGCACAAGGACAAACAAAGAAAATATTAAGAGACTGTAACAGCTCTTTATTGGAAAAGAAGCTCCCGGACAAGGTTCTGTGGTCTAGCAAGAAGACCAGGGAAGTCACGCCCAGTGCGGAAAGTGGTGGGTTTTTTAAGGAGGGGCTTTGGGAAGGGGTTGGGGCTGCAGCTGATGGGGATTCTCCACTGCTGTCATGTTTTTCCTTAGTCCAATTGTCTAGCTGTTGCAGGTGGGGAGGAAAGACGGTTATTCTTGGAGCCAGTTCCAAGACTTTTCCATCAGCTTCATTTCCTGGTATGTGCAGGGAGAAGGGCTGAGGCCCTGACAGCCTGCCCCTGACTCGACATCCCAGCCTTTTGGTGATAGGGGGCTATGTGAGTCATTCTGGCTACTTCCTGCTGGTGGGGGAGGTGGATGATGAGGGGCTACAGGCCAGAGTGTTCTGGGTCAGGTTCAGGAGGCAGGGGGTTGTACGGGCATAAAAGAAGCTGGTTAACAGTTAAATCGGTTATGTCCTTATTCTGTTTTGGAGAAACTTGAAAAAACGGGGCTATTAACAACAGAACACATCTAGCTACTAGTGGCCCAACCAAAGGGAAAAGCCAGGAGACCAGAGGGTTTGGAAACCAAGATGTTAATGAGGTGCTATCCCATTGACAGTGGCTATTGATTTTAGGGTGCCAGGGGGAAAGTAGATTAAAACTGGTCACTGGCACCCTGTGGGGCACAATGTCCTTTTCCAGCCACATATGTCTGTGCAGCATTGTTAGCCCAATAGGTTTCGTGGACGATGAATTCCCACACAAAAGGGTTTACTCTCTGCTTTGGAGCTTTACCTTGGCTTAGGGTGCCTTGCAGGAGCACCCTAGTAAATCGAATGCGAGTGGGCCCCACAACTTGGGTGGAATACAGGGGGCCATGAGTTGTCTGCTTGACTTAGCTGAGATAATGCCAGTTGGGTCCCCAATTTCTTTAACCGCTGTAGGGGTAGTGGAGGATTAGGGGGTAAGGTCCCTTCCGCTTTGGCTGGAGGGGTTGTGGTTGTCATTCTTTTAGGAGAACTAGTCTCTGGGGCTGACAGCAGGTAGGTCAGGCTGTGTTGGGTCTGGGCTGAGCAGGCACCAATCTGCGTATTTTTGAAGAAGCTGTCTTAAAAGAGAAAGGTAAGGCAGGTAAGTGGCTAGAGAAGGAGGCTGTATTGGTAGGTTGTTTAGGAAAGGTCTGCCATACATTAACTTAAAGGGACTTAGAAAGGAGGGAAAATGAGTAGCCACGTGGATGCGTGCTAAGGCTCAAGGTAGTAAGTCCAACCAGGACTTGGCGGGGCTCCAGCGACAGTTTTGATAGATGACTTTCTATGATGCTGTTCATATGCTTCACCTGTCCATAAGATTGTGGCTGATATGGTATATGAAGCTTCCACTTTATGTCCAGAGCAAAAGAGACCTGCTTGGTGATTTTAGACATAAAACCTGGTCTATTATCTTACTGAATGTAATTGGGGAATCCAAATCTAGGAATAATCTGGTTAATAATGTTAGTGACCGTATCAGCTGTTTCTCGCCGGGTTGGGAAGGCTTGAACCCATGTTTTGCTGCATCATACAATGACTTAGCTATGAGGGAAGAGTTCAAGATCCAATGTCTGAAAAAACCCACAAAGCCAAGAAAGGAAAGTATCTGTTCAGCTGAGGTAGGTGTTTGGAGGTTCCTCACTGCCTGTTGTTAATCTAAAATTAAGCCCTGAGTGGTAGGGGAGAGGCACAGGTCCAAATAAGTGACAGAAGTGATGGAGAATTGAGCCTTGGATCATGAGACTCCATAGCCCTTGGAAGGTAAAAAAGTTAAGAGTTGTGCTGTGTGTTTTTTAGAACTGTCCAGGGATGGGCTATATAACAAAAGGTCATCTACATGCTGTTGGAGAGTAGATAGTGACAATGGGCACTCCTGTAAGTCTGCAGCAAGGGCCTGTCCGAATAAATGAGGTGAGTCTCGGAAGCTCTGGCGCAAGACCGTCCAAGAGTATTAGGAAGCTGTGTGGGCATCCAGGTCTTCCCATGTAGAGGCAAACAGGTGCTGGCAGGCAGGGACAAGGGGAATAGTGAAGAAAGCATCCTTTAAGTCTAAAACTGTAAAGTGGGTGGTAGAAGGGGGGATGTGGGACAAAAGAATGTAGGGGTTGGGGATCACTGGATGTATGGGAATAACAGCTTCGTTAAAGAGGCAGAGGTCCTGGACCAGGCGGTAAGTGCCATTGGGTTTTTTACCAGTAAAATTGGAGTGTTGCAAGGAGAACAAATAGGGGTGAGGAGATTATTACCAAGGAGATGCTGTATAATAGGCTTTAAACCACTGCAGTGTGTGGCTTAGATGGGGAACTGAGGATGAGATGGGAAACCAGTAGGGTTTTGAGGTTTATAAGAACAGGGCAATGGTGATTAGCAACAACTGGGGTGGTAGTGTCCCATACTATGGGATTAACTAGGTCAGGAGGTAAGGGTGGAGCAAATGAGGATTCAGTGGACAAGAGTGCCAATAATAGTGGGGTTGAAGAAGAGGGCTGGTGCGTCCACTGAAGAGTGACTCTGAGTTTGGAAAGGAGATTCCCTTTCCAGCAACGGAGTTGGATCAGGATGGCATGACCAAAAAGGAATGAGAAAAATGGGTGTTTATCTATAATTAGAGATAAAGGTGGGGTGACTAAAGCCCTGGAGGGATGGCCATCAATCCCCATAACCAAGACAGGCAAGGGGAAGTTGGGCCCGGGAAAGAGGGAGGACAAAAAGGTAGTCCCCTTGTCAACCAAAAAGGAAACCAGCTTACCTGCTTCCTTGATCACTACCCTGGGCTCGGCAAGGGTTATTGGTGTCATCGAGTCAGGGCTCCCTTAGTTTTTAGCTGCCAGACTCAGCAGTGCCAATGGCGGGTCAAGGTTTGGATGGACTGACCTCTTGTGACCAGGCGCCGAAGGGCAGTCACTTCTCCAGTAGCCCCGTTGACCACACACCAGGAAAGGTTTGCTGGGTGGCCAGGGTTGTGGGCAGCGGCTGGCCCAGTAGCTCTCCTGGCCACATTTGAAACACAACCCCAGAGGTGGTCGATTAGGGTTGCTATTTCCTGAAGTCTTCTGACCCCTTCCTCCTGCCAGCATCAGAGCCTTCTGACAGGCATGGGACTTGCACTCAGACTCTGCCTGTTCCTCCCGAGCATTTAAAGGTCATATTCACCGGGTCTCAGGTAGGGGTCTGAGGGCCATCTTCAGCTTTCTTTAATTTCTTTTTTATGTCAGGCGCTGCCTGGGTGATAAAGTGAGTGGCTAGGACAGTGGCCGCTGCTGGGGATTGAGGGTCTAGTCTAGTATACTGTGTTAAAGTCTCAGTCAAACAATTGAGGAAAGTAGCAGGTTTTTGCCTGAGTTTTGGATGATTTCCCTAAGTTTGTCAGAGTTTACTGCCTTGTGGGACACCACCTGAAGCCCTGCTAACAACATTGGATTGTATGATCCCTGCCTTCTCGTCCTGCTGGGGTATCTATCTGATAAACCCATCCCAGCTTTTTTCGTGGAACTGCCTGGAGGCCAACAGACATTGTAGCATCAGTAAGGTGGACCTGGTCTGCGTGTTGTTGGGCTGCAGTTAAAACACATCCCCTTTCATCTGGCATGAGGGTAGATGCTGAGACTATATAGATGTTGTGCCAAGTGAGAGCATAAGCCTGAGTGAGGTAACGAAATTCTTTGGCATAAGTAGTTGGGTCCTGTGAAAAGGAGGTCAGCCACTTTTCTATCTGAGATAAATCAGTGAGAGAAAATAGCGCGTGAACTCTGACCGGGCCCTCCGCGCATGCGACTTCATGTAGAGGGTAAGCAAGAGGTCGATGTGAGCTGGTGTGGCAGGAGACGGGAGGGTAGGTAACGTGAGGTAGGCGACTGGGAGGTAGGTTCTGGGGGAGCTGAGTATGGTGAAGGATGAGCTGGGAGCTGGGACAGTGGCTCCAGGGAGTCAGAGGAGACACAGAGCAGAGTACTAACCGGAGTCTTGGTGAGTCAGAACTTGATGGCAGAGGTTAGGGAGGAGAGTGCCACACTAGCCCAAGACGGGGCAGGGACCCGTCAGGACCCCTTCTCTCCCTCCGGGTTTTGGCACTAAATAAGAGGTAAACTGACACACAAGGACAAACACAGAAAAAGTTAAGAGGCTGTAACAGCTCTTTATTGGATAAGAAGCTCTCAGACAAGGTTCCGTGGTCTAGCAAGTAGTCCAAGGAAATCACGCCCAGTGAGGAGAGTCGTGGGTTTTTAAAGGAGGGGTCAAAGAGAGTCTCTTTGGGGAGGGGGAGGGGTTGTAGCTGCTGGGGATTTTCCACTGCTGTCATGTTTTTTCCTTAGTCCAATTGTCCAGCTATTGCAGGTGGGGAGGAATGATGGTTATTCTTGGAGCCAGTTCTGAGAATTGTCAGTCAGGCTTGTTTCCTGGTGCATGAAGGTTTGAGGCCCTGACAGCCTGTCCCTGATCCAACAGATGCCAGGTTGGACCTTTCCTGCTAAGACACAGCTACGGAGTTCCCGGGACCTGTTCTTTTGAGCCACACATAATGTTTTGTGGGAGCCCCATCCCCTTGTGTCTGTGTCTCTATCTGTGCTCCCTATTTTTAGGTGGGGCTACGGGACTGCCTTTCTGTGTTTCCAGGGGCTTGTGTGCTGTCCCCAGCCTTGTTTCCTGGAATGGGATGGACACCCTGTAGCTGCTGCAGTGTTGGGGAATTTTGGTCCCTAAAGCCTTTTTGAATTTCAGTGGCCTGCTTTGCTTCCCAGCCAGCTAGATGGCTGCACGTGCACATGTATACCCTGTTGGTCTCTGAAGGACTCTAGTGCCAGTGGCTTGCCCCCGCTGGGTAACTAGGCTGCGAGTGGTGGGCATTATTTTCCCTACCACATGACTCTCCGCTCAGGGCCAGATGGCTCAGCCCAGTGTCTGCCGCCATTTTTGTTGTGGGACAACTGAGCATGTGACCCTGGCCAAGATGGCACCCACCAAGCCAAACACTTGGGGGGTGGGGCAGTGCTTCGTGGGCTGGTGACTGAGCCAGGAACTAGCCCTGCCTAGTCCCCCAGGGGTTGGACGCTCCCTTCCCCCCTCCCTTCCTTTTGTTTTCTCCTGGTTTTACAAACCAGCTGCTTTAGCATTCTGCCAGTGTGCTATTTTGGGTTTATTTTTTTCTACCAATTGGCATTTCATTGCCAAAGGCTCGGCCCAAGGCATTCAGAAGCCAAGCCCAAGTAACTGCCCACTTTCGTCTCCAAAGGCCTTTCAGTAATCCTGCCTTCAGCCTGTTCCTGGTTCAGTTCTGCTGTGACAGTATATGTCCAGCCAAGGATCCCAGTTACCTTAGAATGTTCCCTGGGCCAATCGATGGCTCTCTCTTCCCCATCACAGGTTCCAAAGGCCACTTATGCCAGTGGTCATCTTTGAAGGCTACTGGAAGGCCACTCCAAGCAGTGGTCTCCCCTTCAGTGGTCTGCTGAATTACTAGTGCCAGTAGTTCCCTCCATATGCTGTGTGGTCACCCAAGCCGGTGGCCATTGCTTGTTGCCTAGAAAAAAGTCAGAGCCCAGTGTGTTGACAGAGACTGAGGCCCCGACCCCTCCCTCGGGCAGGGGCACCCGCTCAAAGCCCCCGTTCACAGCACTCTAGTGGCGCACGCTGAAACTGCAGTCACTGATCTTGAGGCATCGAAATTTTGTGATTTCTCTGCCAATTTTGTTTTCTAGATGGGTATTGGAGAATCTGTCTGCCCTTATATCCTGGCCTTACCTTCTTCCCTGGACCCTGGACACAATTCACAGGTGGAACCGTAGAAGCTGTTGCACCCAGACCCCCTCAGAAGCGGAGCATACCGACAAGCCACCCTGAGAGCTGTTGGGAGGTGTTTCACTGCCACCCCAGGACAGATAAATGCTCCACAGAAAACCCTGCCTCAGACCCATGACGGTCTTTAAGCAAGTAAATGCTTTTATACCATTCCTGTGTTTAAAGTGAACTAGCACCCATGCCTGTCAGCCCTAAGATTTCTTTTCTAAACTTCCAGTGGCACTAACCCTCACCTCCAAGGGCACTACCATCTCACGCCTTACCCCTGTCTCACCTAAACTGTCTACCTGTTCTGTTTCTTCCAGAAGTCCTCAGATTACTCATGTCTCTGAACCAAGGGTGCCAGCTCCTGGGCCACCCCAACCTCATCCATCGGGGGCCCTGAGTGGACAACCCCTTCCAACAGACTAGGAAGGGTATGGACCTAAAGTCCCACTTCATGCCCTTTTTGCCAGAAGGAAGCAGCTAGAGATGTCGTTGCCCAGTACCCCAAAGATTTGTGCCCATACTCCTTCAGTGGGGAAATGTTAGGTAGCTGGAGAGGGAGAGATTGTCCTCCCTGTGCCTAGGTGCCCCCTACAAGAAGCTGGAAGCCAATAAAGGTGAAAGGGCATGTTCCAATTCAGGCCCCGAGCCAAAGGGGTGGTACACCTAGGTGAGCAGTATACCTGGGTGGGCCCCGATCTAGGCCAGGTGGGCTTAATTCAGCCAATGGGGTCAACCAGTACCGTCAACCACACCACCCAGCAGGAGGCCTGGAAAATCCATAACCTAGGGACTGCCGCTCTCTTTCTTTGCAGCTGCTCCTTGGTCTTCCACTCGGCCGTGCCTCAGTCTCTCTCTTGGGTCTCAGGCTGCCACATGTGGGTGTGCAGTGCCACGAGGGTCCCTGTGTTCAGTTCCTGTAATGCCTGAAACTTCTATTCTTTATAAAACCCACTTGAATCACAAACTAGGCTTCAACCTGAATTCTTTCTCTTGTGAAGCCAAGGCCAGAGAGATTTCTCACCCGAGGAATCTAACAGTATCAGCTCCTCTTTTTTCCCTCCCTCCCCCCTCATGACTCCTTGATAAATTATAAATTATTATTGTTTTCTCATGCACTTGCTCTTCATGAGCACAATAAGATGTACTAAAATTCCAATTCTTCATTAATTATCATTTGTTAAGAATCATAATCAAAGGCTTTTTTTTTGTAGCTGATAAAGCACATGTAAAACACATCTTTCTGGTATTCTCTGCTTTCAGTCCGGATCCACCTGAGAACAGCCCAGATGTTCCTGGTTCCATGCCCTCTTCTGACTCAAGCTTGAACCTCTGGCAGCTCCCTGTTGATTTTCATCTGCATTCATTTAAAAATTACCCTCAGCAACATTTTGCTAACATGTGATATTGGTGATATTTTTTATGATTTCTGTATTGCATTTGATCTCCTAATGACTCTTGAATGAGTCATATAAGATCATTATGACTTGTAACGGACTTCACAGCAGTGAGTATATTTACCCATCTGTTGTTCTTCCCCTTCTTATATACTTTCTGTTTGAATAATTTCATTCAGTTATTAAGTGTAGGTCTTCTGTGATACATTCTCTTAATTTTCTTAAGTTTTGCCAGAAGTAGAATTTTCTATTGACAGTATTTTCTTTCAGCACTTGCAAAATGCTTCTGGCCTCCATGAATTATTTGAAGCTATGTTTTAGTTTACCATCTTGAATGCAGATCGATGTTCTCCTATAGGTAAGGCATCATTTCTCTATGGCTTCTTTTAAGATCCACCCCCTACCTCTGGTCTACAGTTTTCAGGAAGTTAATTATGTCTCAGGATGAATTTCAATGGATTTATCCTGCTTGGGAGATTCAGTCAGCTTCTTTAAGCTGTAAGTTTATAGCTTGCTAAACTTGGGGATTTCAAAGCTGTTATTTATTCAGAACTTTTAAAACTTCACATGCTTTCTATTTCTCTCCCGGGTCAAAATTGTATTTATTTATTGGTCCCACAGTTCATAAAAATGACATTCTTCTTCTTTTTGTCTGTTTTCAATGTATTTTCTCTCTGTTGTTCCCTTTGAGAAAATTATTTTGTTTTCAATTTAAGTCCACTGACATTCATTTCTAGGTTGCTTTAGTAACTTGTATTTATTTTTGATTTTGTAATTCCTTCTGGAATCATTCTTACAATAGCTGAGTGTTTTGTCTTTCAGGTAAATGTTTAAATTATCTTTAATTTTTAAAATTGCTGGAATTTTAATCAGAGTTGCATTTTATAAATCAATATGGGGAGAATTGACAGTTTTTCATTATTAAGATTTCCTGTATGCAATTGTAGTGACTTGTGTCTTGCTATGATGTGTGAAGTTATGCCATTAGTTTAAATAACAGCAGGTTCACTCATGGTAGATAGGAATCAGTGGAGCTTTCAGACTAAGAGATTACCAACTGGAAACCTGATAAATAGCAGTGGAATGTGGTCAAAGGCTGTGCCAGAAAATGAGCTCTTCAGATTGGACCACACTCAAAATACTACCAGGAGAGAGCTACCTCCTCAAAGTAGAGTTGACCTTGATGGCATGAAAGAACTAACGCTTTCAGACCCTTCATTTGCTCATGAGGCACTACTCACAATGAGAAGACAAAGTAGTAAATATCCATTAAGAGTCAGGAACTGGTTGTTAACTGCCATCGGTATGTTCTGAATCTCAGGGATCATTTGTGCACCAGGACTACATACTGACCGGTCCGAGGCATCTTCACAAGTGAGGTTCTCCTTGAAACCATCGGCGTTAATCCATCTCATCGAAGATTCTCCTATTTTTTGATGCTTTTCTACTTTACCAAGCATGGTGTCTATCTCCAGGGAATTCTCTCCTGGAAACATGTCCAAAGCATTTGAGACAAAAGGCTCACCATCTTTGCTTCTAAGGAGCATTCGAGTTGTACGTCTTCCAAGACAGATTGGTCTGTTCTTTTGGTAGTACATGGTACCTTCAGTACGGTTCACCAGCACTATTCTTCAAATACAATGTACTTTCTTTGGTCTTCCTTAGTCAATATGCAACTTTCACATGCACGTGAGTTGATTTAAAATGCCATGGGTTGGTTCAGTTGCACCTTACTCCTCAAAGTAACGTCTTTGCTCTTCCACACGTATGCAGCAGATTTACAAAAATGTGTTGATTGTGGATCCAAGAGGAAATCCTTGACAACTGCAATCTTTTCTCCATTTATCGTGATGTTATCTACTGGTTCAGTTGTGAAGAGATTTATTTTCTTGACATTGAGCTATAATCCACACCGAAGGCTAGAATCCTTCATCTTCATCAGCAAGTGCTTCAAGTCTTCCTCATGTTCAGAAAACAAGGTTTTTCCATCTGAATATTGCAGGCTGTTAGTCAGCCTTCCTGCAATCCATATGCCACATTTGTCTTTATTGATTCCAGCTTCTCTAATTATATGCACAGCACACACATTGAATAAGTACATTGAGAGGATAAAACCCTAGCACATACCTTTCCTGATTTTAAATCATGCAGTATACCCATGTTCTGTTTGCACGGCTGCCTCTCCATCCATGCACAGGTTCTCCATCAGAACAATGTAGTAGGCTACAGATGATGTAAAAAGAAAAAGCGCCAAACAACCAGTGGGTGACATGCTGTCCTTCATTTCTGCTTTGTGCTACACCCCAAATTTCTACAAATTATGAATGAATTATTCAATACTTGAAAGTGTTCATAGAGCTAAAAAATAACAGAAATGGAAAGGGTTTATTCAAAGATGAACAAAATATGTCCAGAGAAAAGAGGTTGCCTAACACAATGACTGTTGTTTAATTGGCCAATCATTAAGGGAATGGGATCCTATCCTACAGTGAAAAGATGCTTAAAGATAAATCACACAGCCAAAGATACTCAGATAAAAACAAAGAATATTGCAAGTGAGGATGCCAATCAAGAAGCAATATGGAAATATTTTAAATAATAGAAAAAGGAATTCTTTCAGGATAAAAGAGGAAACTTTAAAATCATTGGTGCAACACTTGAGTTGTGACTTCAAACCTTTAAATTATCTTTTGTGTGTGTGATTTTATCTATTATAAGTAGGACCAATCAGCAGGAAATACAGTAAACCATTGGCTCAAGTCCAAAGAACCACACACAGGCCGATAAGACAGATGCAGGATAGTCACAGCAAAAAGCAAGCAAGCTTTTCCACAGTGTCTACTTATTTGGAAATAGTTCATACTCTTGAGGAAATCTTCTCAGGGGGATTACTAGGTCTTCACTGTCAACCACTGAGAATCCTTGTCCAAATACCTTGAAACAAAAATTAACTGTCAAACACTGTTTGAGTCCATTCTTGAAACCATTGTGCCAATTTATTTTTTGATGATCTCCTTTAACTGACTTTTAACTAACTTTACTTTACCAAGCATTCTGCCCTTCTCCAGGGACATGTTAAAAATAAGTGAGGCAGATCACTCTATCCTTGTGTGGTAGTGACATAATCTGTTGTCAATTTGATACGTAAGAGTAAAAGGGTGGCATTTAGCCTGTCAATCAGGTCGCAGCTTGATGTCCTCATTTGGAACCACTAAGGAAATAAAAAGCTCGCTGGAGACGGGACACTTGCTCACTCCCTGCGTGACATTACTGAGGATAAGCCTGATGGAGCTATACTGCTGCAGCCAGAGCCCGGCAGTGCTAAGATGCTTCTACCACCACTGGATCCACAAGACTTTTCACCCACTGGCCTGTGAACTTTCTGCATTTGGCATTATTGCATGTGTTTTGTGAGTCTGAAGAGGACTTTATAGATTGGTATCAGACACATGGGCTAATTTCAGACTTATGGACTTGATCTGAACTGGGCTGGGATGTTTTCTCAATATACAATTGCTCTTGTATATAATGCTCTTTCTTATACACATATGAGTCTCCCTAGATTTGTTTCTCTAGTCGACCTGGACTAACACACCTTGCTTCTAAGGAATATTCTGGCTATACATATTCCAAAATAGATTTATTTCTTCTTCTGGGAGTCCATGATATATTTGGTGTTATTCAATAACACCATAAATCAAACTATTCTATTGTGATTTGGTCTTTCAAGTCTCCTCCGATGCATGTGAAAACTGAACAATGAATAAGGAAGACCAAAAAATATCCACTTTACCACTACTGGATACCTCTTTGTATCCAGTAAAATTCACTACTCTGCTTTCAAATCAACTTTGTTTGATATGAACAGAGTTAAATATTTCTAGAGATAATGTTTCACTATTCTTTTATTTTAAAGTATTTGAATCTATTTATTTAACTCTTTGATGATCCATGGGACAATAGCACCCATCTTCATGATCTTCTTCTGGAGTTTATTGGGGAGCTGTTTTACCACTGACAGTGCATGCAGCCATCAGGAGGGAAACTGTATAATTGTTTGACATGGAAGAAATGAGCACATGGTGTAGTAAATACTGTTTTTACAGGCTGTTGTATTAGATATGATTTTTTCCAAGTTGTATTGTTTGGCTGTTTACTGAGAGATAAACCTTGTAAGTATATTTCTAAGTTCCTGGGTGTTATTTGGAAGTTGCCTTCTCTCAAAAAGATTCTATGTATACATGAATACTGTATTTTCAATGACCTAAGTTGTATACACTTCTCAAGGAAACTAAAAGGCAGAGCATAGTCCAAAGGGATGTCTGGGTCTGTCTAATTCTATCTCCAAGGTCAGAGGGACATATGTGTCCCACATAATTTTACATCCCTACAATACAGAGTGATGAGTGTATCCCACATAATTCTACCATAGAGTCCAGTGGGACACATTGTCCCACATAGCATGTCTCTAAAGTCATATTTATATTCACTGTTATCAAGTTGTTGCTGCACATAGTGACCTATAGAACAGAGTCATTTCCAAGACTGTCCCTGTTTATAGGAGGAGAAAGTCCCATCTTCTTCCCACGGAGCAGCTGATGGTTTCAAACCATGGTCCTTGCAGAACACAGCCCAACAAGTGACCATTATGCCACTGAGGGCTCCTATTTAAAGCCATATTAAATAAAATTTGAAAAATGTTCCTTAGTTCAAAAAGTTTTATTTCATTATGAAAACACATGGTATTAACAACAAAAAAGTTAAAATGGAAAATAATTGGGTCATGAAAGGGTTAAAGTCAAGTTCTTATGGGTGGCATACAGTTCAGTCTGACTTTGATAGTCAATCTGACAATATGTCTTTTGCAATGGATTATTTATGTATGCATTATTTTGTTACACTTGGAAAATATTGATTCACTAAATTATACAGATTTTATAAATGTCAACACATTTCATTATACAATATAAATATTGACATAAGTTATTGTAACTCTCATGAGAAATTCTTTTAAAATTGGAAAACTGTCAGGTTCACAGTTGATATTTTAAATTTTCCAAAATTCTGATTTCACATTAACTTTTAATTTAATCATTGGCACAAAATAATGCCCACTGTTTTCTGTTCGCCCAACGTTCACTTTAAGTCACAAGAACCTCATTTTTTGAGAAAATACTCATCCCAAATCTATATGAATAATATAGTTTGTCACCCAGTTGTTCTTTTATATTTACATTTGAAGAAGTTGAACAAGGTTACCCTCCTTGAGTATGCAGCAGGTGCATTTCCACTTCTCCACACAGAAAATTAAAAGATATGTACTCAGGATCAAACTGTAATGCAATTATGAGCCTTCATGGACATTCTTCCTGATATTTTTTATGATTATAAATGCATAACAATGGTAGTCCAATGACAGTTGGTTTTTGCTACCTTAATTCATGTTAAGGTACTAGCAATTTTTCTCACCCTTTGACATACAATATGATGCAGTAAAAATCAAATAACATTTCAATTTTCTTATGAAAATAGTTTTGATCACACAAATAACTTGAAAACTATATAGAAGCTCCAAAAATGTATACTTTGAGATCTATTTGTTTAGGAAAATTAAATGTGCTTACATGTAATATTGATCACATTCTCTTTTACTTTGGTTTGTTTATTTGATTGAAATTATTTTATTGTGGATTTGGTGAGAGCTTACACAGCCAATCAAGTTCCCATTTACTAATTTCTAGATATACTGTTCAGTGATATTGGTTACATTATCCACATTTATGTCAACATTCTCATTATTTTTGCCCCATTGTTCCATTTCTATTAATCAAGCTCCCCATGCACTGCCTCACCAGCCTTCTCGTCTTTGTCGTAGGGTTGTCTGTTTGGTCTCAGGTGGATTATTATTTTTGCTTTTAAAGGAGCACATCATTCGAGGTTGATATTGTTTATTTTATGACCTCGTCTGTTATTTAGCTGAAAGGTGATTCTATTCTCTTCTGAACAGAACATTTCTTCACCTATCCAAAATATCTTCAACCTCATGTCTAGTATTTAGAACAGTTCCTAAATGTGGGAGGTGAATCGAATAAATTCTATCTTTTCTCAGCACCTAAGTTTTACCTTTACCACCTTTTGCTTGTTAGTTTACATTTCACTCCACATTCCCATAGGTCAGAGTTTTAGGAGCAGTGAATGCCCTTTGAACCCCAGAGTTAGAGATTTAATTTTCAGAACTCTGAAAATAGAAGAAGAAAAAAAACACACCTCAGTTTTCATTCTTTTTATCCTAGAGAAAAAAACAAAAAAAGTCTAAGTAACAGAAGCCCAGACCAAAAGACTTGATGTTGTGTTGTAATTTTTAGTATTCAGACATATCACCTTGCCAGAAATGTAACTTCCAGCCACTGTCTGCTGCCAGCTCTTCAGTTCTTTTGTATTATGTCACTTATAAGTCTGGGTGGGTGGAAATGATGAATATATTTTAATTGGGCAAATGTGTATCTTCTTTAAAATTATTTAAAATTTTATTTATTGGCAAGTATTAAGCTCAATTAAGAATATATTTGTAAGTATAGATCCTTTATTTCAGTATTTCAAAGGAGACATGAAAGATAAGTAAGTAATTTGAAGGCTAACATTCACAGTTTTATTTTGAACCAGCATTCCTGTTTATGACTTACTGGAAAGACTTAGCTATCCCATCCCAGAACTCACTGTACTGGACCACTAAGTCACTGTGCCCTAGTCCTTTCCAAGTGGCCTGTATCTGATTGAGCAAAGAATCTTAACCCAAGTAAATTGCACTGGATCAATACATAGGCATCTTCCTATAGAAAATATTTTGAAGGTATTATAGTCAGTCTTGAGATTTGTTTGATGGTTATTCTTTTAGGTCAGGATATCATGGGTATAACAAACAATATCCATTTGTGATATTTAATGCAGTACTAAAATATCACTGATGAACTCTTCGTTTAGGAAGGTCATGAAACACGTGGGCCAGGACAAGCAGAGGCTAATGAATAGGAATGGGGAATGTGTAGAATGTGTTCTCAGAGTCACTCAGAAAATTGCAAGTATATTTTTAAATTGCTCAGCATGAGTCACAGACAAACTAAGAGTATCTTTTTAAATGAAGTTTTTATTATGAATTGAGGTGTGTGTGTGTGTGTGTGTTACATTTCAGATCAGCAGTTTAAACCACTCATTCACCTCCCCCCGCTTATTCTACCCCCACTTGTCTTCTGATTTCTCCTCTCTTATGAATTTCTATCCTCCCTTTAACCCAAGTGAATACTTGGTTTGTCAATCTTCTTGTCCATTGCTTCATCTTCCCATACTTGCTCCTTCCCTCTTAGGAACCTCCAAAATCTTTTTGCGTGCACAAGACTTTCCCTTGGTTTTTATCCTTATAGCAGTGACCCCATGTACTATTTGTACTTTTGTGATTGACTAACTTAACCCATCGTAATGGTTCTCTACATCCATATATATGAGGAGGCATTTCATAGTTTTACCATTGTTTTTGAGAGATGCATTGCATTCCATTGTGTGGAGGTACCAACATTTCTCAATCCATTCTTCTACTGATGGACATTTCCAACTCCTTGCTATTGAGAACAGTGTGTGATGAATCAGGGAGCACATATGTCTCTCCTTGTTGTGTTCTTGTCTGTTCTTGTCTATGGTATATGCCCCCAGCAGAAGAGTTGCTGGATCTTATTAAATTTCTATTCACAGTAAAACCATATCGCTTTTTACAAAAGCTGTACATATTTTAACACCCACCAGTATATGAGAGTTCCAATATCTCCACACACTCTCTAGCATGTGTTGTTTTGTTTTTATTATGATCTATCATTGGTGCAAAGTGATATCACATCATTGTTTTGACTTGCATCTCCTGGATGGCTACTGATCGTGAACATTTTTTCATATATACGTTAGCCACTTGGATGTCATTTTTGGTAAACTGTCCGTTCATGCCCTTTGTCCACTTTTTAATTGGATTATTAGTTTCTTTTTCTTATTGAGGTATTTGTTGCAGTTTCTATATATTTTAGATATTAGTTCTTTGCTGTGTCATTGCTAAATCTTTCTTTTCCACTCTGGGATTTATTTTTACTCTTTCGATGAAGTCTTTTGGTGCACATAAGGGCCTTAATTTTAGTGGGGCCCAGGAAAAGAGACATGTTCCTAGAAAAGGACATCATGCCTAATACAGGGGCAAAAAAGGGGAGGAAATCCCTCAGTAAGAATGATTGCAATGATGGGATAAAAATATCCACAATGAGAAGATGGTGCCGGGCCAGGCAGTGTTTTGTTTTATTGTGCATAAGGCCACTATGACTGGGAACTGACTCTCTGACATCCAACCACAGCAGTGGTCATCAGATTTGTCTTCTAATATGTGTGCTTCCTCTCCCCTATTTGATAATATGTGGATACTCTGCAATAGGGTCCTTACGTTTGTCCCTATTTTCTCATTGATGATACTGATAGCTCTGAGGTTTAGATCTTTGATTCATCTTGTTTGTTTTTGAACATGAGTTGAGAGTACGGGTAGTGTTTCATTCTTCTTCAGGTGAAGATCCGATTTTGCTAGCAATGCTTAATGCAGAAGCTGTTTCCTCAGAAGCCCTCATTGCCGAGTGGGTTAAGTGTTGTGCTACTAAATGCCCCAACAACAGTTAAAAACTACCAGCTACTTTGGGGAGAAAGAGGAGACTTTATCCAATAAGTATTTAATTTCAGAAACGCACAGGGTAGATCTATGGGTACTTTCTCCTATGGGGTTACCATAAGTCAAAAGTCCCTCAATGGCAGTGAAATCCCTTTCCCAGTTATTGGTGGGGTTTGGGGCACTTTGTTAAAGACCGGTGGGTTGATGGATCTATTTCTGAGCTTTCTATTCACTATTATTCACTAGGTCTATGTACACACCTAGCATTGCACTGGGCTCTTTTGACTATTATAGCTCTTTAATAGGTTCTGAGGATAGATAGTGTGAAGCCTCCTACCTTGTTCTCCTGAGAAGTTGTTTTTACTATCCTGGGTCTCTTCCCTCACCATATAAAATTAGTAATTAACTTTCAATTTATTTAAAGAATGGAGTCTGGACCAGAATTACAATGTATTTGCAGTTTGGTTTGGGTATTATTAATATTTTCACAATAGTCCACCTTCTTCCATTTATGTAGGTTTCTTGTAGTAAAATTCTATAGTTTTCTTTCTAAGTCTTCAGTTTCTCTGGTTAGGTTTATTCTGAAGTATTTAACTGTTGTGCAGCTATTGTAAATGAGATTGTTTTATTCGTTTCATTTGAAGAGTTCTCTTCAATGGACTGAGTGTGCGTGTCTGTGTGTATTAATCCTGTATCCAGCCACACTGAGGGATCTTCAGGTTGTTTACAACAGGTTTTGGTTTGTTTGTTTATTCTTTGGGAGTGGTTTCTGCACATAAAATCGCACATCTGAAAATAGTAAGATTTTACTTCTTCCTTGCCCTTTTGGATCCCTTTGATTTATTTTTCTTGTCTATTGGTTCTGACTAAGACTTCCAGTACATTAGTGAATAAAAATGGTGATAGGGTGGAGGGTACCGTATCCATCAAGGTCATTTTATTTTATTGTCTTGGCTAGTTCTTCTGTGTCTTTATTGAGTTTCTTTTCTGTTGACCTATTTTTCATCCAGAGTGATGTATTTAAGTCTCCTACTATTCTTGCTGAACTGTGTGTTTCCTTCTTCAACATTGTAATGTTTTGATTAATGTAGTTTGAGGGTCTTTTATTGGATGTGTATGTATTTTTATGGTGTGTCTTTTTGTTCTATTATTCTATTAAACATTAGATAGTATCCTTTTTCCATTCATGATGCTTTTTGCCTTGAATTTTATTTTATTGGAGATTAATATTGCCACTCTTGTTTTCCTTTGTTACCATTAGTTTGGCAAAATATTCTCCATCCTTTGATTTTTTAGCCTAGTTTTGTCTTTGTGTCTAAAGTATGGTTGTTGTTGACAGCATATTGATGGGTCTTCTTTTCGTCTAGTCTGCTACTCTGTCACTAGACTGGTGCCTTTAATCCATGAAATTATTGATATGTGTGGTTTTGATGTTCCATTGCTGGATTTTGTTGTTTGGGTGTGTATGTGTGTGTGTGTTTATTGGTTTCTTTGTTCTTAAATTTCAGTGCTGTTTTCAGTGCTTTTTCCAGTGCACTGATTTCTGGCTGGTGTGTGTTGTAAATTGTCATGTTTTTCTACTGTTGTTTTAGCTTCTCTGTCCAACATATTCCCTTTAGTCATTTTTGTCATGTTGGTCTTGTTTTAACAAATTCCTTTAATTTCTCCTTGCTGGGAAATACATTTTGCTCTCATATTTGAGGGATAGTTTAGCTGAATATAATATTCTTCCTTGGAAGCTATTTTATCTCCTGGTTTTATATATGTCACCCTATCATCTTCTTATCAGCTTGGTTTCACCAATTCTGAGAAATCCATGCTTATCCTTAATTGCTTTTTCCTTTGTAGATAACTGTTCTCTTGCCCCCAACTCTTCTCAATATTCTCTCTTTTTGAAATTAGAGTTTGACCTCCTCCCTGGGGGACAGACAACCGAAAAGTGGGTGAAGGGAGACGTCGGACAGGGCAAGATATGACAAAATACCAATTTATAAACTA
>NW_022103900.1:42506589-42507842 GCF_000313985.2 Echinops telfairi
GAGAGAGAGAGAGAGAGAGAGAGAGAGAGCAAGCGCTATCTCAAGGAAATGGTGGCAGTTGAGAGGGCAGGTGTCTGCTTTCAGAGGCAAATGATTCCAAGGTTGACAGGTAAGATAGCAGACATTGATGATGATCAGCAGACAATATAGCAGGTCACTGGCTCAGGACCAAAGAACCAGAGTTCATATATCAAGCCAGATTCAAGATCTACATCCAACAGGAAAACACCTTTTCCCACATCATCTACATTCATTAGAAGCAGGCCACACCCTTAAGAAAATTCCCCTTCAATCAACTGGTTGCTCATATCAGATATTTCACAGGTGATTATATCAGATCTCAACATGGAACATGACCATATCTTACCTGCCAAGTCCACTGAGAGTCCTGACCCAGGAAATTATCACACAATTTTAACCATCACCAGGGTGAACTATCAATAATAACTTGTTACAACTTTTATTGTCATCATTATGGACATTATATAGATTAGGCATCATACATAAAAGAGATAGAAGAACCCTCAGAATTAGATGGCCAGTAAGTGGTAGGTACTAAGATTCAAAATCACAGTCTCTTCTTTTGCTAAAGCTATGTGTTTTCTACAACACCTACATTTTCCTGCACTAAAATGGGACCTAGAAATTCTATGTATGTTCACACAGTTTACATATTCTATTTTTAGGGAGTATGTAAATTTAGCTTTAGATTTCCTCAGTAGTGAACAAAACATATGGAATAAGTGAAATAAGTATCTGACAACATTTGATATAATAAAAAATGAAATATAACTCACAGAGATTACAATCTAGGCATAGGGAACTGATATACTTGTGTTGGCATTTTGAATGGAATAATCATATGGTTTACTATGCCAGGAACGACAAATTCAAGAAGAATTACCTCACACTCACCGTCAAAGTCTATCTTGTTTTACAAGGCCATGTCTAATTGGATAATATCTATATACTTACAAGGAAGATCTGTTAATAAACTATTTCAAATTTATCCACCAAACACTAACACTAGTAATTTAAAAAAAAAAAAGAAGAATTCTATGAAATTCTTCTGTCTGTAATGGATTAAACATACAAGCACTGATAATTCCTTGCAGTTAGAATGTAAAAGCTGTGAATAAAAAGGAAGAAAATAAAGGGATCGATGGCCCTGGAGGGACATGGGAGTGTAGGAGGTAGGGGAAGGGAGGAGGGTTGGTCAACCTAGGGACAGGGAACAACAAATGGTTCAAAAC
>NW_022103900.1:42509343-42521729 GCF_000313985.2 Echinops telfairi
TTTTTTTTAATCAATGGATTTTGAATATTGCCTATTATTTTTTCATATCTATTAAGATGTTTTATTCTCTGCTAAGTTGGTAAATTGCATTAATTGATTTTTTAAACGCTAGATTAGCTTTACATTTCTTGGATAACTCTTGTTAATAAAGTATTTTCTAGTCAAAAAAAATAATAAAAAAAATAAAATAATAAAAAGGAAGAAAGAATTGGGATATATGCTTTTGGTGATAGAAATAAAGCTGGAGATCATGTGATAGAATTTTGACAAGTCAATGACTTCTTCATTGCAAGCACCTTTTTTCTATAACATAACAACTATATATGTGAACTTTTGTCAGGTGGACTATGCAGGAATCAAACTGACAATATCGGTGGAAAGAAGCAACAAGAAGCTCAACATAGCCGTCAAAATAGGGACTGAGGCCAACTGTGGACCAGAACACTACTTGCTTACATGTAAGTTCAGGTTGAAGATGAAGAAAGTTAAAACAAGTCCAAAATATGACTTTGATTATCACTCATGGCCATCGAGTCAAGTCCAACATTTAGTGACCCTATAGGACAGGGTAGATCTGCCACTCTGTGTTTCTGAGCTGTAACTCTTTGTGGAATTAGAATTATATATATACCACCTGAATTTCGAGAACATTTCTGGACCACATTTGATAGACTTGCTGGAACTATGGGTTGATATCAAGAACACCACATGTGAAGAAAACAAAAGGTCATTGCAAAACAGATTAACAAAGACTAAAAAAATTGAGAATCTGTACTATATGAAAAAAAATATGGCTTCAGGGTCTCCACTCAAGTACTCCTGCAATGCAAGAACACTTTGTTCTATTAAACTGGAATTCCATGATGCTCACCTTCCTGACACAATCGCTAAAGACAAAGCTCGTTCATAAGCAAATGTGGTGAAGAAAGCTGATGGTACCCGGCTATCAAAAGATATAGTGTCTGGTGTCATAAAAGTTTGAAGATAAACAAGTGGCCATCTAGCTCAGAAGCAACAAAGCCCACATGGGAGAAGCACACCAGCCTGTGTGATCACAGGTGCCATGGGATCAGATATCAGGCATCAAAGAACAAAAAATCATATCGTGAATGGGGGGAAGTGCAGATTGGGGTCCCAAAGCCCATCTGCAGGCAACTGGACATCCTCTTACAGAAGAGTCATGGAGAGAAGATGAGCCAGTCAGGGTGCAGTGTAGCAACGATGAAACATACAGCTTGCCTCTAGTTCTTAAATGCTTCCTTCCCCCAACTATCATGATCCCAATTCTACCTTACAAATCTGGCTAGACCAGAGGATGTACACTGGTGCAGATAGGAACTGGAAACACAGGGAATCCAGGACATGATGATGATCCCTTCAGGACCAGTGCTGAGAGTGGCAATACCAGGTGGGTGGAGGGAAGGTGGGGTAGAAAGGGGGAGCCAATTGCAAGGATCTCCATATAACCCCCTCCCTGGGGGATGGACAACAGAAAAGTGGGTGGAGGGAGATGTTGGACAGTAAGACATGACAAAGTAATAATAATCTATAAATTCTCAAGGGTTTGTGAGGGGGGAGGGGGAAACAAGGAGCTGATACCAAGAGCTCAAGTTGAAAGCAAATGTTTTGACAATAATGATGGCAACAAATATACAAATGTGCTTGACAAAATGGATGTACATATGGATTGTGATAAGAGTTGTATGAGCCCCCAATAAAATGATATTAAAAAAAACAAAAAACAATTTGGGGCTTGGAGCACTTGCTAGTAAAAATCAAGAATGTAACTTTCAGTATAGTTTGAAATTCAACATAAAGAAAACAAAAATGTGCATAACTAGACCAATAGCAACATCATGATAAAGACAGAAAGTATTAAAGTTGTCAAGGATTTCAAGTTGCGTGGCTCCACAATCAATGTTCATAGAAGCAGCAATCAAGGAATTAAATGATGATAGCGCATTGAAAAATATGCTGCACGAGACCTCTTTCGAGTGTTGAAACTCAAGGGTGTCACTTTGGAGGGTAAGTTGAGTCTCACCAAAGCCATGAAATTTTCAATTGCCTCATGCACATACAAAAGTTTGATCGTGAATAAGCAGATAGGAGAAGAATTGATGCATTTGAATTTAGGTGCTGCTGAAGAACATTAAAAATATGGACTGTTAGAAAGAACAAACCAATCAATCTTGGAGGAAGTATAGTAGAATGCACCTTAGAGGAATGGATGGTAAGACTGCATCTCACATACTTGGGGCATGTTTTCAAGGGAAACCCATCCCTGGAAAAGAATATCATGCTTGGCAAAGTAGGTCAGAGAAAAAGAGAAAGATTCGCAACAAGATGGATTGGTACAATGACTGCAACAATGACCTCACACATAACAATTGTGAGGCGTACACAGACCTGGGCAGTGTAGCGTCTCTGTGAGTTGAAACTAACTGGATGGCATCTATCAACAATAGTAGTCTAGAAGGACACATGTTTGAAAGCCCATCAATGTGATCGTATTACACTGGGCCACATGTGGAACATGAATCTGGATGGACCAAGAGGCTGTCATTGGCTTTTTCTCTGTACTATAAAAGTAAGGAGGGAAAAGGTTTTATTTTTGCCTATCTGAATATTTTTACTTAATACTATGTTTCTAAACCTTGGTTATGGTCAAAGCACCATAGATTTTCTTGAAGGAGACAGGATGATCATGGGGGCTTATAAGAAGGAAGTTTTAAAGAAATTAAAGCTGCATTATTGAGAAAAGGTGCAGGACCATTGCTGAGGGCTTGTTTTCTATCACAGCAATGCACCTGCAAACAATGCACCTCCATCACAGCAATGCACCTGCAAACAATGCACTTCCATCACAGCAATGCACCTGCAGACAATGCACTTCCATCACAGCAATGCACCTGCAAACAAGAATTGTCCTACAAGAATTCTGATTGAAAACCTCACTCTAAGCATCCTATAACTGTGGCTTTGCTCCCACCACCTGAACTTCTTTTTGCTCCCAAAATGCAAAGATCTCTTAAAAGGTATTGGAGTGCCTTGATGCCAGAAGTCCAATATTTTCCAGATTGCAGAATTCTTCTGGGAAGATGAGAGATGAAAACACCGCTTTTAGAAGTGTATAGACTTGATGGAAGATATATCAAGAAACAATAGCTTCACATTTTGATAATTTTGTTTTATAAAAGTTTCTATGATTTTATAGCAACATTTTTTTTACTTATACATACTAAAGCTTATGAAGGGATAGTTACACAGACTTTGTATTCATATCAAAACAATTCAAAGGGTTGATTTATGGGATTGAAAGGTTTAGTACTCTTTTCTCTGAAATAACTTAGTTAATTGGTACTACATAGTTCATAGTGTTCTACATCCTAGTTTGATGAGTAGCACCCTGGTATCTAAAGGTGCTGAAATAAAACTATTTCATCCTAGTTCGATGAGTAGCACCTGGTATCTAAAGGTGCTGAAATAAAATTTTTGAGATAAAACTATTCATCTCTCCTTATCTAGAGCAAAATAAAATAAAGCAAACCAAACACTCAAAAAAGAGACTAGTCTACAGGCCTAATAACACACATGAGCCAGGGGCCTTTCTAACCTGAGATACCAGTACTGAAAATTATGAAGAGGGTCAGAGTAGAAAATCTCAGATATGATGTTAGGAAAATGTAGAAAAAACAATATATTTTTTAAAAAGATCTAGCTACTGGATTGGTAAAGTCTGGAATGAACTCCCAAGACTACTGTCCTAAGACATTCTTTGAATATTCTTGCCGAAGCCACTCCTTAGATTACCTTTCAGCCAAATTTATAAGCCGGATTGGTTTATAAAAATGTGCTCCCTAAACACTCAACTATATAAGATTAAACATCCAACATTTACCCCGAAGCACAACATGAGAAAATGAAGAAGGGAAGCGAAGCTAAGTCAAAAGAAAGAGAATAGAAATGAAAATAATGAGAATGCTGACATATTGTGAAGATGTAACCAATGTTCCATAGAAATTAGCATTAGGTTTGAAATGGAAACCTAATTTTCCTTGTAAACTATATATCCTAACGCACACACACGTACGTGCGTACGCACCCAGACACCCTAGAAGCACCTAGGGAGAGCTGACCTCATATCACAGAGACCCTCCTGCTCTCAATTGCTCTTTTCTCTTCTCACTGGGAAGCTTCTATTCCTACAGATGAGCCTTCTCCACATAGAAAGCAAGGGATGCACAAGCCTTTTAAAATATCACCTTCTAAATAATTCAGGACCAGGAAAAGAGAAATACTCCCCTTCCTTGATAGCCCTGGCTCCAATAGAAACAGAACGTAGAAGGCTATTGATTTGCCTAGCTTGAATCATATGTGCACCTCTTAGCTAGTCCTGGTGGTAGAAGGACAGATCCTATCATCGATTCTACCTTGGTTACCTGTCAGATCTGTGTCTTGGAAGACAGGATATATTATATTCTGATGGGAGAAGGCAGTGATGGATAGATAAGAACAATTGATACTACTATGTCTTTTGTATTTATTTATGTAAAATTGTATTGTGTTTTCAGGGAAAGTTCAAACAGCAGACTAGGTTGGCATGTAACAATTTCTGTGACATTGGTTAATTTTCTTTTTCACCAAAAGAAAGCAGAAAA
This sequence comes from Echinops telfairi, assembly GCF_000313985.2. Classification (NCBI taxonomy): domain Eukaryota; kingdom Metazoa; phylum Chordata; class Mammalia; order Afrosoricida; family Tenrecidae; genus Echinops; species Echinops telfairi. The sequence goes on from NW_022103900.1 coordinate 42,514,002, forward strand.
TCATATAAAATAGAAGAAAATGAGAATGATGAGGACAACAAATGTATAAGTGTGCTTTACACAATTGATGTATATATGGATTGTGATGAGTTGTATGAACCCCAACAAAATGATTTTTATAAAAAGAAAAGAAAAAAAAGAGAATGGGTTAAATGGGAAAACAAATGATAAGATGTTAATATTTTTAATCTAATTATATCTGCAATAATTCACTCTCTCATGTACTCTGTGGCTTTTCACATCCCGGCTTAATGGTCTGAGGATATTCTGTGGAGGCTTACTCCCTATGGAGACTCTGCAAATGGTTTGGGGCCTTTTATTTTGATCCATAGCTTTTTACAAACCTGGTGCTCATAAATGAAGCTCTAATACATTTCCTTCCTCTGCTCTTGGATTTTGTTTTCACAGTCTTTGGATCACACATCCTGATGTGCTTCTTCCATGTGGGCTTAGATGTCACCTTACTTAGATGGATGCTTGCTTTCATTAAAAAAAAATCATTTTATTGGGGCTCTTACAGCTCTTATCATAACCCATGCATACATCTATTGTGAATTAGTTAAAGTTTATTGTGCCAACCTGGCTGATAAACACATGTGGGGTTAATTGAAGGGCGGAGAGATAAATTGTTTGGTGAGCCTCCCCTTTCAAGTTCTCGGGTCTCTTGCTTTCTGATGGTCGGACCAGGGTGCAGCTGCCTTAGACAGTTTCCTGCTTCAGCTGGCAAGGCTCATTTCCTGCAAGACATCCCTGAGGAGAAGCCTCATGGACCTACCCTGATGCAGCCTTGGGTGCTGGAGCAGCCACATGGAGACCCCTGCCAGTGCTGAGATGCTTACACGTTCACTGACTCAGCTTTCCTCCTGCAGTCAGCATCATTGTGTTTGTTTTGTGAGATGGAAGAAGACTTTGTGGATTGGTGTTGGGCATATGGGTTAATGTTGGACTTGTGGGCTTGTGCAGCACTGGGTTGGGAAGTTTTCTTGATGTGCACTTACCCTTTATATAAAACTCTCTCTTATACATGAGTTTCTGTGGATTTGTTTCTCTAAAGTACCCACACTAACACACATTGTTTCAACCATATTTGTACATATGCTGCCATCATCATTTTCAAAACATTTTCTTTCTACTTGAGCCCTTGGTATGAGCTCATTTCCCCTCTCCCTCACCCTCCCTCCCTCATGAAACCTTGATAATTTACATATTTTTTTCATGTCTTACACTGACCAATGTCTCCCTTCAACCACTTTTCTGTTGTCTGTCCCCCTGGGAGGGGGTTATATGTAGATCATTGTGATGGGTTCCCCTTTTCTCCCCCTATCTTTCCATTCCCCTCCTGGTATTGCTACTCTCATTATTCATCCTCAGGGGTTTATCTTTCCTGGATTCCCTGTATTTCCAGTTCTTTCTGTACCAGTGTACATGCTCTGGTCTATCTGGATTTGTAAGGTAGAATTGGGATCATGATAGTGGGTAGAGGGCGGTGGGAAGCATTAAAGAACTAGAGGAAAGTTGTATGTTTCATTGGTGCTATACTGCACCCTGACTGGCTCATCTCTTCCTTGTGACTCTTCTGTAAAGGGATGTCCAATAGTCTACAGATGGGCTTTAGGTCTCCACTCCACACTCCCTCTCATTCACGTTGATATTATTTTTTGTTCTGGGTCATTGATGTCTGATACCTGATCCCATTGATACCTCTTCATCACACAGGCTGGCGTGCTTCTTCCATGTGGGCTTTGCTGTTCTCAGCTAGATGGCCAATTATTTATCTTTAAGATTTTAAGACCCCAGAGGCTATATCTTTTGATAGCCGGGCACTACCAACTTCCTTCACCACATTTCTTATGCACTTATTTTGTCTTCAGCAATCGTGTCCGGCAGGTGAGCATCACAGAATGTCAGGTTATTAGAACAAAGTGTTCTTACATTGAGAGAGGACTTGAATAGAAGCCCAATGTCCATCCACTACCTTAAAATGTAACATATAAATATATGTGCATAGATCTATTTTCCTATCATTATATATAAAAATATTTACATGCCTGTATTTAGACCTCAATAAGTGTCCTTTGGATGGCTGCTTGTTTTAAGACAACCTTTTCAGACCCCAGATTATATAATTTTCAGATAACCAGGCACTATCTGATTTCTTCACCACACTTTACTATAGCACTCTGATCTTCAGTGGTCCCTTCATGAGGGTCTGCATCATAAGAACTGACTGTTCTTAGGTTAGGGTTTACAGTCAAGTGCAAGCTCAGAATCCTTTCCTATATCTAAGGTACATATATATCCCTGTTACTTTTAGTGGCAGTATTATGGTTTTATTTTGTTGTTGTTTTTTTTTTGCTTTGTTTTTGAGGGATTATCAGTTTTTTGATGCATTTGAATTGGTACTGGTAGTTTAAAAATATTCATAATAAGTATCATGAATTGCTTAAAGAACAAACAAATATGTCCTGGAAGTACAGCAATAATGCTCCCTAGAGGCAAAGTTGGTGAGACGTCACATATTTTGGACATATTGTCAGGAGAGATCAGTCCCTGGGGAAGGACATCAAGCTTGGTAAATAGAGGTCCAGCAAAAAAGAGGAAAGCCCTAGGCAAGATGTCTAGACACAGTGGTTGCAACAGTGCACTCAAACATAAGACAATTGTGTATGATGGCCCAGGACTCAGCACTGTTGCATTCTGTTGTAAATGGGGTCGCTGAGTCTGAATCGACTTGACATAATCTAGCAACAACATAAATGACTTCCATGGGGGCTTTAGTAATTCTAATTAAAAAACAACAACAACAACTAACTGCCATCAAGATGATGCTGACTGATAGCAACCCCACAGGACTAGACAGAACTGCACCTGTGAGTTTCCAGGACTGTAGAAACCTCTATCTTTCTCCCAGCAGAAGGTGTTTTAAAACTGCCAACCTTGTGAATTGCAGTCCAACAGGTAACCACTATGCCACCAGGCTGCTATAGCGCTAATAGGATAGTTAAACGAGCCACTAATAAAGAGTTTAGATTATTGTTGATCTATGGCAGATATTGGTGTGGGTAACCTTTTAAAACTAAATTAGATGGGATGTTCCCCTGTTGTTGTTGGTGGTGGTAGGTGCCATTGAGTAGGTTTTGACCTATTGAGACCTTGTGCACACAGAAAGAAACACTGACCAGTCCTTCACCACCCTTAATGTGTTCCCATAATCGAGCCCATTGTTGTAGCCATGGTTTCAGTCCATCTCCTTGGGGTCTTCCTCTGCCTTGCTTGTCTACTTTGCCAAACCTGATGCACTGCTCGAGGAACTGGTCTCGCCTGGCTATATGTCCTAAGTGTTAGATGCTCCATTATATATCTTAAGATATTAAGTGATTGAATCTTATTTAAGATAACAATGAATACTAGCCACAGTGTTCACAAGGATGGTTCAACATTAGAAAACTAACAATGTAATACACTACATAAGCAAAAGATAAGAATCAATGATCCTATTGATTCAATGGAGTGGGTGTGATCTGATTTATCATGGTGTATTAGTTTTCTGATGGGTTGTTGGATTCCGTTGGGCAGGATTTCATTGAGCATTATTGATTGCATCTATGGTCATAATGCACATTGGTCTGCAGTGGTCGCTCCATGTGGAGTCTTCGCCTGGTTTTGGTATCCAGGTTACACTCCCTTCAGAAAATGACTTTGGGAACTTGCTGTTCTTTTCTATAGTTTGCATAGAAATGATGACAACTCTTCACCAAATGCTTGTTAGAATTCTGCTGTGTGGTCGTCCAGTTCTGGACTTTCCTGGATTGGGAAATTTATAATGACCTGCTCTATTTCTTCTTTTGTTATGGCCTGTTCATATTTTCTACATCAGTCTGTAATTATTTGAAGAGGTGATTGCTTCTAGTTGATTGTCTATATTTTCTGGTTTTCAGAACAACCTGCCTGAATTTTCAAACTTCTTGGAGTACAGTCTTTTGTAATTGCTTGTTACTGTTCTTTTTATGTATTTGTATCTATTGTTAGTTATCCTGCCACTTTCACCTCTGATTCTAAATATTTACACATTCTCATTCTTTTCCTTTGTTAGGTTTGCCAGCGCTTGGTCAATAGTAGTTACCCATTGGGCTGTGCTCTGGAAGATTGGCTTTTGAAACCATCAGCCACTCCTCGGGAGAAAGACTGAGCTTTCTACTCCATAAACAGTTACAGAAACTCTCAGGGGAAGTTCTAACCGGTGCTACAGGGACACTCCAGGAATTGGCACTGATTCAATGACTGTGAGCTTGGTTTTTGGCTTCCCAAGAACCAACTACTTGTTGTATGGATTTTTCCATTGTTTTTCTGTTTTTGAATTTATCTGTTTCTGCTCTGGTTTCTTTTCCTTTGTTGGAGGGTACATTTTTGTTGCTGTTGTGTAAGTGGTTGTAGATACTTTCTTAGGGTGTTCATTTAAGTCTTCCACTCCTTTTGCATGAGCTGATTGCTATAAATTGACCTCTGATAACTGCTTTTCATATATCCTAAAGATTTTGGTACATTGCTTTCCATCTCATTTGTTTCAAGGCATTTTCAAATGTTATCCTTTATTAAAAACAATTGTTTCCCAGTTATTTTTAGTATGTTGTTCAGTTTTAATATATTTGATTTATTGCTCTTGTTCTTTCTATTGTTGATTTTTAGTTTATAGTATTATGGTCTGAGACTATGGATGACGGAATTTCAGTGTTTTAATATTCATTCATCTTTGCTTTGTTGGCTGACGTGTGGTCTACTTTTGAGAATGGTCCATGCGCACTGGAGAAAAATCAATACTGTATTGTTGTTGAGTGGAATGATCTGTATATGTCTAAGAGGTAAAGTTGGTTGTTATGTTATTCAGCCTTTTTGTGTCTTTATTGAGTTTCTTTCCTGATGATCTGCATTTCCTTAAGAACGATGCGTTGAAGTCTCCTGTTGTCATACACTTTATCTCTTTGATTTTGGGAGAGTTTGATGCATTTTCAAAATCTTTTGTTCAGAGCATATGTTTAATATGTTTATTTATTGTTATATTATCCCATTAATCATTATGTAATGTATTTTTGTCTCATGTTGCTTTTTGCCTTGAAGCCTACTTTATCAGATATTAATATTACCACATATGCTCTTTTTTCTTCATATTATTGGTAGCTCTGCAGATATTATAACAATCCATAGTTCAATGAGATCAAGCACGATTGTACAATTTGTCACCATTATTTTCAAAACATTTTCTTTCTTCTTGCACTCTTTGGTATCAGCTCCCCTTTATCCACACCCTAACCACCCAACGCCCCAAGCACCCTTGTTATTATATTAAATATTATAATTGTTGTTATTCTATCCCTCCCATATCTTAATACCACCCAGTGTATCTGCTACCTGCCATTCCGCTATTCCTTCCCTTCAAGTGGAGTCATGTAGGCATCATTGCTATCAGTTCCTCCTTTCCCCTACAGCCCCCTGTTTTTCTGTATCCTCAAGGAATTATTACTCCGGTTATAATTTCTGAAGTATTTACCTATCTTGGATTTCATGCATCAAATGATCTTAATTATACACATGAACATATGCAGGTCTAACAGGATCAATGAGATAAAACTTAGACCATTATAATAGGGGGAGGATATATTAAAGAACTAGAGGAAAATTATGTGTTTCAACAGTGCTATACAGCACCCTGGATATATCATCCATTCTGTGTGGCCCTTCTGGCAGGGGCTGTCCTATCATCTTTTTAAAAAAAATCATTTTACTGGGGGTTCTTACAGCTCTTAAATATTCCATACATCAAACATGTTTGTACATATGTTGCCATCATTTCCAAAACGTTTTCTACTTGAGCCCTTGGTATAAGCTCGTCTTTCTTCTCATTCCTCCCCCACCCTCCCACCTTTGTGAATCCTTGATCAATTATGTATTGTTATTGTTATTTCATATCTTACACTGCATATTGTCTCCTTCACCCACATTTCTGTTATTCATACCCTTGGGACATGCTATATATCCAACCTTGTAATGAGTTCCCCCCTTCTCCTCCTTCCCCCTCTCTGACCATCCCCCTACCCTCATGATATCGATACTCCAACTACTGTTCCTGAGGAGTTTATCTGTCCTGAATTCCATGTGTCAAGAGTTCTTAGTTGTGCCAAGGTGTGTTCTCCAGTCTAGCTATATCTGTAAGATAGAATTGGGTCATGGCAGAGTGGGGAAGGGGAGGAAGCATTCAGGAACTAGAGGAATGATTGTGATTCATCAATGCTATACTACACCTTGGTTGAATCATCCCTTTCTTATAACTCTTCTGTAGGGGGATGTCCAATTGTCTTCAGATGGGGTTTGGGTCTCCACTCAAACCCCCTTGCTCCCATACATATAGTGTTTTGGGTCTTTTGATACGTGATACTTGATCCTGTTGACACCTTATGATTACACGGGCTGGTGTGCTTCTTCCATGTGGGCTTATTTGCTTCCCTGCTAGATGGCTGGTTGTTTAACTTGAAGCTTTTAAGACCCCAGATGCTATCTCTTTTGATAACGGTACCATCTGCTCCCTTCACCACATTTGCTTATGTATCTATTTTTCCTTCAGCAATAGTGTCAGGAAGGTGAGTATCAAAGAGTGCCAGGTTATCAGAACAAAGTCCTTATGTGTTAAGGGAGGGCTTGAGTAGAGGCCCAAAGTCTGTCTTCTATCTTAATACTTATATGTACATTGGCCTCTATCCCTTTCATTATAAATTAATATATTTACACATAAACATGCCTATAGCTATACCTTTATAAATAGCTTTTGCCCCCTATTTATTTCCTCTATTTCTTTTCACCTTCCTCTTATCCCACTCATGCTCACTCTCCACTCGGCTCTATGGGATACATTGCATTTGATTAAAGCCGACCAGGAATTATATACCCTCCTTGCCATCAATTTTAGATCTCTTGTTAGTCCCTTATCTCTGAGTTTGTTGTCCTATTATCTTACAGGAGGTCTTTGGGTCTCCACTTTGTTTATGCTCTTTCGCATCAATTTGGTTGCTTGTTTTTGAACTTCTGATACCTATTCCCATTGACACCTCTTGATTAGACAGGCTGATGTGCTTCTTCCATGTGGACATTGTTGCTTCCCTGCTAGTGGCTTCTTTAACTTCAAGCCTTTAAGACCCCAGGCACTTTATCTTTAAATAGCCAGGCACCATCAGCTTTCTTCACCACAATTGCTAATGCACCTATTTTGTCTTCAGCAATTGTATTGGGAAGGTGAGTATCATACATTGCCACATTATTAGAACAAATTGTTCTTGCACTGAGATAAGATTAGAGAACCAAAGTCCATCTGCTTCCTTGTTGCATTTATATATATTTGTCTATGTAAATAAGCACACCTATCTTTATCTATTTACATATCTATATTTATATCTATATATAATTTTTACTTTCTTGTTCTTTCTGCCATTTATTTTTTCTTTCCTCCTGCCTCACTAACATATTTACCCATTATTCGCCTCTCTGTAATCCTCTGGGATACATTTTAATTGATCAAATGTGATCAGGAATGCTAGCCCCTCCTCACCATCACTTTTAGATCCCTTGCTATTCCCCTGTCCTTGTGGCTAATGGCTTAGTGCTCAACCCCCTCCCCTTACCCCCTCCTTTCCCATGCCCCACCCCCACCCCTGTCCTGTTGCTGTCTCTTGGGATTGATTG
>NW_022103900.1:42522661-42532974 GCF_000313985.2 Echinops telfairi
TCCCCCAGGGAGGAGGTCACATATAGTTCCTTGTTATCGGTTCCTTCTTTCCTACCCACTCTCCCTATACCCTCCCTGCCTCCCACTCACACCACTGGTCCTGTAGGGCTTATCCACCCTGGATTGTTTAGGGACATTATTGATCTCTGTTGGTTTAGTGCTGTTTCTTTGTCCTTCTTATATTCCTGTACTTTTTTTTCTTTTTATTAAAACAGTTTCATTGGCACCTAATCCACATATTACACAATTCAATATTTCAATCATATCAAGAACAGGTGTACAATCATCACCATAATTTTAGAGAATCCCTCCCCAACCCACCACGGCTAAATCACTTTTAAAACGAGTGTGTAATCACTATCAGTTCTAGTTTACCGTCCTCCTCCCACAAATATTGTTTGCTCCAAACCCCTTGCCCTCCCTAACTCCCTGATAAATCCTTGCAACAATTATTTTTTTTAAATCATTTTATTGGGGGGCTTCCACAACGCTTATCACAATCCATCCGTCCTTTCATTGTGTCAAGCACATTTGTACATTTGAGGGCCTTGGTCTTGGGTAGAATTGTCTTGCATGTTGATCCCAGATCTGTCTGCTTCTGCTGGTGATTAGGATTCCTATGATGGCATAGTGATTACATCTTGGGATGCTAATCACAAGATCAGCAGTTCAAAACCCCTACCTGTTCCACAAGAGAAAGGTAGGGCTTTCTACTCCCATAAAGAGTTATACTCTCAGAGATTCACAGGAACAACTTACAACTTGTCAGGATTCTAGAGCAAGAAGAAACATATACACACAAAATAATCCACAGAGAGAATAATGCAAGAAGTCCTGAAAGAAACGTTTTCGACTGTATATTAAAAAAACTGAGAAGACCGCTATCCAGGAAGCTGAGCCCACTTCGTCTTCAGAGCGTCTAATGAATTTTCTAGTTTTTCTTGTCGTCTTTCCTTTTTTCCTCTCAGATTCTTCTCCAACTGTTGAGCACACCTCATCATTCTTCCGAATTCTTTTCTGGCCGGTTCAACCCCAGTCATTTCCTTTAGATCAGAGTGCTGCTCGCTTGTTTGTGCTTGTTTCTCTTTCTCTCTGTGTTTGTGTGTGTGTGTGTGTGTGTGTTTTCTGCGGTGTCCTCAATATTTTGGTGTACCTGTTTGGGGTGACAGGGAGATTGAGTTGTGTGAGGGTGGTTAACTATGCTGAGTGGTGTAATACTGGAGTAACAGAAACTTCAGAACAAGTAATGAGAGAAAGGAGCTAGGACAGGGGAGAGATGAATGAAAAAACCCACAGATGGCAAAGTAATAGAAGAAATAAGAACAAAAGGAGCAGGCAGTACTAATTTAAGGAATATAAATATGGTAGTATATATATATATATATATATCTTAGTTTCAAAGAATTACAGAAAGAGTAGTACTAATTAAAAATAAATTCTAAAAATCATACCAGATGGTATATTAAAGGGAAAAAATGCTGTTTGATTGGGGTCTGTGCTCTGCCTACAAGCATTATAGTATGTGTGCATGAGAGAAAGGTGTGTTAATTTAGGAAGGGTGGGGAGCCTGGGTGGGTTCAGTATCTGTGCTGGAAGCACACAGGAGAAGGACTAGTTGAGCAGTTGCAATCAGTGCCTAGGGTGCACTGCTCCCTCCAGTTGGATGCTTGGACAGGCTGGAATAGGCTTAAACTGGGAGCCCTGGTGCCATCGTGGTTACGTTTTGTGCTGCTAACCACAAGATCAGCAGTTCAAAACCACTAGCTGCTCCGTGGGAGAAAGACTGGGCTTTCTGCTCTTGTCAAGAGTTAGTCTCAGAAATTCACAGGGGAACTTCTACTCTGTCCTGTGAGGCTGCTTTGAGTCAGCATCAACTCGATGGCAAGGTGTTTGTTGATTTTTATTTATATGTGTTTATTTACAGTAACCTGGAAACAAGGGGTTGACAGGAGTTCTTGCCGTTTAGTAGGTGAAGATGTCTCACCTGGGGTTGAGTAGATGTAGAGTGGGCGGGACCCATGCCCTAACAGGTCTCTGATAGGGGCTGGGGAGGAGGTAGCTGAGTCAGGGACTGTCTCTAAGAATGATAAGCCCTCAGGAGGGCCCAAAGGGAGGGGCTGAGGCATCAGTGTTCGTGGGGTGGGGGGGATGAGGGTATTCCTAATTTAAGGAATGTAAATATAGTAGAAAAATAAATTTTATTAAAACGAACAAAAGATAAGGTGGTATTAATTTTAAAAGAATTATAAATATAGTTAAAAAGTTAAAGAAGAGGAAAACAAGAGAAAAGGTGGGAAAAGGGAAAGCCCCAGATGTGATGCTTTGAGGAGGAGGGGACCTCTGGGTAGGTTCAGGAGCTGTGCTGGAGATATAGAGGGTCAGGGCCAGTTGAGCCATTGCAAGCAGTGCTGACAGGCAAGTGGCTCCCCCACCCCCACCCCATGCCCCCATCGAGTGATTGAATTGGCCAGAAGAGGCTTCGGCTGGACTCCGGGCCTCGAAGCAACATGGCTGAGTGGGACAGTGGAAGCAGAGGAATTGGAGCGCTTCTCTTTAGGAGATGAAGAAGTCTCTCATCTAGGGAGTGAGACACAAGGTGCCCCTGCTCGGAGAGTGTTGCTCTAGACAGCCTTGGATGGTCTAAATGGGGTGCTGGCTGGGAGCTGAGGCTGTGAGTGGGTGGATACTCACACCAACCAGCCAGAGACCTGGAGGGAACAGTGTGCACATCAGATAGGACAAGGCAGCCCTGTAGTTCTGAGCTAACAAACTCTTTGGCGGTTTACTAAACACTGGTGTCATTGCGGTAATTATTTCTTTTGTAAAAATTATTACCAAATGAGTCCCAAATGTCTGACTCCACCAAAACACTAGTCTGCACCAGTTTCCCCTACTCTTAAGTAGATTCCACTACGGTTCTGGGTTCTGTGAAATCAATGCAGTATCCCACGGAAACTCATGAAAGTTTGAGGACATGTCTCATGTGCTCATGGGGGCTGGTCAGTCCAAAATCCAAAGGTCAGGCAGGGGTAAGCCAGATGCTGGGGCCAGCGGATGCACTCCGCTCCTGGCTCCTGCCAGTGATGAGATCATACCCCCTGCTTCTCAGTAGGCTCAATTTATACACAGCAGGATGGCATTGCACGAAATCCTGTTCACAATCACTCACAGACAAATCCTATCAGGATCGTCCCCCACCGTCTCACCAGACAAATGCAAGAAAAGGTTGTTTGGTGGGAGTTAAGTTGAGTATCAGTGGTGCAATCAACTGAATATATAACCCTTCACTCAAATATAATAATCTATTTTCCACCCCTAAATTGTATCTTACTTATGGAGCTATGACTTGGGATCTGTGGCAGGATGTTCCCTGTAGGACTGGCCTCCTACTAACCTTAATGAGCCAGGTTTAAGCAGCTGTTCTCTTCTCAGTTGTGTATGTCATTCCTTACATCCATTAAAAGCAACAGTAACCCAGATCATGACTAAGCAAAGAGTCTGGCCTGCTTCACACCCTTTAGTAAAGTCCGATCTTATTCTCATCCTATTCCTATTCCATAACAGGAATTAAAAAAAATCAAAACCCAAACTTGCTGCTATTAAGTTGAGACTGACTCATAGCAACCCACTGTGGGTTTCTGAGACGGTCACTGCTGACAGGAATAGAAATCTCCATCTTTCTCTCTCAGGGAAGCTGGTGGTTTCAAACTGCCCACCATGTGGTCCTCAGCCCAATGTATAACCACTATATCACTAGAGTTCCTTTAACAGGAATAATTAGGTCAAAATGGGACTATAGCCATGAGCATATGAAATCCAAAATGATATCACATAGGAATTCTGGCTGGAATGGTCCATATTAATTGAGTATAACAAGTCATATCCTTTTTGCTTCTATTATGTGGAAGCCACTGTAAAAAGTTACAAAGATTGGTATCATAATTTTCTCTCATAATTACAATTAAAAAATAACAAGAATGCTAAAACTAGAACTGAAATATGTCTTAAGAGACATGCAAGAATATATTGTGGTTTAGTGAATGTGAAGAGGAATCCTATATTCTTCTGTCCATCCATCATGCATCAGAATAACTCCAGGGACTCTTGAAAAGTATAAGTAAGTGGAAACCTTCAGAAATGCTTTTTGAAGTATCTGGGATAAGGCTTAGACATCTGTATTTTTAAGAACTTCTCCAAGACATTGTTCTAAAACTGTAGATTCATTTAATGTTGAGAGGCAACACTGGAAACATTGAGTCAGTGTAAGTATGAACTTAGTATGAAATGTATTCTACTTTTCTAAGTAACAAATTTTTGAAAAAGAAAACAGTGCTTGTGACAATTGTTGGTGCTGATTTTGCTACAATTCAGTTGAAAATATGACTGGTAGTAATCATATCATTTCATATATTCAAATTGTTCATGAGAAAAGCATGCTTTTAAATTGTTTGGTCCAATTGGTACCCATCTGAGCAATGGGAAATTATTATCTGCACCACATTTTATAAGTTCTCTCTGCCCTGCCCTAAAAAGACATAATTAACCGAAACGTGGCAGCAGTTTGAGCGGATTCTCAAGCATTGGAAGATGTCCCACCTTCTACTCTTTGTAGCCTTCAGGAGCTCAATGACTGCCCAGATTTGTAGTTTTAGGGAACACAACTATGCTTTATTCAGATTAGGTTTTACATCCAGGGATGAAACCTGTTTACACTGCCTTCACATTAAGAAATACTATGATTCAAATATATCTAAGTCTAGAGGCAAGATGGACTTCTGAGATTACTTACTTTATAGTTCATCAATGACACTTGTGGCCCAAGTGGCTTCTGTGTCTCTGCTCTTGACAACCACTTCGTGCCTTTCACTACCTTCATGATCATAAGATACCGAAATGGTTTTTATGCTCCTTTCTTTATGAAGCACTCCGGTTGGGGAATGGGGCCAGGAATCTGGCTTATGTCTGGAAAGATCTTTCCCAGAAGCCTCATCAAATCCTTATTCTCACTGTACAGAACTAAGTGATGTGTTTATTCCCCATAATTAACCATTGGTAAGGAGACTAGGGTGACAGACCAGGCCTGCCCTTTGCTCTAAGGTTACTTATTGAGGACCTTTCACTGATACTCATGGAGAATGAGTGAAGTAGAGATAAGGTAGTGACAACTGGCCACTACAGCCCTGCTAATTAAATGACCACCTTTGTATTTTTGCTTCCCTTATCTTGAAGCACTAGATGAGAAGTTCAGTTGTTGGTGGTGGTGGTGGTAGTGCCTTTGAGTTGGTTCCAACTCACAGAGACCCTATGCACAGCAGAGCAAAACACGGCCCATCCTGCTGCATCCTCACCAGTGTTGCTACGTTTGGGCCCATGGTTGCAATGACTATATCAATCTATCTCATCAAGGGCTTTCATCTTTTCTGTTGCCCCTCCACTTCACCAAGCATGATGTCCTTCTTCAGGGACTGGCCTCTCTTGATAACTTGTCTTAAATGCATGAGACAAAGTCTTCCCATCCTTGATTCTAAGGAGCACTCTGGTGCAGTTCTTCCAAGACAGACCTGTTTGTTCTTTTGATAGTCCATAGTACTGTCACTGTTGTAGTTCCAATATATTGAACTTCATCACTTTCATCATTCCAATACATTGATTTTTCCTCAGTCTGCATTATTCAATATCCAACTTTCACATGCATATGATGTGATGGAAAACGACATGGCTTGGGTAAAGCTATGAAATTTAGAGTGGATCACTATAACAACATGGTCTCAACAGAGAAAAACAATTATATGTCTAAACTAGAGACATAAAACCCTTTTGTTCCATCTGTATTAGTAATGAGTAAAGTCCATCAACGTGAGTAATGATCCCCTCCTGTTTATTTCTTGAACTCTAGGAGCTTTCATGTTGTTGTAATACTGGAAGCTACACCAACAGTATTTCAAATACCATCGGGTCACCCATGATGGACAGGTTTTAGCCAAACTTTCAAACTAAAGCACACTAGAAAGAAGAGCCTGGTGATCTACTTTTGAAAATGAAAACCTTTTGATCAAAACAGAATGGTGTCCAACACGGGTGTTAAAAGTTGAGCCCCTTGGTTGAGCAGGACTCAAAACACACTGTGGTTGCAGCGTTGGACCTGAGCATACCAGCCATCGTTAAGATAGCATAGGACCAGGCAATGATTTTTTTCTGCACATGTGGTTGCCCTGACTTGGAACCAACTCAATGCCAACAAATGACAAGAGTAGGGAGCAAACCAGACAGAGCATCCATTCTTGCAGGGCTGCAGGGTAATGTAGGGAAGGGAGTGTTCCAGGATGGGGGTTGCATGTGAAACAGGCCATAAAGAATCAGAAGGCTCTGTTATGAAGTTTTGGAGTGAAGATCTCTCATGAAGAAATGACAGCATATGTGAAATCATGGGTATACCAATTACTAAATGTTTGAGAACGGCAATCAAGCAATCCAACTTAACTAGAGCATAAGACATATATACAAGAATAGCAGAACACCAAGCCAGAAAAAACATCTGGAAGATATGCAGGAAAATATTGTCAGGGCATCAGACCAAAGAATTTGTACTTTGCTGTACAAATGTAGGTTATGTGAAACTTAAATTAGTCCTGCATGGATACATACCAAAGACCAATAAATCACCTGGCACAGATGAATCTCAAAAACTCAAGATTACACAATACATAATAGGCTCAAAACATATCATCTTAAAGTTGCTTTTCATCTATCACTTTCAGCCTTTCCAAGCTAATACAGCCAGATCAAAATGCATTCTTGAGCTCTCTTCCGTGGAGCTGGAATAAACATCAATTGCATTAATGATCTCTTGGAAGCCACGTGACAGTAACTAACTTGGACCACTCTTCCTGTGATAATCAAACTGGATCATCCCATCCAAGAGAAGAATAATTCCCATTAGGATCCAAGTTAGCAATATATTTTTTCTAAATCCATGAAACCAACAGCAGGTTTTTCAAATTTACTATTATGTTCACTTTACTGAATGAAAATACATCAGTGGTGGAAAGAGCACTACCATTCTATAGCCTGTTCATCCTTAAGAATTTCTTTAGATTATAGTAAGTGTATTGCTCACCTACTCCCAAATTATGACCCCCCACTTAATTGAGCAAAATGACAGTTTTTATTAGGAACAAATGATCAAAAGAAAAGGGCTAGCCTGCTAGAGCAGTCTGTGTATTATTAAGTGCTGAAAACGAAGCCAACCCCCTTTGGCAGTCTAGTCTTGTTTTATAGCCTCTCAAAAGAGCAGATGACAGGTATTTTGGAAAGTCTGGGTCTCTTGAGAGTTGGCTGGGTGACCTCTTCTTTTGGCTGAATGTGATGCTGGCAGAGGCTGAAAGACACAGTGGTCATGAACACACAAGAGGGAAACCTGGGAGTCTCATAAAAGTTAACACAAATATTTTATGAAAAAAATGCAGACACATCTCTAATTTTTTTTCATATATTGGTCATGTTTTGAATTTAATTCTTTAAAATAGCAGACACAGAGCTGGGGAAAGTGAAAAGCACATGTGCAACCCAACAGACACGGTCTTTGCGAACATTGTCCACTAATAGACCGGAGATCTCCTAAGCAAGCCTCCTTGTTGCTTCCCTTCGAGGATGAGAGAAAATCCTACTGTATGGTGATTGCCAGAATCAAATGAATTCTTTGTACAGAGGTATATACTCAGCACATCTGAAAAGTTATTAAAAGTTTTTAAAAGGAAATTATGATACTGTTTTATTTATAAAAATGTCTTACTCTGTTTTCATGTCATTTTATTGCTTTTAATTCACTATTGTTAGGTGCCGCTTAGTTGATTCTAATTCATAGCAATACTATGCACAGCCGAATGCAACACTTCCAGGTCCTGTGTCATCCTCACATGATTGAGCTCTCTTCCGTGGAGCCCCTCTTATGCTTGAGCCCCTCGATGCAGCCGCTGTGTCAATGTCTCTTCTCAAAGAACTTCCTCTTTTTCGATGCCCTTCAACTTTATCAAACATGATGTCCTTCCCAGGGACTGGTGTCTCCTAACAACCAATCCAAAGTATGCAGATGAAGTCTCGACACCCTTGCTAGAAGAAGAATTCTGGTGGTACTTCCTCCAAGACAGAGGTGTTTGTTCTTTTGGCACTCCATGTTGCTTCCAACAGTCTTCTCCAGCACCATGATTCAAATGCATCGAGTCCTCTTCAGTCTCCCTTATTTGGTGTCTAGAAGAGTTATTATGAAAGAGCATGCAGATTCTAGAAAAGTTATTAAAGTAGCGTGCAGATTCTTGGGCCACTCTTTAATCATAGCTCTGCTATGTATAATTTCAAGGAAAAAATGATTGAATTTTTCTGTGCTGCCGTAGAAATTCTGTGGACTAGGTTCTATTTTTGCCATGAGAAAAATTGGGATAAAAATAAAACCTAACCCATAGAATTGATGTGAGGCTAAAGTAAATAACGTATATAAAGTACTAAACTCATTGCTCAGAGTACTGTGAACATTACATTAAATGACTAATGTGCTAATGATAATCAGAAGAGACCAGCATCCAAACGGAGTGTCTTAAAAACTGAATTATTGTTCTTCGTTGCTGTAGCATTGATCCTGACTCATGGTGACCCCATGTGTCCAGAGCAGAACTACTACAAGGGGTTTTCAGGGCCCTGACCTTTTGCAGGAAGTTACCAGGTGTGTATTTCAAGGTACCTCTGACCAGTCATAAACCTTTGGGCTAGTAGTTGAGTGGTCAACTGTTTGTGTTATTGAAGACACATTAGAATAGAATAAAACCCTAGAAACACCCAGATTGTGTCATGTGACTAGTCATTTATGGCTTACAAAGAAACATCAGCGCCCTTGGGGTAACTCAGCCCTCTCTGAAATGCTGATATTTATTCAGTGAGTCCTTTTAGAAGTTATGGTATCTTTTGTTGTTTTTAATGTGATGGGCCCGGAGGATTAAAAGGACAAATTGATCAATATTTCCACTCTTATGAAGCTCAATGTCCAGAGAAGAGAAAAAAATTGATCACTGAATCACAAGAACAGACATCAAGTCACAATGGTGGAAAGCATTAGAGAAGACGAGGCGGGATTGTGAAAATATGGTTGAGGATAAGGATAGACCCTACAGGCTTCTCTAGTTCTGATTTCAAAAGATGAGAGGTGTTGATTAGGTCAAAGAAAGTGAACGGCCAGCATGCTTTATGGAGCAGCATAAACCCCATCTTCAAAAAGAATAAGAAGCATGCCACGTGTGATAGTTCACAGATGGACCTTCTGGACTGAATATCTGGGCCCAGAGCCTGTAGAGGCAGCAGGATCCAACGAGGCAGGGTCTCTTAGGTCAGAATAATGATGCCACATTTTACTCTAAGAAGAATAAAAATTCTCCGATATGTATAAAAGCGGGAAGAGGAAAAGACTGGATGAAGAGGCTTCTTAGAGGAGGAAAATGCTGACAAACATACGTGCATTTTGAAGATTGTTGTTCGAGAAACTGAAAAAATGAGTTGGAAATGTGGAGGGATAGTAGAGTGAGGGGAGAATGGAAGGATGACTAGCAGAGACTGCAAGGGGTCAGGGAGTAAAGGAATGATAAGAACTAAGAATTATATCCAAGTTTTAGGTTTAAGCAATTGGAAGATGGTGTTACAGGCCAGGGCTTTACCCAGGGGTACAAAGGAAAATAAGCAGATAAATAAGTCGAGGGGATCAACAGGAGTGTTCTGAATTGATGGGCTCTGGAATCTAACCTAGATAAGGATTAATGTGAAGAAATGAGAGGACACATATCCCTCTCCTAAAATCATGCTACCCATCTACGATAGTTAAGGATTTGTGCCAACTTGGCCCAACTAGGATTCTCAGTGACTTGCGAGTTTCGTCATAGTACTCATCCCATGATGAGATTGCCTCCTTCTAATAGATGTGGACAATATGGAAACACTTGCTTTTCTGCTGTCTTGAACTTAACTGGCCCAACAGATTCCCGTGAAAGCCTCTGTTTTGATTTGATCTTTCTTTTAAAGCCACCCTAATGAGATTAAAACAAATATGTTACCAAGAAGCCTTACAACTCAGTAATAAAAGCACAAGAACTCAATTGAAACTAGGCATTTATAGAGGTTTATATAAAGACATGTACACATGCAAATATATTTATATATGAGGATGGGGAAAGAGATCTATCTGCATATATTTATAGATTTAGTATTAAAGTAGCAGATAGACTTTGGGCCTCCACTCAAGTACTCCCTCAATGCAAGAATATTTTCTTCTATTA
>NW_022103900.1:42534781-42560789 GCF_000313985.2 Echinops telfairi
AAAAATCTTATCATAGTGAATGAGGGCGTGGGAGTGTGGAGTGGAGATCCAAAGCCCATTTGTAGGCCACTGGACATCCCCTTACAAGGTTGGCAGTTTAAAGCCACCAGCTGCAGGAAGACGAGGCTTTCTTCTCCTGTAAAAGAGTTACGATATCGTGGAAACCCACATGAGCAGCTCTACCATGTCCTAACATGAGCTGGAAACAACTACTCAATGGCAGTGAGTTTTTTGTTTTGTTTTTTTTTACCATATAATGCAGCGATTCCACTTCTAGGTATTCCTAAGGAAATAGAAAATTGCAAGCTGACAAAGCACCCACCAGAGGTTTGCAATCAGACACCTTTGACTCAGAACATTCCCTGGAGTGAGGACGTGAGCCTCGCTCATCCTCCCCGAGTTCTTCTTCTTGCAGGGGAACTCCTGCCCTGATTTGGGTAACCAACCACTGCTCTCACTGCTCTGCTTCTGCATGCACAACACAGTGCACTTGGCCAAGCTAGTTCTTTATCTGTTTTATTAGGGAAGGGAATAACATACTTCATTTACACCATGAGAGGGGTATGTGTAGACTATAAAGGGCAATGTCAAATGCGAGAGCTAAAGTGTATGGGGTTTCTTCTTAAGATTATAAAGATGTTCTAAAATTGATGGTTGGTGGTGGTACATAACTGTGAAGATACTAAAAGCCATTGAATGGTACACTTTAAATAGGGGGAGGGGTGTCTATGCTGTGTGTATTATATCTCAATGAGTATGTTTTTAAAAGATAAAAAAATTTAAAAACCCAAAGTTAAAAATGATGGAATTATTTGCACCTATATTAAAGGATTTCTATAACTCTGAACAGAAAAAAATCATTAAATTGTTGCATCTACCTTTATTGGTAATGAATTTCAAGTTGGTCTTTCAGGGGGAGAAAAGGCAGACGGGCTACATGGTTACTAGATCAAGTAGCTGAGCTTGATTGCACGGGTTCCTCTGCATAAATAGACTGACAAAATGATCTTTTGGGTGAAGACTCAATTTTTGCAACTTTCTGTCTTCTTGAAAATTTTTTATTAATCTTCCTTGGTATAGCATATCTTATCTTAGTTAAAGACAATCCAAACTCTAACCTTGAACTTAAATCTCAGTTGTTTTGTTTATTTTCTTTTGTTTTAAAGCTCATTGGCATTCACTATGTATCTCCACAAACCATGAAGAAGTACCGTGTTATTTAAAGGAGAGCTGAGACTGAAAACAGGAAACACATGAAGGAAACAGGTTAAGTGGTGTGATTTTGACAGAATTGCACTGAAGAAGATGAAACAAAATGTATATGAGTTATATTGTAAAATCTTCTCCCTAAGTGTCACTCAATTCATAACAAAAGGTTTAAAAGATACATGAGGCATCCTAGACAAATAGATTATAACACTTTTCTTCTAGTAACTAATGGATCTAGCAGGGAGAAAATTGATCAGTGTATGTTTAAGCTGAATGGATCAACTCTTTGACATTTATAGAATATTTCATCTAACAACATTCAATACATCTTCTCAAGCACATATGGAATGTTCACCAAGATATATCATATTCTGAGCAACAATCTCATCTTAAAATTTTAAATGATATACAAAGTATGTTTCCAGGCAATGGTGGAATTAAACTAGTAATCAGAATGATAGTTGGAAAATCCCAAACCCTTTGAAAATTAGCCAACATGAATAAATAACATTAGGGTCTTAAGAGCAATTTTTAAAAATTGTGAAGTAAATGAAAAGGAAAATATCACTCTTCAAAATTTCTAAGAGGCAGTGAAAGCACTGCTTACAGAGAAATTTATGACATTAAATGTATAGGCTAGAATATATGTAATATACATTATACATATACATTATATATACTACATTCTAACCTCTATATAATGTATATGTGTGATGTATATATATACATAATATATACTACATTCTAGCCTCAATATAATGTATATGTGTGATGTATATATGTATGCATCATATATATACTACATACTAGCCTCTGTATAATGTATATGTGTAATATATATTACATCTGTTGCAGCCTATACATTTAATGTCATAAATTTCCCTGTAAGCACTATTCTCATGTATATACACATATATCTACATTATATATACATTCTAACATACATTTAATGTTTAAATTTCCTTGTAAGTACTACTTTCAATATATCTTAGAAATTTTGAAAAATTATATTATATATATACATATATGTATGTACACACACATTCTAGCCCATATATTTAGATAAATTGGTTATCTAAGCTTTCACCTTAAAACAGAGAGAGAAAGCAATTTAAGCTTAAAGCATAAAATAAAACTATATAATAAAACTTAAAGAAATAAAAATATAAAAACAGGAAAACTTTGGCAGTTCTTTGAAATGATCCAAAAAAAGCAATAAAACACTAGGCAGACAACAACAAAGAATGGCTATGTATCGGGTCGCTATGAGTTGGAATCGACTCAATGACAGTGAATTTGGTTTTTATGAATAGTGGGTTACATATTCGGCTACTAACCACTAGATAAGCAGTTCAAAACTATCAGTCGCACTGTGGGAGAAAGAAGAGGCTTTCTATCTCTGTAAAGATTTACATTCTTGGAAACCCAGAGGGGAAGTTCTTTCCATATCCTTTGGGTTGGTAGGATTCAGAATTAATTGATGGTAGTGAGTTTGGTTTTTGAGTTCTATGAAAAACTTTAGGAGTTCATATGTGATACATGTAGTTACTAACTTAAGGTTGATTGTTAATATACTCAGAGGTACCTCGCACGATTGACCTGACTACGTAATTTACTTCAGAATGGCCACAGCCTATGAAAGTTCTGTAGAGCGCAGTTCTACTCTGACATACACAGGTCCCCAGGAGTCATAATCCACTCCGTGGCTACTGGCTGGTTTGATGAAGAACTCTGTCAAATAACTCAGGAAATTCAGATCAAATGTAGCAGTTCAGTTCGTGGAGACCCAAGCCCATTAGTAGGCTATTGGAGATCCCCTTGCAGAGGGGTCTCGGGGAGGAGATGAGCCAGTCAGGGTGCGGCGTAGCAATGATGAAAAATATGAGTTTCCTCTAGTTCCTAAATGTTTCCTCCCCGCTCCCACTACCATGATCCGAATTCTACCTTGCAAGTCTGGCTAGACCAGTGGATGTACACTGGTACAGATAGGAACTGGAAATATAGGGAATCCAGGGTGGATGATCCCTACAGACCAGTGGTGTGAGTGGCGATACTGGGAGGGTAGAGGGAGAGTGGGTAGGAAAGAGGGAACAGATTACAAGGAACTATATGTGACCTCCTCCCGGGGGGACAGACAACCGAAAAGTGGGTGAAGGGAGACGTCAGACTGGGCAATATATGACAAAATAATAATTTATAAATTATCAAGGGCTCATGAGGGAGGAGGAAGCGGGAAGGGAGGGGGAAAATGAGGACCTAATGTGGGGGTTTAGGTGGAGAGAAAATGTTTTGAGAATGATGTACAAATGCGCTTTACACAATTGATGTATGTATGGATTATGATAAGAGTAGTATGAGCCCCTAATAAAATGATTAAAAAAAAGAAAACACAAACAGAAATAGAAAAAAGAACCATCCCATGCCAACTGAGAAACTAAATTAACAATTAAGAATCTTTGAAAACAGAAAGCAAAATGCCAAGATGTTGCACTAGTAAATTCCACCAAATATTTTCAAGGATCCATAGTTAGAAGATTATATTATGTAGTATTTTACATGCTTTCATTTATTTTCTTAAAAATAATGTCAGTTCTCTCCAACTTCATCTTATAATTCACCTTAGTTAAAAATAATTCCAATCAAAATCCCAGTAATCTACATTTTAGATATTGATAAATTGAATCTAAAGGTTATAAGAAAAGGTATAAAGGCAATTCAATACTGAGACAGAAGAAGAAAGTTAAAGGATGAATATTGCTAGACATCTAGATTTAATAAGAAGTCAGAGCAATCAGGCCAGTTGATATAGAAAAAAGGAGAACATAGAGCAGAATAAGGCCACATAAATGGGATCAATTGATCTGTTGCAACAGAGTAAAGGCAATTCAGTAAAGAATTATCTTTGCAAAAGTTGGTGCTTATGTCCATGAGCAATCAATAGATAAAAATTAAAAATAATCTAGACATAAACAGTTCACCAAAAAATTTCAATTCATTCAAAATAAAAGATAGGTATGAAAAGAAAAACTAAGATACTTCCCAAAAATAGTTGAGAAAATACACTTGGGTTTGGCAATAAGCATTTAGATATAAAACCAAAAACACTACTCTTGAAGGAAAAAGAAAAGAAGATAAATTTGTCATTATTGCAATTAAATGCCTCTGCTCTGCAAATGATACTGCTGAGGGAATAAAAGCACCAAGCCCCCATCTTGGAGAAAAATGTGAAAACACATCCCTGTTAAAGAATTTTTGTTCAAAGTATATGAAAAACACTCTTTAAACTCAACTATGAGGAAACACACAACCTAATTTAAAGATTTGCAAAAGACTACCCACCTCACCAAAGAAGGTATATTCTTAACAAAAAAGCATACTTAGAGATGCTCAGCATCATATATCATTTAGTAATTGCATATTAAAGCATCAAGATATGAATATATAACTCTTATAATTAAATATGTAATACTAACTGCTGACAGAAATGTGGGGGACCAGGAATCCTCATTCATTGCTACGGGAATGAAAAATAGCATAGTCACTTCAGAAGAGAGTTTGGCAGACGCTTACATAACTGAACATAGACTTCCATATGATCTATCTGTTGGGCTCCAAGGTCTTTACTAAGATTGAGTTGAAAAGATATGTCCACACAAAAATTTTCATTGCAACTTTATTCAGAATTGGCCCAAACCAGAAGCGGCTAAGATGCCTTTTAATTGTTGAATGAATACAAAAACTGGTGCATCCATATATTGGAATGTTATTCAGTTATTTATTAAAATTGACACTATTCATGACCAGTCAAGACCATAGGTAGAAAGCATGGAAGTAGTTTGTCAGTGAGTTAAAGAAAAGAGGAAGTTGGAGGATAGGGAGGTTACTATTAATGGTATACTTTTTTTTCACATTTAGTTTGTGTACGTATCTGTGTGATGTCTTTTATTTTTATTATTATTTATTTTCATCCCATTTCCTGCCCCCCCCCCGTCCTTTCTATAACCATCAACGATGTAACAGCTACCTTTTTAAAAGAATAAGAAAGCGTTACATTGACTTGTCATATTTTCAAGGGTTTAATATCCCTTTTTAAAAATTGCGCATCAGGGAAAAGTTTATAATAATGATTACGTTTGGATATGATGAAAATGCTTAAAATTAAGTAGTGATGGTTTTTTTCCACAACTCTGTTAACTTAGCAAATCCATGGAACTGCACATGTGGTTGCATTGTTGCGTGAACTAAATCTCAATAATGTTGGTGAGAATTCAACATAAATATTTTCATAATGTTTGGGGTGCAGCAGGACTTTTTTATAAAAGGAAAACCAACATATAAAATTGAACTAGTGGTATATTTGAATATGTAAATCTTTAGAAATAAATTTTGGTAAAATATACCATGAACATAATTAAAGGAAAAAATTAGACACTATTTAAAACATATATGATGACAAATAAAAAATTTCTACAAATACAATGACAACAAATTGTAAAGAAATTCTTAAAATGAAAGCTATTGCTCAAAAAATTAACTAGCCAAAGAGATGTCAAAAAAAAATCCTGTTGTTGTTATTGTGAGATTCAACTCCTAGCACCATTGCATACAGGAGAAGGGCACCCTGTCCCGTCCTGAACCATCCTCACAAGTGTTTGCATGTTTGGATCTATTACTGCAGCCAGTGTGTCCATCCATCTTGTCAATGGTCTTCTACTTTTTAATGGATCCTCTACCATGCATGACCTTCTTCTTCAGGGACCGGTCTCTCTTGATAATATATCTAAAGTACTTGAGACAAAATCTCCCCATCCTTGCTTCTAAGGAGAAATCTGGCTGTGCTTCTTCTAAGACAGATGTGTTTGTTCTTTTGGAAGTTGTGTTAGTCTGGGTACTTCAGAGAAACAAATCCACAGAAACTCATGTATGAGAGATTTTTATATAAAGGCTAAGTATGCATCAAGAAAACATCCCAACCCAGTGCTGCCCTAGTCCACCAGTACAACATTTACCCCTAAGTCCTCCTCCATCTCACAAAACACATGCAATGATGCCGACTGCAGGAGGAAAGCCCAGTCAGTGAATATGTAGGCACCTCAGCACTGGCAGGGGTCTCCACACGGACGCTACAGCACCCAGGTACGCATCAGGGTAGGTCCATGTGGCTTCTCCTCAGGGATGTCTTGCAGGAAGTGAGCATTGCTAGCTAAAGCAGGGAACTGGCTAAGGCAGCTGCACCCTGGTCCAACCATCAGAAAGCAAGAGACCCAAGAACTTGAAAGGCAAGGCTCACCGAGCTATTTATCCCTCCGCCCTTCAATTAACCTCACGTGTTTATTGGCCAGGTTGGCACAATAGACTAACTAACACTGCAGTCTATGGTATTGTCAATATCCTTCTCCAGCACCATAATTCAAATGCATCGATTCTTCTTCGGTCCCCCTTATTCACTGTCCAACCTTCACATGCATAAAAGGCAATTGAAGGTACCATGACTTGGGTCAGGTGTACCTTACTTCTCAAAGTAACACTTGCTTCTGTGCAGCACATTGACACAACTCAATGCACGGTTTGATGTCTTGACTGCTGGGTCCGTGAACATTGATTGAGGAGCTGAGCAAGATGAAATCTATCTTTTCTCAATATATCACGCTGTTACTAGTTCTAAGGATTTTTTTTAACCTTGAGTTGCAGTCCACATTAAAGGCTGCAATCCTTTTGTACTCCTCACTTCCTGCAAGCAAGGTTGTGTTGTGTCACCTGCATATTGCAGGTTGTAAATAAGCCTTCCACCAATCCCAATATTGAGCTCTTCATATTAGGGCATATCCAAAAACGGACCAGAATTTTTTTTTCAACCTATATGTTTAAATTCTTTTTACAAAGCAACCATATCACCTTCAAAGTACACTCCATTACATTTAATATGTTTGTCAAGTCTGTGATTCCTTTCTTGAAAACAGGTTTCAAACTCATCTAATTGGATCGCAGACAGCACCTCCCTGGGTTTTTTTTCTTCATCTCTTCGATGTCCTCAAATCACTGTCCTTTCATGTCTCCCTTCACTCGAGGTCAGGCGAGTCAAGTGCTTGGGGCAAGAGAGGCATGCTGTTTTTACCAAAAACTGGTACACTGAGATGGCTGCATTAGCAGGTGCACTGTCATGGTGGCAAAACCAGCCCCTTCCCCCACATCCCCCCATCTACCACAAATCAGGCCTTTTTTCCCCACACTATTATGCAATCTTTTCGAACCTCTAACTAGAAAGTTTGATTAAAAGTCTGACCTGGTAGAATGAACTCCAAATTCACTATCACCTCACATTAAAAAAACCAGATGAGCCTGATCTTTCATTTCACTTGACAGGCTTTATTTTGGGGGGCAGGGGGCAAGGTGACAATGGCCTCTTCCACTGGCTTGATTGATGTTTGTTTTGGGTCCTAAGAGTAGCATAGTATCTTGTCACCAGTAATGACCTTGGGAAAAAAGTCTGGGTCACTTCAGAACTGTTCTTTGAATGCACGGCATGTTTCCACTCGAAGCTTTTTTTCTCAGTCAGTAAGAACCAAAGGCACTAATTTTGCCACAACCCTTTCTCAATCCCATAATTTCCTTTAAAATTCGCTGAACTGAGCTCCAAGACAGTTCAGATAGCTTCCCGGTCTCTTCATTGGTCCGTCCTCAGTCTTTGAGCACAAGTGCACAAATTTTGTCGACGTTTTCATTTGCTCAGGAAGTTGACGAACATCCAGAATGAGTTTTGTCATCAATCGATATTTCGCCTCTTTTGAAACAAGAAAACCACTCGTAGACTTGAGTTGCTCCCATAGCGCTGTTCTTGTAAGCTGTGTTCAACATCACAATAATTTCTACAGCATTTTTCTCCAAGCAGGAAGAAAATTTTCACAGGTGCACACTCTTCTGTTAAGTTAGCCATCACAAAATATGAGGTTTGAGCGAAACTGCTTTTATGAATTAATTCACTGTGACCAGAGAGAAACTTCCCAGGCAATGCCACTCACTAACTCAGAGTGAGTTGCTTGATGCTTATCTATCAGGGAAAAACACATGCTACGAAAGTTTCGCCCAGCAGAGATTTATTCTGGGTTGTTTTGGTACCCCCTCATATTTCTAATTATGCTTCAGAAGAATAATCTTTTATCTAGTGATATTAATAATATTGATATCCCCATTTTCATTTGCCTAAACATGTTGAGATTACCTCCAAAGAAATTCCTATAACAGGTGAAAAATGAATAGCAAATTTTTTTCTATTTGTAGTAAAAGCTCAAAGTCAAATTCTTAATATTCAACTTAATTAGTGGACTACTAATTTTATAAGCATTATAACTGGGAGGCCCAGGTTCCTTGAACAATAATCTTCCCAGTTATGTTCTGATCTCTGTCAATAACACTGCTACAAGCCCAATCTTGGAGTTGTTTAAAGCAAGCCTGACTGTCAGCAGTCCACAATCAGTAAGTCTTACAGAGTTCAAGGAAACAACTTCTACAGACGACCTCACTATAAAGCTGAGTTACAGATAATTTTTCTTTTTTGGATTTCATTATCTCCAGCTGTTGGGAGGGAAAGAAAGAACACTTTAGCTTAGTCAGCAGATGACTCTCCTTTATGACGCTGCAGTGCAAATTGATTTTGCTCATATGAAGTCTTCATTGGGAAGGGTATTCACAATATTTAAACCACTACTTCCAGGTTCATAAGAAAAAGATGTCATGTGATTAAAGTCACTCTTCTAATTAACAGTTGATCCAGAGAATATGCTCTGAGGAAAGGTTCCACAAAAGTATGTATTTTTAAAATACTTTTTGACTTCCTTAATCATGAGTCCTAGATCTCTACAACTTACCATCAGTTGTACACTGCAAAAGTATTTGTATGTGGATGCATGGGTGATGGGAGTTGGGAAGAACAGGTAAGGGAACAGAGGAAAAATAGCCAAGGAACAATAGGAATATGGGTACATGCTACAGAATATTTTAGCCAACACATTCTATCAAACAATTGATCATAGCTACCAAGGTCATTGGGAATCTTGCTTCTTTGATCTGCTTTCATAGCCTCTTATAGCAATGATATCGTGCAAAGGGTGAACAGATGAAAGGGGAAATAAGAGACAGAAAGAGTCTTGAAATGTATCCATTAAAAATGCAGTCCCTTAATTACTGAGTATTGGTGGTAAAGTCACATGCTGAGGGGACTAAAATGTTATTAAATCTCCAATTAATACATTCAAGAAGTAATGAAATAAGTTCTTGGCACATCAACACAATGATAAAGTCCTAGATAGCCATTAACTTCATTTCAAAAATTCTTTCAGCTTGTGAAGAGGCATTTCTCATTAGAAATCATAATTCAAGATGTGTCAGCCAGTTGCTTGAATTTGGGGGTTTTGCATCAATACTGCCAGGCCACTACCACACATTTAATATGAATATGAAGTATTGCGTCTACTATTTATAGCATCACTTCTTTCTACCAGCATGTGGCAGCTGTGAGATGAGATGATTCCCCAGGGATTCAAGGAAGATCTGCATTCCACCCTGCAGCCCAGAAGCACTGTGAAATTAGGGTCAAGTTATGTCAGCATTTCTCTGTTTTTTCCAAGTTCTCATCTCAAAAACGTTGCCAGTAATCTGTGAAACGTGAACCACAAGCTTTCTTGTGCTCTTAGAGCACAGCGAAAAGGATTCATGAGATCATGATCACCGAAAAACCCAGTCCTTGTGGTGCCTCTGGTGGGGCCTGGCCATTCTAGCCTGTGATGACGAGGGCTGGGACTAGTGGCCTTTCCGCTTTCACCCCTCTGCTATCAGTGCAGACAGATGCTGTTTAGGTCTCTTGGATCATGCACACACACACAAAGATGTACACACAGATTTTGTACTTGAGTGTTAATTAAATGCTGAGATGGACCATGCTTCATTTACCTCTGAGGTTTGCATCTGCTGCTCTGCTCTCTCCTCATTCAGCTCCTGGAGGCCTTTTTATCACCTGTGTGACTCAGTTCAGGAAGCGCCCAGAGCCTCCATCTTGCAAGGCTCTATTGGCCTCACCACATAGTAATGATAGATTGCATAATGTCTTGGGAAGTTTAGTCAACACAAGCCCCTCTAGGGCTAATCAGTCCTCATTCATTAGCCTCACATGTTGATAAATGGCGAAAGAAGAGATCTAAAGGCCAAACTGCTTTCTCCATGGTGATTCCATAGTCACGTTATCCTTCAGAATGCCTGTTAGACGCCGCCGTCTTCATCGAGTCTTTCCTGCTCCCTCCAAAGTCTGTCCTTAGAATCCGGGATACATGTCTGCAAGAATCCTTCACTTGCTGTACAGAAATTGTGGATGTACCTCTCTTTTTCTTTACTACAGTGTCTTTACCGCAAGAACATAGCACATAGATGGTTATCAATATATTAGTTAATGGATTGTATTGGTCATTGGTTAAGTGAATAAATGAATTTTTCACAATTACTTGAGGAGTGTGTAAAGCCAAAATGACTATAGAAACAAATCCAGTGAACTCATATATGTCCAATAAAGAGCTTTATACCAAGAAGTAATTATATATCAAGAAAGCAGCTCAGCCCAGTCCAACTCAAGTCCATAAGCCAATACTAGTTCATACGTCCCTCCTTAGACTCATGCAGCCACATGCAGTGAGGCAGAATGCAGGAAGATCACAGACCAGTGAGTGCAGAGTCATATGGATCCAAGGTCAGTGGGCACATTGCAAGGCTCAGGCACCTCAGGGTCAGGGTCAGGGTCAGAGTCCTAGCAAGCAGGAAGGTCAAGGAGGAGAGAAGACAGGTGGGTGGGGGTGGGGGTGTGGGGTCGTCCCCAGACTCCCCATTATGAGAAAGTCACATACCCAAGGAAGCACCATCAGACCGTGAGCTAAGTGACAGGTTGGATTCCATCCTGATACTTTCAAAATCTTCAAGTTGACAGAACGTCTAACTACCTCAAGGAGAAACATCTGGGAAAGTCTGTCCTTGATTCTCGGTTGAAGGATACTTTGACCCTTAAGCTATTCATTTGATTAAGAAAGTTCCCAAAGTGACCATCTGAACAATTGATTCGTCACTCACTGAAAACAACAAGCTTTCGTTAATAAAGCTTTGTCGTCATCATGACACCACCTCACTATTCATGCACAGAAGTCTTACCTTTCTCAGAAACCTTTGTGGTTATCAGTAAAGTCTTTGCTTTGGACACACATCCATCCAGTCATGTAGAGCAAAACAATCCTGCTCTGAATTATATAACACAGAGATGGACTTATATAATGGAGTAAGTTGTAATTATTCTATCCATACAACTGTAAAAAAACAACCCTTCACTGCCATCAAGCAAATACCTACTCGTAGTGACCCCATAGGATAGAATACAACTGTCTCAGTAAGTTATACCAGTTAAGTATTATTTGTTCAGGTAAATTCTGCTTGTGGTACTGTGTTGGTCTGGGTTTTCTAGAGACAGAAAGAAATTTATATCAGCGGAAGAATTTATATCAAGAGAAGATTGCTACGGAGCAGGCAAGCCCAGTTCAACTCCAGTCCATGGGTCAAATACTAGCCGGAGACCCTTCCTGATTCAGGCAGCCGCTGGTCTATAAACCAGGAAAATGAAGCAGGAGATGGGAAGAAAACAGATCAGTGGAGACACAATGAGGTTGATTCAGTTGTGAAGGCCACTAATGGAAGGCCACTGACAGCTTCCAAGGATTGACAGGCCACATAGTAGCCACTGGCCAAAGTCCTAGGAAGCCAGACGTAGGACGTAGACCAGCAGGAAGAGGAAGAGAACCAGTGCTCCACAGCATCTCTTATAGCAATCATACTCCCAAGGAGAAATCATCAGGCTGTGACCTGATTGAGAGGTTGGACACCTGTCATATCTTCCCAAGGTACAGCCAAGTTGACACAAAATCTAACATCACAGGCATCCTACCTCTTGTTGATGTATTTCTTCAGGTCCACTTTTCCTTTCTGCTTTGGTGCTGAAACGTTGTCCTTCTTGGGGGGACTTCTCATTTGAGATTAACAGTGTTTTTTGGGTACCAACTTTTTGTGAACCTCCCAGAGTACCCACTTACCTGATACACCTCACGGTTTCCTTCAATCATAAAATTTTCTGCAGGAGATTCTCACCTCCTTCTGACAATTTCAAATTAAGAAACATTTTGCCCATGAGAAAATTTAGGAACCCTCATCTTTTCAATGTGATCATTGAATAAACAATGTTAGGTGGAACATAACATCGTACAAACTACAAGAATTACAAGTGGATGGGTGTATTGCTCCAGGCAGTAGGAGCCTCACCCTGGGGCATCCACTTACATGCCAGAAAACAGATACCAGCTCAAAAAACAAAATAAAAGCCCCACATTCTTCCTGGCATCGAGTTGATGGCAACACACAGCAGCCATATAAGACAGGGTAAAGATGCCCCTTTGCGTTTCTGAGGCGGTAACTCTTTACAGGGCCCATCCTAGCATCCTAGCCCATCCTAGCATGAGTTCCTGTTGTTTACACCAGGGGACCAGCTTTTCCGAAACTTTATTAGACTCTTCTTACCCAAAGACCGTAATGATTGTTTTGCATTCTTTATCAACCTCACCTCTTTATCTCCGTATGATTTCATTTCTCTTTAGTGATCGTTGAGTTTTGTGATGATGTCCTCGTTTCCTGCAAAGCCAGCTCAGAGCGGCTCTGTTTAATTTATGCCTGAGGATGTCAATATCACTAGGCCTGGACATGATATAAAATTGGTAGAGAGGGGACATTATGATTTCCAAATGGCCATTTCTGGGAACTCCACCTTCTTGTTCTCCTTTCTGAAGCTCCATTAAGAGAGAATGTTTTAAGTAGGGAGCATCATTAGATGTTTGGACCAGTTCCTGTCGCTGAATCTGGTGATAGGAAAAGTTCTACCTCTCTTGATTTTCTTAAATTAAAAAGAAAGAAAAGAAAACGAGAGATTGTGTTTGAAGTATGCTTGTTTACACCCACCAGTATAGACCTGAGGGTCCCCCACAAGTGTGTCTAGAATTCCCCAGAGCTGTTTCATTCATGCTCACAGGAACATTCAGCAAACTATTTGTACTTTTCATCTTCGTCCCTTGTCCAGTCCCCGCAACCCGCTATTTCCACACTAGCACCTCCTGATGTTTCAGCAGAGCCAAGAAGGAGTTAAGGAGCCAAAAAGGAGTTAGTTCTTCCTTCCAGATAGGCCCTCTGTATTGGCAGTTTCCATATCTTCTGTCTGCTGCACTTCCCATCAATCCCCACCACCTTAGTCTGGGATGGCTGGATCTGTTTAATACCATAGGTAAGGTCCAAGGTTCAAGGCTCCTGAATTCCCCAAAAGGCCATATTTCCTAGAGAAAATGGTGTTTTCTCTTTTTGAGGTTATATTGTTAGAAGGTGTGGGTTATATTTTGTAGTATTAAATTAAATGGCGATTGGAGGGGTGTAGTGCCAGCCCCCACCCCTACTACTACTACTAATCCTACCCACGGGTTCGGTAAGCACAATTGTATGGTTGAGATATATAAGTATTATATTAACGTCACCGAGAGCATGAGAGATACAATAAGACATTCAGACATATTACATGGTAGCATTGCTCACCTCCACCCCGCTTGGTGGTCCTCGTGAGGGGAACCTGGCCGCCAGAGCAGGAGCTGCCTCCCTCGCGGGAGCAGCCGCCCTCGTCCTTCCCCCTCCCGAGAACCAGGGAGCTTCCTTATTTATTGCTAACCACGCATCGTATCACTTCAGGGGGATCTGATTACAGAATCATACATCACAGAAAGGGACAGTACAATTCATCCTTGGGCAGGTTTGATCACTCTGGTGTCTCATACAATAAAACAGACAATTACTATCCTGGGAGGCATGCAAGCCCCCTGATAGCAGATAACAACCTATGTCATAGGGAAGGGTAGCAACATAGGCAATACAAGCAATAGGAGGGTGATGAACTAGGAGTGAACACACAAAAGTAAAGGGAGGGAATAGGGGAGCATGTGTGGCAAGATGGGTGGACCCTGGACTAGATAAGCTTAGTCATCTTAAAGTGGTCCCGGGCTTGCTTTGGGCACTGCTTCAAGCGAACAATAACAGAAGGGACTGGGCCCTACTTAGGGTGAACCAGACTATACAGTTGGGTTGCCCTAAATGGCTGATGTTAAGGAGAATAACTTCTGACCTACTTTCGCTGACCACCTGGTGTACAGTCATTCTCAAGCAGCTAAGTCTGGTACATATTCTGGGGGGAGATAACTTGAGAGAAATCCTTCTGTTCCCCACAATATTTAATTGAAATATTTATTTTATCTCATAATATCATTTTTAATAATACCCATAGCAATATTGTGAAAATAGGCCCAAGAAAGTGCACTGTTTCATTTTTAATGAGAATTGCCTAGTTAAGTCTTTGCAAGTGGATTGTAATGAGTACTTGCATAAACCCTATCAGGGCTGTAGTTAACAGCACAGCATATAAATCGACCTTCCTCCTGACCCATAGTAGATGTGTTTTCTTATAGAAAATTCCACTTTCCCTAACAAATAATCTTCCTCTGGGCCTGTCACTGACTTGTCAAATGTGTCTCTAAGCCAGGCTCTAAGTAGGCTTAATTCACCCTGCCAAGACTCAAAGAATCCTTTAGTCTTCGTAAAGGGTCAGTTGAAAGATGTAGCCTTAGGTGAGAAAAGAGCGGACTTGCTCACTTAAAGCTATAGGCATTGAGTAGGGTGGTGGTGGGGAGGAGGAGGATGACCATTATGGAACGAGGGAGAGTTTTTTGCTCAGGAGCCGTTGAGTTCATTTTATGGTGCTGCAATCATTTGGAAAAGGATATCAATAATGGTATACAATGAAGACTATAATCACAGGCACTGAATTATAGGTATAGAAGTAGTTGAATTGAAGAATGTTTTGCTGTGTATATTTTTGCCACAAAAATAATAATTACACGAATAACAATAAGTGCAAGAAAGAATGAAATGTTTTAAAATTAATTGTGGTTATGCTTGTACAATTCTTCTTGATATGATGGAACTGTTGAATTGTATGATAAGTGGATGAAGTGCCAGCCAGTAAGACATTTTTAAAAGGACATTTATGATAACAATGAAACCGTGAGAGAGGTAGTGGCAGCAGCTGTCTTCTGGGAGTGCTTAACATTTCGACATCCATTGAAAATAGTCTCAGATATGCTACATTCTGTAAGATAGCAATCTTTTGGGCAATAGAGGCTGTCACAGTTACAAAGCTTAAAGCCCAATAGATGTGCTACATGAAGTCAGTGAGTAACTCTGCTACAGGGTGAAGACTGGCACGAACTGAAGCAGCAGAGGAACTGAGCTGTTCCCGGAACCCAAGAAAGTTCTCCTCGCTGACTTTCAGGAAAGGTTTCCGTGGGGAGGCTCACTCTGAGCTGAGTCTTAACTTATGGGTGAAACTGGGACACACCAAAGGGTGAGGCACTTCCCAGAGGAAGAAGCTTCAAACTAAACCACACTCACTGGCCCCTCCATGGTCGATGATGATTCTTAGTGACTCTACAGGACAGGGTAGAGCTACCCCTGTGAGTTTCGAGCACTGTAACTCTTTAAGGGAGTAGACGGCCTCATCTCCCCCCAGCCAAGCAGCTGGCCATTTCTGGCCAAGCAGCTGACTTTGGGGCTAGGAGCCC
Source organism: Echinops telfairi (assembly GCF_000313985.2). Lineage (NCBI taxonomy): Eukaryota > Metazoa > Chordata > Mammalia > Afrosoricida > Tenrecidae > Echinops > Echinops telfairi. Next base: position 42,550,714 of record NW_022103900.1, read on the forward strand.
AACCCGTAGCCCACCATGCGCACTCTGCCATAGGGTCTTCCTTCTGGATGCATACATGCATGATTTCTCCCTCCGTGGACTGGCTCTCCTCCATTACACCCAAGTGAACAGCCGTCAAGAGTCTGCCCTCAGGTGGGCAAACTGCAGCCTGAGAGCCATTTGTGGCTCCTTCAGTAGGTACATGTGGCTCTGAAGTAAATTAAAAATGAAAATAAAACGATCATAACTTCATTTATAAAGACTATTATTCAGATAATGGCGATTTCATTATGGCTCTCCATGGATTCTTAAACTGTTGCGAAGGAGAATTGGCTCTTCTTCTCCAAAGTTTGCCAACCCCTCTTGTTTCATCTTCCCTCTCTCTTGCGGGTCTTGACAGTCTCTAGTGTCTGCTCTCTTTGGTATGAAAGTCTTTATATATATATATACACACACACATATATATACATATATATATATCCCCATATCTCATTAACAATTGTTCTTTTGTGATTAATCATTTACTCAGCATGATTTTGACAGTCTCTGGTGTCTGTTCTCTTTGGTATGAAAGTTTTTTGATATATATATATATATACACACACACACACACACAATATTTATATATATTTCCCCATATGTCATCTAACAATTGTCCTTTTGTGATGAACCCATTTCACTCAGCGTGATTTTCTCCAGATCCACCCATGCCATCAGTGCCTCCTGGTTTCCTCATTGTTTTTAGAGATGCATAATATTCCATTGTGTGTACGTGCCAGAAGCTCTGTATCCATTCTTCTGTGGATGGGCATTTAGGTTGTTTCCATTTTCTTGCGATTGTGAGCAGTGCTGCACTGAGCATGGGTGTGCATCTGTCTGTTTGTGTTATGATGCCACTCCTTTGGGCTATTGGATCCAGTAGAGGGATCACTGGATCTCCTGTATAAGGATGCTGCAGGACTGGGAGGTGTTTCCTTCTCTTGTACGTAGGGTAGCTATGAGCTGGAACTGACTCTCTAGCAACTAATAACAAGATGAGATTTGTATCTTCCCAGTTGTTCGTGGTAGCACCAAATAGCTCCCCACAGTGGTTATACATATTCCCGTCCCAACACATGTGTATGAGCATTCCAATCTCTCCATTGCCTCTCTGGCATTTTTTATTCTCTGTGTCGTTGAACTTGGCTATCAATGTTGCTATAGGAGTACCACCTCTCATCATTGTTTTCATTTTCATCTCTTGCATGGCTAATGATCCTGAGTATTATTTCTTATTTGGGTGTTTCTTTGTGAAGTGTCTGCTCATGGTCTTGTCCCACTTTTAAATTGGATTGTTCATTTTTTTCCTTATGAGGTCCCCTAATTTTGTACAGATTTTAGAGGTGAGTCCTTTGTCCATGGTGTCCTTGTCAAAATTTTGTCCTGAATTCATGAGTTCTCTTCTTTGCATTGTCTTTTGATGCATGTCGGTCTTGTTTTCAGTAGGTCATGTACTGTGCATTACCTTCCTTATATTTGAATGAAGGTCTAGGGCTTGCAATAAGACCCTTGAGTTTATCCCTCTTTTTTCATTAACGATTTTTATACATCTGGGTTTTATATTTTGATTTTGATCCATCTTGAATTTGCTTTTGTACATGAGGTGAGACATGGTTTCTGTTTCCTTCTTCTAAAGATTTCCAATTAGGTCAGCACCATTTGTTGAAAAGACTTTCACTTTTTCATTTCATAGTTTTGGGGCCCTTTATTCAAGATCACTTCTCTGTGAGTTGATGAACTTGTTTTTGGATTCTCTATTCTGTTCTGTTTTCCTCATATACATGTGAAAGCTGGACAAAGGAAGTTGAAGAATTGAAACATTTGTCTTATTTCTAATAGAGAATAAAACCCACATCACCCAGTTAAAAGGAGTTCTTCTGCAAAGACTTTCCGTTTCAGAACCCACAAAGCAAGTTCCACCCTGTCCCATAGGCTTGCTGTGAATCGGTGTTGGCTTGATGGCAGTGAGTGTGGTTTTTGTATTTTGCTTTTCATTAGTTTAATCTTTTTTTGCAAAAGTATTTAAAAAGCGACAGAAATAAGACTATAATAAATGTTTCAAATGGGAATTCAAAATGAAAAAGCTTGCCCTTCTCCATCCTTGGGTCACCCAGAATACGAAACCAATATGTTGCTAAAAGTGCTTACTTAACCAATACTCCAGTACTACGTGTCTTATGGAAAATCAAACCATATCATTAACTCCAAACCAAGAGACTGATAACCATGGATTTCTAATATTGCATATATTAAAGTTAGTTGAAAAGGCGGTTTTGCTATTAATGTTAGCAAAAATGCATAGGTATATTTCTCCAGCAGAAGCTAAGTGAAAAACTATATTTTTATAAAATTCAAGTTTTATGGCAGGAGTGATCAATACATCGATTGTGTGGGTAGATCGCATGGCATTAAAAAAAAAAAAAAGATGTCGACCCAGGGACAAGGGAGCAACAAGTGATGCGAAACTAGTGGCAAGGAGGATGTGAGGGGCCTGGTAAGGGCAATGTAACTGAGAGAAATTACTGAAATCCACATGAAGGCTGAGCATGATAGTGGGACAAGAGGAAAGTAAAAAGAAATAGAGGAAAGAACTAGGAGACAAAGGGCATTTATAGAGGTCTAAATACAGGCATGTTCATATGTAAATATATTTATATAGGATGGTGGGGAAATAGATCTACATGCATATATTTATAGGTTTAGTATTAAGGCAGCAGATGGATTTTGGACCTCCACTCAAGTACTTACTCAATGCAAGAACACTTTGTTCTATTAAATTGGCATTCCATGATACATACCTTCCCGACATGATCGCTGAAGACAAATGTGTGCATAAGCAGATGTGGTGAAAAAGCTGATGGTGCCCGCTATCAAAAGATATAGCGTCTGGGGTCTTAAAGGCTTGCAGGTAAACAAGCAGTCATCTATCTCAGAAGCATCAAAGCCCACATGGAAGAAGCACACCAGCCTGGGTGACCAGGAGGTGTAGAAGGGACCAGGTATCAGACATCAAAGAACAAAAAATCATATCTGTGGGTGCCCACATCCCCGATATGATCACTGAAGACAAATATGGATAAGCAAATGTGGCGAAGAAAGCTGATGTTGCCTGGCTATCAAAAGATATAGCATCTGGAGTCTTAAAGACTTGAAGATAAACAAGTGGCCATCTAGCTCAGAAGCAACAAAGCCCACATGGAAGAAGCACACCAGCCTGTGTGATCACAAGGTGTAGAAGGGATCAGTTATCAGGTATCAAAGACAAAAAATCATATCATTGTAAATAAGCGTGAGTGCAGAGTGGAGACCCAAAGCCCATCTGTAGGCAACTGGACACCCCCTTACTGAAGGGGCGCGGGGAGGAGATGAGCCAGTCAGGTTGCAGGGTAGCAAAGATGAAACATACAACTTTACTTCTTAAATGCTTCCTCCCCCCACACTCATGATCCCAATTCTACCTTACGAATCTGGCTAGACCAGAGGAAGTACACTGGTACAGATAGGAACTGGAAACACAGGAAATCCAGGACAGATGACCTCTTCAGGACCAGTGGTGAGAGTGGTGATGCCTGGAGGGTGGAGGGAATGTGGGGTGTAAAGGGGGAACTGATTACAAAGATCTACATCTAACCTCCTCCCTAGGAGATGGACAACAGAAGAGTGGGTAAAGGGAGACGTCGGACAGTGTAACATATGACAAAATAATAAAAATTTATAAATGATCAAGGGTTCATGAGGGAGGGGACAGTGGAGAGGGAGGGGGAAAATGAGCTGATATTAAGGGCTCAAGTGGAAAGCAAATGTTTTGAGAATGATGATGGCAACAAGTGTACAAATGTGCTTGACACAATGGATGGATGTATGGATTGCGATAAGACTTGTACGAGCCCCCAATAAAAATGATTTAAAAACAAAAAATTAACCAGAAAAAAATAGATGTAAACCTATCATCAATCCCGTCACTTAAATGATATACAGCGTAGCCAATCAGATGCAATCTTAAGTATCAAACGCATGCGCAAACAACTGCGCTAAATGAGCCAAACTGATACGGTGTTATCGCCAATTTTTAGACCTTGGTTTTTTTCTCTTAAATGTAAGAAAGGGTATTAAAATGAGTGGGGGAGCAGGGACAAGTAAGAAGACAAAAACGTATCACTTTCATACCGAATGGGAGATTTTGACACTACAAGCCAACATTCAGCTCAGACCAGAGCGCATGAACAGTTCTGGAACTTACTCGCAGAGGGAAAGGACCCAAACCTGAGAAAATGTGCTACCTCCTTGACTGCATGATTCGGCTCTACTTATTTATGTGAGTCAGCCTTTTCCCACATAAAGATCATTAAGTCCAAATTCCGTTCCACCGTGACTGATGCTCATTTGGAAGTGTGCTTGGAGCTGGCTGTCAGGAGCTACTGTCTGGACTATGCATCCCTGGCTCATTCCATTCAGTGCCAGTCATCAGAGTCAACTCAGGTCATGACCAAAAATGTACGTAGTTAATGTGTTGTGCAATATGCACTCATGCGGTTATGCAGGTTACAAAACATACATTGTACATATAAAGAATTCTCAAGGCATTTATGAATAAATGTAATAAATACATAAATATATGTTTTGCATTTTTGTAGTTGGCAGATCATTTTGACTTGATCATTTTATAAGTAACTCGCATGCTGAAAAAGTGTGAGCACCCCTGCTTTATGGTATTTCTATTAATAGCATCTGTCTATGTTAGCTAGTGTTGTTATAACCAAATATCCCTTAAGTGGGTGCTTTAAAGAACAGAGATGTATTATCTCACAGTCCTGAAGGATAAAAGTCCAAATCGGGTCTTGCTCCCATCAGTTTCCTCATTGAACCTCTCTCTTACTTTCTGTTGTCTTCCAGGGACCCTTGGCGCTTTTTGCGTGTAGACAATCATATTGTTTATCTTTCAGTGTGCGTGTGTTTGGGTATTTTTATAACTAAGAAATGTATAGGTTTAGGAACCACCCTCCAATGCTAGGATTTCATTTGTTGAGTGATTACCTTACATTACATTAGATGATGGAAGGAAATCTATCTTACCCAAGACTAACTGATTTAATCTTGTGTAATTGCTTTATAACAACTAGACCACTTTTTGGCCAAACAACTGTGAACCATACCCTATGAAAGTTAACACATAAAATTACCCACACAGTAGACTCTTAGAAAAAGCATAATTCTCTCTATATGCGTTGGTATAACTATACTTCTCTAATTAAAGCTATTTTCTAGCTAAGCTCTCAAGAAAATCTGAAATAAAAGAAGTGACATATATTTCCTGGAACAGGCCTCAAAGATAGTGTAAAGAACAAATAATTTCTTGAACTGTGATAATAAATATTTAATAAAATAGATTAATAATAAATATTTTAATAAAATAGATACCAACTATTTTAGTGGCATTGTATATGAACTATCAATACATATACATGAACATCAGCTAAGACTATCCCAGTGAGTAACTGCCTGGGGAAAAAAAGTATAAATGACTTGAAATATTAGTCCATAATAAATTATATTTATATTGAAAGTTCTTTGATTTTATTTCATTATGTAAGCCAAATTTACTCTAAGGATTTACCCTTGTGATTAAAAGTCTGTTCAAATATTAAATTAACATCTAAGAAACCTTTATGATTTCCCCCCCCAGTTATATCATTATCATCTATCTCTTAGGACCTTCTTTACACTCAAAAGTAAAATTTTAAATGTCAGCAATGAATTTTGATTCAGTACTAGAAATATTGTTTTTAGAGTGAAATTAATTTAAATAATTAAGTAAAAAATGAAACAAATATTTAACTAAATATTTTTAAAGAAAATTTCCTTTATTTTTAGAAGTCTTTCTTTATATCTTTGTCAATCAATGACTACAGTGACAAATGAGTGTTATCCTGAGTGGTAGATTTATTTCATTGAGACACACTGAGACTTTCCTGAGCATGCCTGTTATTTAAATTTTGAAAATGGCTGCTCCCTGCTTCCAATTGAAAGTAGTAGAGAAGAGAATGAAATATGAACCATGGGCAACAGATGCAAGTCTGATAGTAAAATGTATTATTGTGTATTCATAATGTCAGCTAAGTGTTTTCTATAATACAGAAAGGTTTTCATGCTTATTCAAACCTACTAATTGTTGATTTTGGATTACACTTAATTTGAAATGCCAGAGTATAAGTAAATTACATGGATTTGAATAATTTGATTTGGGTCAGTTTCACCAGTCATAAAATAGAAGCTTGATTTTCAGGAACCAGAGCTTCACTTCTCAAGAAAGAATATCCAGCTGCGATTTCAATGTTCCACAACTTGAACGTGCCTATGCTGTGTGCAACATGGTAGACCGGCTGAAAGTCTTTCCATTGTGTGCAATGCCATGTTTTTTAAAGTGTTCTCTTGGCAAAATTTTGAAATGGGTTGGCAAATGCCCATTCCCCTTTTGAGCAGTTGTAAAAGTCCACTCACTTGCTCTTGGTTATAGTCCAGCTAAAGAAAAGGCAAGGCATGCCAAGTCAAAGAGATGATAGAGAAGTTCAAAAGGCAGCTCAGGAGACAAGGTAAGGTATTATAATGAAATGTGCCAAGACCTAGAGTTAGGGAGCCAAAAAGGAATCACACTCTCAGCACACCTGCCCTTTGAAATGTTCTGTTCCGGTCTTCTGCTTCATGACGCCTTACATTTTCTGTTGACGTTCTACAACCAGGAGTCCCTCCTGTCATCCACTTTGGTCTTTTTTTAAATTTCCGTCTCCTAACTGACCTTTTACATTCTTCACATATGATGTTCTTGATGTCATTCCACACGACTTCAGGTCTTCTCTCATTTGTGTTCAATACATCTAATCTGTTCATGAGATATTCTCAAAATTCAGGTGGGACACACCTGAGGTGGCATCAAAATAGAAAGGAGTGAAAATTTTTTTCAAGGGCCAATTTACAGTGTTGGAATATTCTATGGGCAAAATAGTGAATGACACAGGAAGAATCTAAAGATGATGGAAAAATACACAAAATTCTGTAAAAGAAATTATTGGTCAAATTCCAACAATTTCCAAAGATAGGGTATATTCAAGAACTGATGGAACTGAAGGAAGAAGTCCAAGCTGCACTGAAGGCATTAGCCAAAAATAAGGCTCCAGGAATGAATGGATTATCAATTAAAATATTTCAACCAGCTGATGAATCACTGGAAGCACTCACTTGTCTATGCCAAGAAATCTGGAAGACAGCTACCTGACCAATTGACGGGAAGAGATCCATATTTGTACTCATTCCAAAGAATGGTGCCTCAACAGAATGTGGATATTATCTAATAGTATCACATGCAAGTAAAGGTTTTCTGCAGATCATTCAACAAGGGTTGCAAGAGCACATCAACGAAGAGCTTCCAGAAAATTGCACTAGATTTGAAAGAGGATGTGGCATGAGGGATTTCACTGTGACATTGGATGGCTCTTGAATGAAAGCAGAGAACGCCAGAAAGATGTTTATTTGTGTTCTGTTGACAATTCAAATGCATGTGACCATTTAGATTATAACCAACTATGGATATCACTTGGGAAAATGAGAATCACAGAATATTTCATTGTGCTTACCCATAGCTTGTACCTACACAGCAATCACTGGACTGCATTTAAGAGCCATCAAATGGGTTCCTAACCGTAGGGACCCTATGCACAACAGAAACACTGCCCAATCATGTGCCATCCTCACAATTGTTATGCCTGAACCCACGTGACAGCCGTTGTGTCACTCCATGTGTCACTCCATCTTCTTAAGGATTTCCTCTTTTTTGCTACTCCTCTACTTTATCAAGGATAATGTTTCTCCCTAGGGATTTGTTTCTCCTAATAACATGTCCAAAGTACACGAGAGAAATTTCGCCAGCCTTGTCTATAAGGAGCATTTTGACTATACTTCTTCCAAGACAGATTTGTTTGTTCTTCTGGCAGTCCCTGGTACTTTCACTATTCATCTCCAAATCCACAGTTCAAATGTATTCATTCTTCTTTGGTCTTCCTTATTCAATGTTCAACTTTCACATGCATATGAGGCAACTGAGAAGACCTGAATATACCATGGCTTGAGTTAGGCACACCTTAGTCCTGAAAATAACACCCTTGCATTTTAATACTAGAAAGAGGTCTGGGCAGCAGATTTGCCCCATGCTAATCGGTTCAGTTGTGAGAATTTTGATCTTCTTTACATTTAGTGGTAATCCATATTTAAGGCTACAATCCTTGATCTTCATCAGGAAGTGCACCAAGTCCTCCTCACTTACAGCAAGCTAGATTGTGTCATCTGTATATGACAGGTTGTTAATAAGCCTCCCTATTATCATGAAATTGAATTCTTCTTCATATAATCCAGCTTCTCTGATAGTTTGCTCAGCATAGAGATTGAATAAGTATGGCAAATCCCACCATTCCTGATTTTAAAACATACAGTAGGCCCTTGTTCTGTTTGTGCAACTGCCTCTTGATCCATGTTCAGATTCTACATGAGCACAATGAAGTATTCTCGGATTCCCATTCTTCACAAGGCTACCCATAGTTTGATACAACCCACACAGTCTATTGCCTCAATGAAATACATATAAACATCGTTCTGGTATTCTCTGCTTTGAGCAAGACTCAGCTGACATCAGCAAGAATAAGGGACTAGAATAAGGAAAACTTGCTGAAAGATGTAGGTTAGGTTTGGATCATTTCCACCATTAAGCATGTATGCTAATAAAATAATCCAAGAAGCAGGACTACACGAACAAGACAGTGGCATGGAACTGGACAAAAGCTATTTGAAAACTTTTATTATGTAGATCTAGCTTGTTGAAAGTGAAGAAGATTTGAAGCACTTGCTGATGACAATCAAGGACTGTGGTCATGAGTACTGATTGCAAATCAATGTAAAGAAAACATTCCTGGGATGAGGTCCAGGTAGTATGATATGGGCCAGACCAAATCCAGGGATACATATGGTAGTCAACTAAAAAGGAAAGGGGGTAAAGAAAAAAAAAGGAATGAGTAGCGGTAGAACAGGGCATCAACCCACCCAAGGGAAAGGTATTGTTTATGTCTCCACAGGGAAAGAGGGACCAGACTTCAACCCGGTGCTCCAAGACATGAATGCAACATACCAGCATGAAGCAGGGAACCAGTAGAGAGGTCTGAGGGGCTGGCCCCAATCCCAATTACATGGACAGCCACCCTTCCCACAGAAAAAATTATTTCAGAGGACAGCACTGAAGCTACAGCTCAGGGAGAGGGACATGTCTGATCAGAGCACATGGGAGCAAATGAAGGGGGAGGAAGAGAGAATGGAGCACATCCTGGCCCACCAAGCCTTGAGGACGATATCCCTGCTCAGAGAAGCCAATGCACAGAGAGGACTATATGGTCAGCCCCACTACAAGAACTGACATCCCTCACTGACCCTTAGACCTGCAGGGGACAACACTGGAGACATAGTGTGGGAATTGCACCCAATCTAACCCCACCACACCATGGCAAAACACTAAGGCAGTGCAACATAACAGCAAGGGGAGCAGAGCAAGAAAGTCCTGAGGGAATATCAAAAATAGACGTTGGGACTAGGACGTGGCACCCAATCAGGCTCCACTGGAAAACACTCCTAAAAGCCAACAAATAGACCTGGAACGATTTACCGGCTTTTCATTTTTTAGTCATTGGTTTGTTGTTGTTTTGTTTTCTTGTGTTGTTTTGTTTTGCTCTGTCTTGTTTTTGTTCATATTATTATCTCTGCAGGTCTATGTAGATAAGATAGGCAGGATAAACAATCTGGAGGAGAAAACAAGGGACCGATGGTTCTGGGGGGACATGGAAGAGGAGGAGGTGGGGGAAAGGAAGTGGTGTTAACAAACCCAGGGACAAGGGAACAACAAGTGATCCAAAATCGGTGGCAAGGAGGGTGTAAGAGGCCTGGTAGGGCTTGATCAAGGGCAATGTAACCAAGAGGAATTACTGAAACCCAAATGAAGGCTGATCATGATAGTGGGACAAAAAGAA
>NW_022103900.1:42561820-42570819 GCF_000313985.2 Echinops telfairi
TGATGTATGTATGGATTGTGATAAGAGTTGTATGAGCCCCTAATAAAACTTTTAAAAAAAAAGAAAAACAATTATCAAGGGTTCTTGAGGGAGGGGGCGGGAATGGAGGGGGAAAATGAGGAGCTGATACCAAGGGCTCAAGTAGAAAGCAAATGTTTTGAGAATGATGATGGCAACACATATGCAAATGTGTTTGACACAATGGATGTATGTATGGATTGTGATAAGAGTTGTACAAGCACCCCCTCAACCAATAAAATGATTTAAAGAAAAAAGAAAATCAATGGAAAGAAAACAAAAGTCCTGGATACATGGATAGCATCATGATTATCAGGAGGGAAACAAAAAGATGTTGCCCGGGATTTCATTTGGCTTGGAGCCACGACAAAGGCTCCTGAAAGCCGCATTCAGGAAATCATACAACCCAGTGCCCTGGGCAAATCTGCTGCTCTTTGTGTTGTTGAAAAGCAAAGGCTTCACTTAGAGTACTCAGATGTGCCTGACTTAAGCCCTGGTGCTTCCAATTGCCTCATCATGAAAGTTGGACAGTGAATGAGGAAGATGGAAAAGGAATTGTAGTCTTGGAAAGGAATATTGAAAGTACCACGAACTACCAAGCGAACCAACAAATCTGTTTTGCAAGAATACAGCCAACATGCTCCTTAGAAATGATGATGGTGAGAATTCATCGTCTGCATTTTGGACATGTTATCAGGAGAAACCAGTCCCTGGAAAAACCCATCGTGTTTGGTATACAACAAGGGCAACACAAGAGAAAGATCCCCAATGAAACGAATTGAGACAGTAGTTGCAACAATGGGCTCACATATAACAACTTAGAGGATTGTACAGGACCGCAGTGCTTCATTCTGGAGCTGATGAGTCAGAACCAGGCAGAGGACACCCAAAAATGACAATGAAGAACGCTGGCAAAGCTCATGTAATTGCAACTTTGTTTCTAGAAGGCTAAGGTGTAAAGGGACTGTGATCCCAAGTGGCTTGTGTCGCTGCTGAATTTAGGAATATTATTCCAGGGCTCAAATCCAGGGGTTCAACAGCCTTCCCCCTGGGTGATTACATGGAGTAGTGGTTCTCAACCTGTGGGTTGCAATTCCTTTGGGGGATTGAACGACCCTTTCACAGAGGTCTCCGAAGACCTTCAGAAAACACATAAACATTTCAAAACACGTAATTACATATTGTTTTGTGATTAGTCACTATGCTTAATTATGTTTAATTATGTTCAATTTGTAACAATGGAAATACATCCTGAATACCAAATGTTTACATGATGATTCATAATAGTAGCAAAATGACAGTTAAAAAGTAGCAACGAAAATAATTTTATGGTTGGGGATCACCGCCACATGAGGAGCTGTAGGAAAGGGTGGCGGCAGGTTGACTTTGGCTTAGAGCAAAGAGGCAACTCATTCTGGTGGGGTGGGGCGGGGCTGGGCGAGGGGAGAAAAACCACACAAGAATACTTAAAAGGCTTTCAGTGTCAGCTAATACTCTCTGATCAGGTTTAAATTATTAAAATACCAGAAGTTCTGGAGAAGATCAACCTGTGTCTGTTGATCTAAAACTTTTCACTGCGAACTTTGAGTCTTCTCAGGAAATCAGGGTTCTAGCCGAGTTCAACGGTCTGAGGAGCACAAATTGAACCAGTGGAGGCTGACCCGCAAGCTGGAAACGTTCCCTGCAACTGCAAGGATTATGAATCTAGGAACATGTGTCCAGGAACATGGCAGCTCCTGCCATTTTTGCATAGTCCAGACTGACCTCTGTTCATTGAGCGCTATTGAGCGAGTTCATTCCAGAGAAGAAAAATAATCTGGTATATTTCCTGAGCTCTGCTATTTGGCTGTTCATCTCCCTCCCAGCCATCCCCCTTACATGTCCTGCCCGTCTCATGTCTATCTTTTCATCATCCCAGAAAGTACCTTCTGTGGCCTTAGGTAATTCTGGCTACAAGTATGAGAAAGATTCTATCAATAAAATTGCCTTAATTATGTTTTATTTACTCGGCTTAATAAGGCAGGAAAATGATCGTTTTCTTTTCTGTTTGCTTTCCTGGTTAAAAACCATCAGTGACTCAGTGCTCTCAGCTGACGTTGGCACTTCATTCATCTCTGCTCATCAATACAGTGTCTATTTTTATTGACCGTTACCAATGCTTTTAGCAAAGCTGCATATTATATCATTTCAGATATTTTTCCACAGAAGGATTCAACGTAGGAAATTCCTCCGCTTAAAGCTTGCCCATGTCTCCAAACTCAATGATAACTAAAGCCCACACCCACCCAGCCCTTAATCTACCATTGGGGACTTGCTGCCATCCCCTCAAAGGACCAGCCTGGTCCTTGCACATGTGCAATTCACTCACTTGGACTTCTTTTCCTCAAAACATAGAGGGTTTGCAGCCTCCTCTCCTAACCTGCATGCTTATTGTTTCATCCCTCATGCCTAAAGAGTGCTGACACATGGTATAACGTATCCTTAATAATTGGTTGTGAATGAGTGAGAAAATGAATGGTTCTGATTAATAGCCTGCCAAAGAAAGAAAAATGAGGAAGGAAGTTCAAAGGAAAAGAGTGAAAGAGAGAGGGGAGAGAGGAAAGAAAGGGGCGAGAGAAGAGGACAGAGGAGAGTCTGACGGGTTGCTCAATGTGACATAATGCTACCTAATACTTTTTCATTCAATCAATATCAATGGCTTCTATTTAGCATTTTATTTCCAAAGTCAATTTACAAATTTCTAGAGAGTCAAGATGTAAAATTAGCCAATGTTACTTGGAGAAGATATTTTCAAATTGGAAGCATAAGCGTTAAGAACTCTAAATATGCTATGAAGAAAGATTCCCTATCTGTCTCTAAGTCTAGAGTAGAGAAGGTATTACTTATCTGTTGTTGTTTTTGTAAGGGGACATGGAGCCTGTTCTGAATCACAGCGACCCTAGGGTCAACAGAACAGACCCCTGCCTAGTCCTGCGCCATCCTCACGATTATTCTTATGTCTGAGCCCATTGTTGCAGCCATTGTGGCAATCTATATCCTCGAGAGCCTTCCTCTTACCAAGCGTGATGGCCTGCTCCAGGGACTGGTCTCTCCTGATAACATGTCCAAAGTACACGAGAGGAAATATCACCATCCTTGTCTCTAAGGAGCATTCTAATGGTACTTCTTCCAAGATAGATCAGTTTGTTCTTTTGGCAGTCCGTGGTACTTTCGCTATTCTTCTCCAACTCCACAATTCAAATGCATTCACTCTTCTTTGATCTTCCTTATTCAATGTCCAAATTTCACATGTAGTTGAGGCCATTGAATCAGGCACACCTTAGTCCTGAAAGGAACATCCTAGGGCAGCAGAATTACACAATGCAAGGTGTGATTTGACCTCCTGATGGTTATTTACATGAGCATTGGCTATGGATCCAAGCAAGACCAAATCCTTGACAACTTCACATTTTCTCCATTTATCATGATGTTACCTATTGGTCCAGCTGTGAGGATTTGGGTCTTCTTATGTTGAGTTGTAATCTATATTGAAGGCTGCAATCATTGATCTTCATCAGCAAGGGCTTCAAGTCCTCCTCACTTTCAGCAAGCAAGTTTGTGTCAGCTGCATATCATAGGCTGTGAAGGTTTCCTCCAATCCCGATTCCTCTTAGTTATCTAATGCTGTTATAACAGGAATGCCAGCAATGGTTGATTTTAATAAATATATTCTCTTACAGTTTCAAAGAATATAATTTCCAATTCTGGGCATGAGCTATAGGGACAGGGTTTCTCTTTCAGCTCAAAGTGTAAAGGTTTTGTTTCCATTCAACATGTATCCAGCATTTCTTGGGGATTTCCATGTTTCTTGGAAATAGTCATCTTCTGAGTCTAGGAGGTTCTCAGCAAAGCCATCCTAAGTCCAAAAGGTGTGCTCCACTGCAAGCTCTTCTTCCTGTCAGTGTGCAGGCTTCACTCTCTGCTGACTTCTACCTCTTTGTATCTTGTGTAAGAAAAAAGGTGATGCAGGCTGCACTCCAGGGAGCTCCCTTCACATTAGAACAGCACTGTGACCTGAGGAAGGGGATTGTATTCCTACTGTATCCCCCACGAATCCCCTGACAACTCGTTGGCTGATTACATAAAATCATATGATGGGGGATGACTACACTGTCAGATCACTGAGAATTATCGCCCAGCAAAGTGGACACATATTGAGGCTGGGAAGTAGGAGGTGGCAGAGGGAATACAATTTAACCCGTGACAGATAGCAAATGTTCCAAACACATCCTAGATGAGTTTGTGGAAAGTGTTCACAGAAACTAGATTTGTCTCAGAATCTTCTCCACTGAGTACGAGTAAACAGGCCTGAAGATCATGCACGTAAAATGAAGGTCACCTTGTCTTAGAAAAAGCCTGAGAAGCCAAATCCAGAGACGACCACTACCCAAACTTGGAGTGATCACAAATGGGTTTCTGGGGAACTAACCCTGTGAAGTCGTGGGAGCGGGAGCAGCATCACTTACACTTCTCAAAGCTCCTTTTCAGGAAAGCAGCCATCTCCTTAACATAATCTGGAATGAAACATTGCCAAGGCAAATCAAGTAGTGTGCAAGTAACGTGTGAAAGCAGATGCTACACTTTCAAGACCACAAAAGAAATACCAAATTGAGTGAGAGGAAGAATTAGAGAGAGTTTGAAGAGGAAGCAGTCAGAAGCCCGAAGAGTCACAACCACGAAGGAGCATGAACAGAAGCATTCATTTCGAAGCCAGGATGTCGGAGATTTTCAGAGTCAAAGAATAGACCGTAATCGGTTGCCATGCTTTATATTAATATTTGGCTCTGATTCTAATTGGAACTGGCTCATCCATTCAGAATGTTCTCTTGTTGAGATTTCATCTTTCTACTGAGGTCCTGTTCTGTTTCTGATTTCCTTTCTACTTTGTTGAAATAAAATTGCCATCTACTAATAAATGAAATGCCTACAAGTTTGGGTTTATTTCTTTACAGATTTTATCTTTAATTATCCACTTGCATTATTTCTATTTTTTCCCTTCAAATCCCACGGTTTACCATAAATCTATGGTAATTACAGGTGATGATGTTTGTTTTCATTTCCGTCCTGGTGGGTCCGAGGGAAGGATGTGCACATTGGTGTGAGGAAGCGGTTGCCAGAGTGCGTTCTGACTCACACTGGTGGACTGCACCTGCGGGTTTCAAAGATTAGCTTCTTTGTGGAAGCACAGCTTTCTGCCACATGTTTCTCTCATTGGGAGGTGGAGGGATTCAAACCACTTAACTTCTTGGCTAATCAATATGTGCGCTGTGCTTGTGTATGTGTGGTGTGCATCTCAGGTATATGTGTGTGGTATGAGTGTGTATAGGGATGTATGGGGGGTGTAGGAGTGTGTGACATGTATATGTATTTTTGAGTGTGTAGAGCAGAGAAAAGTATGGATTGTCTATCAAGTGTGTGAGCAAAAAGAACAGAGTACGGAAGAATTTTGCAGATCTCAAAGAGCCTTTATATGGTTTATGATACTGCCTATACATAGTATATGATCCTGGTATATGAGAGGGAAGTATCAAGACATACAATAAGTCTTACCAAACTCCAATTTAGTATCTCTGCTGGTGCACCCAAATGCATGGGAATTGAGGAAATGGTCCAGCTCATAGTTCAGGGATAGAGCAATGAACAAGACTATCTCTTCTGACAGGAGCATGTATAAGTTTCATAGGCTGCAATAACAAAGACCATAAAGTGGATGACTTAAAATGACCCAAAAATGTGTTGTTCACCAAACTGCAGGCTGAGTTTGGCCTCCCCTTCCCTGATCCCTAGGCCCGATGTTTGTTGTTGTCATCAAGTGCATTCCATTCAGCTCTCACTCACAGCAACCCAATCTACAACAGCATGAGACACTAACCAATCCTGTGCCATCTTCACACTGGTTACTACACTTGAGCCCATTTTGTAAATCACTATGTCAATCATCTCATTTGAATCTCCGTCTCTTTGGCTGACCCTCTACTTTACCAAGCATGATGTTCTTTGCCAGAGACTTGCCCCTCCTGGTAACCTGAGATGAAGTCTCACCATCTTGCTTCTTAGAAACATTCTGTCTGTATTTCTTCTAAGATCGATATATTCTTTCTTCTGGTAGTCCATGGTATATGTAAGACAACATCATAATTTAAATGCATCCATTCTTCTTCGATGTTCCTTATTCATTGTCCATCTTCCACGTGTATATGAGATGGTTGAAAAAACCATTGCTACAGTCAGGCACAGCTGAGTTCTTAAAGCAACATTTTTATCTTTTGTTTATTCTGTACTTTAAAGAGGTCTGTCACATAATATCCAATGCAGAACTACATTTGATTTCTTGACTATTGACTCCATGGCCATTGATTATGGGTCCAAGTAAAAATAAATCTGTTAGGCCAGGCTAACAAGAGAAACAAGCCCAATGACACTCCTATATGAGCTTTGTACTAAGAAGTAATTATGTGTATTAAGAAATCCCGGCCCAAGACAACTCAAGTTCCTAAGTCTAATACTAGTCCATGAGTCCCTCCTCTTCAGATTCACACAGCCGCATGCCAGGGTGCAGACTGCAGGAAGATCACAGGCCATGAGTGCAGTCCTGTGGCTCCCCGGTCCATGGAAACATGGCAGGGCTCCGTCAGCTCTCAGGGTCAGTGGCAGAGGAAGCACTTCCAGTGCCCACCTTGTAAGAAGCCACAGCCCCTAAGGAGATGTCATCAGGCTGGGACCTAGCTGACCGGCTTAACTCCACCCCTAGCCAGACTGTCTGGTTAACCTAAAACCATCTAAATACCACAAAATCCTTAACAACTTCCATGTTATCTCTATTAGCAAGTTTTTAAAGATTTGACCATCCCATCCTCATCAGAAAGTCAGGATGCATTAGTGTATTGGCTAAATCAAATCCAATTCCTTGCCATTCAATTATAACTTGATGTAGAACTGCCCCCTTTGCTTTTCTGATACTGTGAATCTTCAAAGGAACAGAAAGTCTCATCTCTCTTCTTCCAAGTGGCTGGTGGGTTGGATTTGCTGTCCTTACAGTTAGTAGCCGAATGCATGCTTCACTGTGCCATGGGGGCTCCTGTAGGATGTTTGTTAGCAGGGTGAGAACAATATAATTAATCAAGTATGTTGGAGTAGAAAACACCTGAGAGAGGACATTTTCTTTGTCTCTTCAGCTATGCTGTGAGTGGAGCACCCACAGCACTAAGTTTACAGTCCCCTTTCATGGACCGGCTTGACCAGGGGTAGATAGCCTACAGGCAGGTGCTTGTTTTGGCCATCAGCCACGGTGTCAGGTGGGGAGCGTGGGTGGGAAAGCTCCAACACTATCGTTTCCAGAAGCAATGGGACAGCATGTCCTTTAAGCTCATCATCCATGGGGTAAAGTCGGTGTGCATAGAAAAGTTGTCATCATTGGCCAGACAGCTGTTGAGCCAGGGGACTGCTCCTATGTGTATACCATCTGATTTTTTGTCAAAAGCAATAAAATCTATTATCCATGTACTGACATATGTTCAAACTTTAGCCAAAATGATGTGGTATTTTTGGAGCAATCCATATTAGTTATCAATTTGTAATGACCTTCTTGTTATCGAGAATTTAGGATGACCTGCCAGAATTATTATGTTGCATCTCAAACCCTGCAAGTATGTAATCAACCTCCTTTCTGATTCTTGGATCCCCAGAAATGCTTCCAGCAATTTTCAAGTTAATCTCAGGACTGCTTTGAACATGTTATTCACAAAGACCAGTCCCATGTAAAGGACAGTAAATGCTCAGTAAAGTAGGAAGACCATCAATCAGATGAATTAACAAAGTGGATGCAGCAAGGAGTGCAAGCATAACACTTGTGAGAGTGTTGTAGGACTTGGCCATATTTTGTTCTGTTGTGCATAGAATCACTATGAATTGGAGCAGGCTCGACATCACCTAACAAGAGCAATGACCACAATCTACCTACTCATGTAGGTAGAATGATGATCATCTACATCCCATATAAGCAGAAAGCAGCTACAAAAGGAGAGACCTCCACCTCTGATCCCATAAGGAATCATGTGTATGAAGAACGCATACAGAGGGAAGGGAAGGGAAGAAATGAGACAGTACAAGGGAGCAAAGGTGGAGATTTGGACAGCGCATGCATGAAGTCTGTGACAATACCCTGGGACTACATTTCCCAGACATAGTTGGAGATATTACAGGAGGACGTGCCCTTGGTTCCTAGAGCAATCAACATATGACAGAGGAGGAGCTGCCTTATAGGTGTAGAATAGACCATGGTGACTCGAGTTGGATAAAGCTATGGGAGTGGAGCCTTCAGGATTTTAATTTGCTAATGGGCATGACTAAAGGGAGGGAGAAACACTTGTAAAAATCTGCTTATGATGAGAACTTTGAATATGCAAAGTAAGAACCTAGGAAAATCGGAAGTCATCAAAAATGAAATTCAATATCAGCAGCCAAACCAGGTGAGGCTCTGACTGTGGAACAGACCATAAATTGCTTATATGTAAGTTCAGGATAAAGCTGAAGGAAATGACAGCAAGTGAACCAGATCCAAAATAAAACTGAGTATATCCCACCTGAATTTCTAGATCATCTCAAGGGCAGAAAGAAAAGATCAAAGTGGATGCCAGAAGAGACTCTGAAAGTTGCTCTGAAATCTTAGAGTAGCTAAAGCAAATGGAAGAAATGATGAAGTCAAAGAACAGAAAATTTCAAAGGGCAGCTCGAGAAGACAAAGTCAAATATTAGCAAACCAAAAAGCAAGAAAGCATTCAGAATTTCTTAAGCAAAGGAGCTGAAGAAAAAATTTAAGACTCAAGTTACAATATTGAAAAATTCTATAGGCAAATATTGAATGATACTGGCAGCATCAAAAGAAGATGGAAAAACAACACAGAGTCACTGTACCAAAAAGAACTAGTTGATATCCCATCATT
>NW_022103900.1:42571776-42573397 GCF_000313985.2 Echinops telfairi
TGCTCTTTATCAGCAAGGGCTTCAATCCCTCCTCACCTTCAGCAAGCAAGGTTGTGTCATCTGAATATTGTAGAATGTGAATAAAACCTTTCAATCCTGATGCTGCATTCTTCCTCATTAAATCCAGCTTCTCTGATGATATGCTCAGTATATATGTAGATTGATCAAGTATGGCAAGAGGATTACAACCCTGACTCACAACTTTCCTGATCTTAAAAAGTATTCTCTTATTCTATTCGCACAACTGCCTTTTGATCCATGTACAAGTTCTAAATGAGCACCGTGAAGTGTTCTGGAATTCTCATTCCTACCAAGATTATCCACAGTTTATTGTAGTACATCTAGTCTAATGCCTCTGCATTGTCAATTAAAGGCAAGTAAACATCTTCCTGGTATTCTCTGCCTGGAGCCAAGGTCCATCTGACATCAGCTCTACACGAGCTGGGGCTGAACAAGAAGGCCCTGGATACCTCATCAACCCTTATCTTCGTCAGCCAGCCGACCCTCCGAATCACAGGTGGGAATTCCTCTCACGAAATAGCTCCCAGCCCTGATGGCCTACTTAACATTGGGCGAAGAGCAGTAGTTTCCATTAACCACTCCCTCTGTTCATCCCACATTCATCCCAGTTCTTAGTAGACATCTAAAATCTCTTTCCTACTGAGATGAGTTCTTTTCAAAGTTCCCCATCCCATTCTCCAACTATTTACCTTGATGTTCTTGTAAGTGCTTCGGGTTTTTCAGTAAGCAAGGTTGTGTCTTCAGCGAGTCACTGGTTATTAATGCGCCATCATCTCATCTTGATGCCATTTTCTTCTTCATCGAATTCAGCTTCTCCGACTGTTTTCTCAGTATATATGTTGAACAAGTTTGGTCAGAGGACACAGTTGTCACACAATTTTCCTGATTTTAAACCATGCAGTATTCCCGTGTTCTGTCCTCACAACATCCTCGTGATCCGTGTACAGGTCCCCATGACCACAATGAAGTGTTCTGGAATTCTTATCCTTTCCAAGGGTATCCATCATCTTGCTGGGCTCCACACTCAATGCTCATGGAAGCCGCTGTTAAGGGACAAAATCATGCATTGCATTTGGACAAATCTGCTGCAGAAGTAAGTGTTAAAAAGCAAAGGTGTTACTAACAGGGAGAGATCAGGGGCTTCTGCTTACCAAGAGAATGGACTGTCTGCTTGCTAGAAATAAATATTCTGTTTGAACGATCTTCCTGCTGAGTAAATGAATATTAGCCCTGAGATAACAAGCCTGGTAAATGTCTCAGCTCCCAAGTCAGGCTGAGTGGACATCCTAAAACATCTCACCCAGATTTACATCCATAGATGAAGGCCCCAGATATTCTGACACAGAATTGTCACCCGATATAAATTACAAAGAATATGTAAGAGTGCCAAAGATGAACTAATTAGAAAGTGGCCTTACTGTTGGGGAAGCTGCAGTTCCCCTCCCCTTTTAAAGTGCCCTTTAAAAACTAGACGCCTTCCCACCTTGGGAGGGGGACCCACTTTATCTATTTTAAAGTGATCCTATGTATAAACTTTGACTTAACTCGCTGCTGCTGCTACTGCTGGAGGGTGTGTGTGTGTGTGTGTGTGTGTGTGTGT
>NW_022103900.1:42574906-42576572 GCF_000313985.2 Echinops telfairi
ACACATACTATTCCATACACATTTCAAACCAAAGGCATGTCCTCATGGTCGTTACAATTCCTTACATAGCTAACAACACTAGAATACAAACTGAAATGACTCCTTGATATTATACCTCCTGGTTTTTATAATTTTTTAGTTTTCCCTGTTTCCTTCCTATTTGGTGACCTGTGGTTGTAAGGGTATTTATTTTTGCTCTAACACATTGTTTTCCTTTGTCCATCCTTAGACTAAAGGTTGCGGATCTTACTGAACAGTTTCTGGATTGGTTCAGTGTTTCAATTCACACTAATATTACTTTCCCCTGCCATTGCAACTACTGTTGATAACAGAAACCAAGAAATTGTCCTATTTCCTTATCACTGCATTTCCATATGTATCCAATGAACCAATTCGTCAGGAGTTAGATCTGACTTTTTGCTCTGTGTCTTTGATGCCTGATACCTGATCCCATCGACACCTTATGATTCATGTATCCCATGAATAACTGTTGCCTTGAGTAGTAAAGTGTAACACAACAGCATGGGTGTTCTTTAACCTGTTCCCAAACCAGAGCTTTCTCATGTTCCCCTTTATTCCTCTTTCCCCAAAATGGCATGTCCAATGAGTTTCCAGTGAGCTCCATCATTCTGACATCAGCTATAGTAGAAATCCCTTTTAGAAAAATTAATATGAGGCTATTGTTGAAGAATTGGCAATTAAAGATGTCCCAAATGTCCAACTCTTCTGAGATTTCATTCCTCTCCTCTTCCCCCTGTTAATCCCACCTTAATCCTGTCTGTCCTGTGCCCTCCAACACAGAATTAAAGCCTTGGCAAAGAGTCCAGAATGATAACACATACCACAAGGAATGATGGCTAGAAGGGTCATGTTGAATACATTTCAATACCTTATTAATAGCCTGTACTTTTGTCCATAAATTTCCCTTTCTTAACAATCATTTTTATGTATGCCTCTAAAATATTTCTGTTTTTTTTTTCTTCCATTGACAGATTCTTGTCAGTAAATTGTTATGAAGCTGGTTTGGTGTGAACTGAAGTACTGAGTCAATCCAAATGAAATCTCTCAGCTTTAACTGAGCTAGGCAGCATTCTTGGTTGACAGTTCTTAACGGGACATTATTTATTATGATAATTGACATTTTTTTAGAAAGCTTGTAAATGAGGAACTAAACTATATTCACAGCGACAAAATGACAATCAAAAACAGTGTGTGGGGGGTGGGGGTGGAGAGAGAAATGGGGTGAAAGCAACTGTTGAAAAACTTATCCTTAGATGAAAACTGACCACAATTTAGAATTTAGATGAAAACTGACCACAATTTAGAAGTTGTTATCTATATGACACTCACCATTTCTTCATTATTCTCTGAGTATTTGATTTTATAATTTGGTATTATGTATTTTAAAAATTCTGGGGTTTTTTTTCCTCTGTGACCTTCATATTGGATACTTTCTATTGATCTATGTACAAGTTAAGTTATTCTTTTTATCTCTATTTTGTTGTTTACGATAACATGTCATTTAAAACCTTAAATTTTTCAGTTCTCAAAGTGTCATTTTTAATCATCACTGTTTCTCTGATGAGATTCCCCCTAATTTCTTTACCCTTTCCATCAGTACTCAAGCACTTAACTGTTGTATTGTCCAGGGGTCCTCTTTTCAGAT
>NW_022103900.1:42580371-42587497 GCF_000313985.2 Echinops telfairi
GTCAGGAAGGTGAGCATCATAGAATGCCAATTTAAAAGAAGATAGTATTCTTGCATTGAGGGAGTACTTGAGTAGAGGCCCAATGTCCTTCTGCTACCTTAATACTAAACCTATAAATATATGCACATAGATCTATTTTCCCATCCTTAAATATAAATATATTTGCATATGTACATGCCTTTATTTAGACCTCTATAAACGCCCTTTGCCTCCTAGCTCTTTCTCTATTTACTTTGACTTTCTCTTGTCCCACTATCGTGTTTAATCTTCATTCGGGTGTCAGTAATTCCTCTAGGTTACATTGTCTTTGATCAGGCCCTACCTAACCTCCTAACCCTCCTTGCCATCGATTTTCAGTAACTTGTCTTTCCCTTGTCCCTTGGCCCACTTCCTTTCCCACGCCTCCCGCTCTCCCATGTCCCCCAGAACTGTCGTCCCGTGGTTCTCTCTTCTGGCTTATTCATCCTGCCTATCTCATCCCGATAGACATGCAGAGACAACAATATGCACAAACACAAGACTGAACACAACAAAGCAACAATAGAAAATAAAACAATAGCTCCAACAACAACAAAAGCCAACGACAAAGAAAAAAGCCGATAAATAGTTCAAGGCCTATTTGTTGTCCTTTACGACTGTTGTCTAGTCAAGTCTGATGGGGTGCCATGCCCTGGCCCCACAGTCTATTTTTGATGTTCCCTGGGGACTTCAGTGCTCTGCTCCCCTTGTTGTTCTGTTGCTCACCCTTAGTGTTTCACCTAGGAGTAGTGGGGTCCTAGCGGGCACAATTTCTGCAGTGTGTCTCCAGTGTTGTCCCCCCTAGTGCTATGGGTCAGTAAGGAACGTGGTGTAGCCGGCCCTATGGTCCTCTCTGTGCATTGGCTGCTCTGAGCAGAAGTATCGTCCTCAGGGCTTGGTGGGCCAGGATGTGCATCACTCATTTTTCCTCCTACTTCATTTGTTCCTGTGTGCTCTGATCAGACACGTCCTTCTCCCTGAGCTGTAACTTTAGTGCTGTCCTCTGAAATTAATTCTTCTGGGGGGCATGTGTGGTGGTTGGGGGTGCTGTCCACTTATTTGGTAATGGGGCCGGCCCTCAGGTCACTCCATTGGTTCCCTGCTTCATGCCAGTGTGTTGCGTTGTTCTGCAAGTAAAATCTTGCTAAAGATCATCCAGCAATGGTTGCAGGAATTCACTGACTGGGAACTGACAGAGATTCAGACCAGATTTAGAAAAGGATGTGGAATAAGGGACATCATTGCTGACAACAGATGGATTTTGTCTCAAAGCAGAGAATACCAGGAAGATAATTACTTGTGTTTCATTGATTATACTACAGCATTTGATTTTGTGCAGCATAACAAAATATGAATGGCCTTGAGAAGAATGGGAAACCCAAAATACTACATTGTGCTCATGTGGAACTTGTGCGTGGATCACCAGGCAGTTGTGAGAACAGTAAAAGGTGATACTATGTGGTTTAAAATCAGGAAAGGTGTGTGTCAGGGTTGTATCCTTTAGCCATACTTAATCTGTATGCTGAGCAGTAATCAGAAAAACTGGAGTCTATGAAGAAGACTGGGGCATCAGGATGGGAAGAAGGCTTCTTAAGAACCTGTGATCTGCAGATGACACCACCTTTCTTGCTGAAAGTGAGGAGGAATTGAAGCACTTGTAAATGAAGATCAAGGAAAGCAGCCTTAAGTCTGGATTACAACTCAATGGAAAGAAAACTAAAATCCTCACAACTGGACCTATGGAAAACATCATGGTAAATGGAGAAAAGATTGAGGTTGTCAAGGATTTCGTCTCATTTGGATCCACCATCCGTGCTCACGGCAGCAGCAGTCAAGAGATCCAACAATGCATTGCACAGGGTATATCTGCTGTACAAGACCTCTTTAGAGTGTTGGAAAATAAGGGTGTTACTTTGAGGACTAAGGTGCACCTGACCCAAACCCATAGTATTTTCAATGGCTCCATATGCATGTGAAAGTTGGACATTGAATGAAGACGATCAAAGAAAAAATCTGTGCATTTGAATTGTGATGCTGGCAAAGAATATTGGAAGTTTCATGGACTGCCAAAGACCAAACCAATCTGTCTTGGAGAAGTACAGCTAGAATGCTCCCTAGAGGCGAGGATGGCGAGAGTGCATCTCATCAACTTTGGACATGTTCTCAGGAGAGAATGGCCTCTGGAGAAGGACATCGCACTTGGTAAAGTGAAAGAGCAGCTCTTTCACAAGATGGATTTACACAATGGCTGCTTTGATGGGCTCAAGCATCCCAACAATTGTGAGGCTGGCACAGGCAAAGCGGGGCTCATTCTGTCCTAATTCTGTCTTCCACAGGGTCTCCACGAGTCAGCGCTCAGTGCACCTAGCAACAATACAGCCACGGTTATGGTGTCTGTTTTTAAATGTTTATTTCTTCTTGCTCTTTTTCATAGATTTTGTTAACAAAACTTTGCTTTTCCTTCATTTCCTTTGTTGTTGGAACTTTATCAGTGGAGTTTCTTTGAGATTTTCATTTAAGTGCATTTTTCGAGAAAGGAGTTATTTTTCATTTTGTCATGCCCGTGTTTGGTGCACATTGAAAACCCAGGAACACTTGTAGTTAAAATCTTAACTTGGGATGTGGAACTACATAGTGTGAACTCACGTTGCAAATCTTATGAGGGTTAGCTTATGGTTGCAAAGGTAAAATAAACAAACAAAAGCATCTTTTTATTTTCCCTCTAACCTGAGCCAATATTAAGCATTAAAATTTTCCATTTGCTAGTTTTGGGTTTTTTTCTCCTGATATTGCAGACATGCCGGGATTTGGGGTTACCGTCTATTCCAACCCTCGACTTTGCATGGCTGTGAAGCCGGAAGCGCTCCCTCCCTCAGAATCAGCAGACACTTTCCTTGGAACAGGGTTCAGCTCCATCCAGCTCTCTGGAGTCATGCTTTCTTCTGTCCTCCCAAGATTGCCTTATCTCTTTCTAGAAAAGCAAGGCATTTAAAGTTACAGAGTTTTGTTTTCAGTAATCTGTTTAACATACTTATGTGTCAATAGTGGAGGAATATCAACTCACAAACTAACTTATAATAGCTTATTTACTTAGTCAAACACTGAAGGAATGATTAAAGGACACGTATTCTTCCAGAATTCTCCTAAGAAGTCCAACCCAGCAAAAAACTGCAAAACAGGTTTGAACAACAGGAAAGTTTGAGCCTTGTCCAAATCCAATGCCTACAGAGAATGGTATAGATACACTAAATCGAGTATTCAATTACCTGCATAATTAAATTGTTCTAAGTGATGTCTTATATTACTAAAAAACAATTACAAATTCAGACTACGATACTACATAAGATTTTAGTACTACGATTCTGAATGTCCTAAATGTTATTCAATGTACTATAAGGCATAAGTCTTTCAAATTAGTGAAATTAAAAGTGTATGCCACAAAGATTGGTTCTGTTCACAAAGTTCCTGATTTGCAGTGCTGACACCACCTAAAATCTGAATTCCTAGATGGTCAGGAAGGAAGTGCTGTGATCCTGACCCTAATATAAATTTCTGACTCCAATCTCTCTACAAATTCAGTTTACTGTTTTCCTATTCTTTCACTTGTTAAGTTCTCCAAAGAGTTCAGACCATCCAGGGTTCCCATTACACTCACACTGGCTGTAATATCTTCACAAAAGCCCTTTGTCTCCTATGCAGTGACAGATCAAATTGTAACCAATGTATATATTTATATTCATATGGAAAGGAATCCTAAAATATTCATTAAAAACTTGTTGATATTGAGTTGATCCCAACTCTTGGTGATGCCCAGTGCTTCATAATCGAACTGTGCTCCACAGGATTTTCCGGGTTGGAATCGTTACAGAAGCATGCCACCATGAGTTTCCCCACCAAGGCCCTGTACTTTCCATACTGATTGGACTGTCCATATGATTGACACCATTCTCCCCAGATGGTGGACTCTGTATCGCAAGTGACCCACCACGACTAACAAAGACTCTCTCTCATGTGGACAATTTCAAGGATTTAGAGATTACCTCCCAGGAATGCATGAATATCAAAAGTCAGAACTCCCTTTGCCAATTCTATATGATGCAAACATCATTGTTTTTGATTTGTTTAATCTAGCAGAATTTTAGAAATAGGAAGGAACTTTTATAACCTGGTAGGGAGAATCTAGTAAAACTTAACCAAATATCATACTTAACAGGGAGAGATCAAATATCTTTCCCTACCAGTCAGGAACAGTCAAGGATGTTTTATTTCTCACTCCCTTTATTTAATTTCACACTAGAAGTCTTATCAACTGTAACAGGATGAAAATAAAAAGAACACACTTCCATTTTCTGGTAACATGACTGTCTACCTAGAACATTAAATGGATTATTTAAAAAATATTTTAAAATCTCAAACTAATAAACCAGTGTAAGAAAGTAGCAGGATTTAAACTACTGCAATAAAGCAAATATCGCAATAAAAATAAAAATAAAAACCGACTATATACCTTTGAACTTGCAATAGGAAATTACAAGTTGGAAAATTATTCCTAAGTGTCATCTAAAAAAATGCTAGGTATATATCGAATAACTTAGGTTTAGGAACTTTGGTGCAACAAATTATTGTTATATAATTTTTCTAGTCAGGGTCTTATAACTTACAGAATGGTTGGCTCATCCACAATCTGCAAGATATTGGCCAATTCTTATGTAAACAATGCTTTGAAATTCCACTCAATAAGAATGACTTACTTGTAGTCCACTAAAGGGATTGGTTGCTTCATGGTCCTGCTGGGAGGAAAAAGCCTTGACATTGATGAGAAGTTGGCTCATTTAAGGGAAAATTCCCACAGAGATTCAGGGGACTTCACTACCATGAAGAAATGTCTAGAGTGGAGCTCATACTTTAGACCTAAGGTCTCTGTGTTGAGAACCTCCTAGATCCAGAAGACTAATACAAAGGACGGCACAAGATTGCAAGAAATAGCAGCAAGCACACCAAAGCCAAGTGGAAGCAGCAGTGAGTGAGGAGCAAGAAACAGAAGACCGGTGGATCCTGTTGGACTTGTTAGCTTAGCATTTGGGGCTAGAGGTTTGATGACAGAGCTGCGTGCCTCCAGGCAGTTGTCAATAGAGTTAAAGGAAGTTGCACACTTGCCTATGTAGGACAGAGACCTGAGTGTACCCCATGCAGGTGGATCATTTGCCCCACCTTAGATGGGCTGTCAGGAGCCATAGCGGACTTTGAGCATCACAGGCTCAAGTAGTGTGACAGGAGTTGGTGGCAGAGGCCTGGAAAGTTAGTGGCAAAATATCAGGATATTCTGTACAAGAAACTTCCTTTAAGTGAAGCAAAGCCTAATGGGGCCCAGTAGCCGATCAGAAGCCTCAGCAGCTATGCAGCGCCCCCATCCCACGGTAGTGTGGTCATAGCAGGAGGCAGCAGTGATATGAACCCAGCATTTGACATAAACCACGGTGTGCCTCCAGGGACATAAGAATGGATATGAGTAATTTTCAGAAGGGTAAGTCCTTTAAGAATCTGTTATTATTGTTCACTGTGTGTATAAATACTCTTAATAGCTTTCACTTTGGGAACACTACGAAAATGTCTCATGTGTCCCATTCAGTCCTAGATGAATGAGTACAGCACCCATGAATGGTTGATACAAGTGGGTGGGTGTGTTCCATTCCTTGTAGTCTTTAGGCTGCCTGGAAATTTGAAGCATGGGTGGCATCATGTGCAATTCAGATAAGCAGACAAGAAATACTGAAATAGAAGAAATACTGAAAGGCACAATGTACTTACAAAACAACTGAAAAGAAGAATCAAATGTAAATGAAAACTTCTGTTTGTGAACTGGAAAAAACTCACTATGATTAAGATTTGAAGTCCCCTAAGGTAATTAGTCACCGCTTGTCTGTCAATTTGCCATAAAACAGTGGTTTGCGTGTTGCTGTGATGCTGGAAGCTATTCCACTGGTATCTCAATAGGTAACATCATGATAAATGGAGAAAAAATTGAAGCTTCTTAAGGATTTTGTCTTGTGTGGATCCACAATCAGTCTTCATGGAAGCAGCAGTCAAGAGATCGAATCTGCTGTACAGACCTCTTAAAGTATTGAAAAGCAAAGATGTTACTTTGAGAACTTAGGTGCATCTGGCCCAAGCTAGGTATTTTCAGTTACCTCATATGCATGTGGAAGTTTCACATTGATAAGGAAGACCAAATAAAAATTGATGCATTGGCATTTTCAGGCTGGCAAAGAATATTGAACGTACCGTGGACTACTAACAGGACAAACAAATCTGTCTCGAAAGAAGTACGACCAAAGTGTTCCTTAGAGGCAAGGACGGTGAGCCTTCTTCTTACATACTTTGGAGATGTGATCAGGAGATACCAGTCCTCGGAGATGAGTCCCTAGACATCATGCTTGGGAGAAAGGGCAGCAAAAGAGAGTAAGGTCCTCAAAGAGATGGGTTGACACAGTGGCTACAACAATAGGCTGAAACACAGGAACAATTGTGAAGGTGACGCAGGACTGGACAGAGTGTCATAGATTTACTGGGGGGTCAGACACAACTTGATGGCACCTAACAGCAACAACAAGGCAGTTGCCAGTCCTCCTTATATGTTTATCAATAAATTTATGCTAAAACTTATGGGTATGGTAACAAGAGCTAGTATAGCACAAACTTATTTTTGTAAACAGAACAAAACTGAAGATTGAATACTACCTCATTTAAATTCTTAGTAGAAAGCTCTGATACTGTAGACAGTAGTCAAAGAACAGATACTTAACTCACAGAAGGTGACAAATCTAAAACCAAATCCACTGTCGGTGAGTCACTTCCAGCTCATAGTGACCCTGCAGGGCAGAATATACTGTTCTCTAGGGTTTTCAAGATTCTATGGGAGCAGAAAGCCTCATTTTTCTCCCACAGCACAGCTGGTTGACCTGCAAGCTGTTGACATTGTGGTTAGAAGATAATAAGGATTCTAAAAATTATGTCCCAACAAATATGTCAAATGTAATTCTTAATTTGTGATTATAAAATTTTATTGTTTTTGATGAAAGATTACCAAGAAAATTAAGTTCCCTTGCAC
>NW_022103900.1:42589096-42590807 GCF_000313985.2 Echinops telfairi
AATTTTTACACAATTTTCCCAGAGACATCAATTACATTTTATTATAATGTGTCAATTTTCATTCTTTTCATTCTGGTTGTTTCATTGCCAGAAATCTAGTTTTCCTGTCCCTTTATCTTTTCATCTTTGCTTTTGAGTAAACATTGACTGTTTGATCTCCCGTGGGCAATTTTTGAAGGAGTACTTTATGGGTGTTAGCACTTATTTATGGCCTAATCTGTTATTTAGCAAAGAGATGGTCTCATGGAATTGCTCTGGTTTAGGGGTTAAAGGGAAACTCAGAGCAATAGCCTCAAAGAATCCTTTAGTCTCTACAGGTCAAATAAGTCTGAACATTTTAAGAATCTTCACACTGCTCTCATTCTATCCAAATCAATATACTATGTTCCTTATCAGAACAATCAGGGGCAGGCAGGCACCACCTAGTTCTTCTGATTTCAGATTTGATAAGGTTGTGGTTTGGGTGTACTATTCTTCCTATTAACTAACCAACTGATTTTGTACAAATGATACTGTGGTGAAGTGACATTATTTAATATGGCACTTCTATCCACGTCTCTGTAACTCCCACCAAGTGATTGGTTGGGACTATTTGAATAGGGCGTGTATAACACTAGTAGCGGAAATTGGAGAGTTTGAGTTGCCACTCGCCTAGCTATCAGGATAAGCCATTGATTTTAAATCACTTGTTGGTCCCTTGTCCCTTAGTTTGTTGACAAGCCCGTTCCTTTCCCTCACCGCCCCCTCTCCCATGTCTCCCAGAACAGTCGTCGGTTCCGTTGTTTTCTCCTTTGGATTGTTTATCCCACCTATCTTATTTAGATAGGTGGGTAGAGACAATCATAAGCATAAAAACAAGACAGAGCAAAACCAAACAATAAAAGAAAACAAAAAACCAAAACAACAATAACCAAAAAATGACACAAAAATAAAAGTCTATAAATTGTTTCTTTTGACCTTTAGGAGTGTTTTCCTGTCAAGTCTGATGGGGTGCCAGCCCTGGTCCCAAAGTCTATTTTTGGTCTTCTCTCAGGACTTCATTGGTTTGCTCCCTTTGCTGCTCTGTTGCATGCCCTTAGTGTTTCATCCCAGTGTGGCGTGGTCAGACTAGGCACAATTCCCACACTGTGTCTCCAATGTTGTCCCCATAGCATTATGGGTCAGTAAGGGAAGTTGTGTGTCTTGTGGTGGGACTGGTCTTATGGTCCTCTCTGCATTGAGTGCTCTGAGCAGGAATACTGTCCTCAGGGCTCGGTAAGCCAGGATATACTCCTTCCCTCTTTGTTTGCTCCTGTGTGCTCTGATCAGACAGGGACCTCTCCCTGACTTATAGCTTCAGTACTGTCCTCTGAAGTGCATTCTTCTGGAGAGGGGGTGGTTGGGAGGGCATCCACGTAGTTGAGATTGGGGCCAGCTACGCAGACCTCTCTATTGGTTCCCTGCTTCATGCCAGTATGTTGCATTCATGTCTTGGTGCACTGCGTTGAAGTCTGATCCCTCTTTACCCAAGAGGAAAGTAAAAGGAAATAGAGGAAAGAACTAGGAGGCAAAGAACATTTGCAGATGTCTACAATACAAGCATGTACATATGTAAATATATTTATATATAATAATAGGGAAATGGATTTATGTACAACATTATATATTAAGTATTGAGATAGCGGACAGCCTCTACTCAAATACTCCCTCAATGTAAGAACAACTTGTTCTC
>NW_022103900.1:42591491-42618256 GCF_000313985.2 Echinops telfairi
AATTGATAAAGTAGCAAGGGTTCATGAGGAAGGGAGTGGGGGAATGATCTGATACCAAGGGCTTAAATAGAAAGAAAATGTTTTGAAAATGATGGCAACTTATGTACAAATGTGCTTGACATAATGGATGGATGTATTGATTGTGATAAGAGCTGTATGAGCCCCCAATAAAATGATTTTTTTTAAGAAAAAAGTGCTCAGCACCTAAGTCATTAAACCCAAACCAACCAATACTAGTAAGTCAATTCCAACTGATGGCGATGTCAAGTGTAGCTGACCAGGCTTTGTAGAACAGAACTGTAGTCCAATGGGTTTCAAGACTATGAACTTTTGGACATAGATTTCTGGGCCTTTCTTCCAAGGTACCTCTTGATGGGTTCCAACCATAAACCTTCAATTTTGTAGTAAGGCGCTTAGATATTTGTATCCCCTAAGGACTCATTAGTCATTAGTAGATGAAAATTCGTGTCCTAGGGTTCTCTAGAGAAGTATGGTTTCATCCCTTTTAATATGTAAACTCATAAGAAGATAACTCTGTAAAACCTTCAGGAACGCTCTTGGCTATATTCAACGACTTCCTAGCTTCCCAGCTGCAGATCTAGGAATGTAATCTATTGACCTTCACATGGAGAGAAAACAAGCTTATCTTCCTTTTGATGGAAATGAAATAGCTCCACCTTTAAGGAGACAAATATCTCCAGACATAATACCTGCGGCACGTGAAAGGAAGATGTTTCTGGGGATAGTTAAGCAACCCTTCTCCAGCTTCACTGCATGTCATTTGCAGTGGATCCCGAGGCCAGGTCTGTGCAGGAATAAGAAAAAGCCAGGGAAGAGTTCTTTTTCCCCACACGTGTATTTCAAGCTGTATTGGTTGGGTTTATTTAGCCATTTTCACAAATGCTGTCTTGAAATTTGCATTCTAATTTTTATATTTGCTCATTTGCATTATGAATCCCTTTTGAAGTATCTTTAAGTATGCTATTTAATTACCAAATATTTGCCAGAGAGAAGTGTATTGCATTCAGATAAAACAACCTTATCAGAAACTTGTATCTCTTGAGTCTAATCTAACTTGTGGTGTGCTTTTCTACAAGGACTTTAAAGGGCTTTATATGCTCTAATTTTAAGTTGCAGGCTTACTGTATGTCTACTAAATCAACATGATCAATTTTTTGTTCAAATCTGCTCTATACTTATTAATATTTGATTAATCTTTCTACTTATTATTCAGGGACATACGTTTAATTCTCTTACTATGGTTTCACCATCTTGCTTACAATTTTATAAATTTCGCATTATGTGCTTTGACACCCTTCTGTAAAAGCAAAGATTATTGTATCTTTCTAAGAAACTATTCATTTTAACAATTTATAATGATCCTAATTATACCTTATTGCTTTATGTTTCAAATTAGATTCCAATTTAAATGATGTTCCAGCTGAGAGCAAGCTGCGTAACCGGAAGAAAATGGCCCTTGTCTAGAAGGGACACGATCCGACGTTCTGTTGTTGCTGTTTCCCTTTCAGAGACTGGCAAGAGAGAAGAGCTGCAAGGCTCTTAGGGGAGTAGAGTTGTGTGGGCTGGAAGCAACATCAATCGCATGTGATTCATTCCTCTATTGAGATGATATGCTATACTAGTTCTCCTTGTGACTCAGTCATGCTCTCTGAAGAGCTCGCGGTATTTCATAAGACCTGATCCCCCACCCCCTCCCTCCTATTAATTTCAGCCACAGGAAAGTTTTAGACACAACTTGCTTTCTTAGTCATCGCTCCCGCAAGGTGGCTACTTGTTTCCTAGCTAAAGAACCTGGCCATGGATACTTTGCTCCTTTGGGGGTGCACTTCCCATTTCTATAGCAATCAGCAGCCACTGCGATTTCCCCCCACAATATCCCTCGGGGCATGGGACGCTCTGCTGTTCACATCTGTTTGGGTTGAATTCGAGCAAGCACAAAATGACATGTCAGCAAATCACCTTGATCATGGTAGCAATCACAGTGACTAAGAATTGCTGTGAAACTCTATACACCCACATCTCCATTTTCATTTTTCAAGTGTAAACTGACAACTGGAATGTGTCCCAACATTGCTATTTTGTCAAGCACCCTTTATCTAATTTCTAGATCAAAAGAAAAACAAACAAAATGTTAAATGTAGTTCTCGCTGCACTTCATGGGAAGACAGCCCTAACCACTTCATCTAACTAGCAGTGGTCACACAATTTCTCCATTACAGTTCACAAATGTCTTCCTTCTTCACTTACCAACCACCTCCATAGGGGAGCTCAATGTGTTCCTCTTTTATGACAGGATTGTTATGTTCCTGAAAGTTCTTCCAGATGTAAAATCCCTGACTATGCCTATCTTTTGGCCTCTTTGTACCTTAAGAAGGTAAATGTTGTCCCTGCCTCTACATCTGCTTCTTGGATGTTTACACTTTTCTAAGAGGTTTCCAAAGGTGATGCTGATTTCATAAAGCGAATTCAGGGGTATTCCCTCATTTTCTATATTCCGAAATAATGTGAAGAGAACCGGTGTCAATTCTTCTCTCAGTACTTGGTAGAATTCACCAGGGAACCCATAAGAACCCATACTTTTTAGTTGTTGCTGGGCATATTTTTTGTTTGTTGTTTTTTTACAAAACAATCTGGTCAACTTCTTATTTTGTGATGGGCCAATTCAAATTTTCTACCTCAGTCTGTATTAGTTTAAGTAAGTAGTGTATTCTACAAATTTGTCCATTTTTTCTGTTTACAAATTTGTTGGAATACAATTCTTCATAGTATTGTTATCCTATTTATTGTAGTTGGTTTTATTGTGCCTGTGTTAGTCTGCATACATTAGAGAAACAAATCCACAAAAACTCATATGTGTAAGAGAGAGTTTTATATAAAGGGTAAGTGCACATCAAGAAAACATCCCAACCCAGTGCTGCCCAAGCCCACGAGTTCAACATTAGCCCATATGTCCGACACCAATCCACAAAGTCCTCCCCCATCTCACAAAAGACACACAATGACGCCAACTGCAGGAGGAAAGTCGAATCAGTGAACGTGTAAGCATCTCAGCGCTGGCAGAGGTCTCCACATGGCTGCTCCAGCACCCAGAACTGCATCGGGGTAGGCCCATGTGGCTTCTCCTCAGGGATGCCCCACAGGAAGTCAGCCTTGCAAGCTGAAGCAGAGAGCTGGCTAAGGCAGCTGCACCCTGGTCGGACCATCACAAAGCAAAAGACCAGAGAACTAGAAAGACGAGGCTCACCAGGCTCACCAAGCCATTTATCCTCCGCCCTTCAATTAACCCCACATGTGTTTATCAGCCAGGTTGGCACAATAAACTCTTCCGCTCTCAGTGACATTTTCCAGTGTTATGATTAGACTATGGTTCAACTTGGTACACCTGTGGAAAGGAATGGGGGTAATACAGCCTCTCAATCAGGACTAAGCCTAATTGACATCTCCTTGAATGTTAGGCCTATTAATAAGAGAATCTGTGAGAGCTGGGGTCTCTTGCCTTTGTTTTGCCTTCCTGCTTGCTTTGATCCTGCTTCTGGGGCCAGCAGACCATGTAACCTACCAAACCTGGGAGACATTCAAATACGTGTATATCAATATTCATTGAAGCATTATTCACAATTGCCAAAAGGTGGAAGCCACCTAATAATCGCCAATGGATGTGTGATCAAACAAAATGTGCTGTATATATAAAAGGGAATTCTATGCAGCCAACAGGAGGCATGAAGTCTTGATACACGTTACAATGTGGCTATCGATGGAAAACCTTATGCTAAGTGAAATAAGTCAATATCAAATGCTTATGACCTCATTAATATAAAAGTCAAGAACAGGACAATGTACAGACATTAAAGATTCTTAAGCATTACCAGAAGACAAAAGGGAGGTGGGAAATGGGTGTTAGCTAATAGAGTACTAAAGTCCAAATTACGGGTATGGAAATATTGTATTAGTTAAATTTAGAGTTACACAGCTGATTAATGTAAGTAGTATCATTATGTTGTTCAATGGTTCATAAGTTGAATTAGTGAGAAAATAGCACAGAGGCCAGATCAAACCTCCCCTGACTACCCAAAGCAGAAAGGAAGTCCAGCCCCCTAGCAGCCCGAGTATTGTTGCCTTGAGGCAGAGGTCAGGTGCACTTCCATCTTTCATCCTTCTTTAATCTGACACCCACGGTTCCTCATGTCTCTCTCAGGGGGCACTTCCAGGGGCCAGGAAGCCCACCTGGTGCTCTTCTCGCAGTCTATAGTCTCTGGTCTCTATCCTCTGCATTAAGGCAGGGATTTCAAAGGTGCCCCACTGGTGTCTTTTCTTCATTAATGACCCTGAAAATACTCGCTGTTTCTGCTTCAGAAGTCGCTCTCATTTTGGTAGCTGGGGTGTG
Source organism: Echinops telfairi (assembly GCF_000313985.2). Taxonomy (NCBI): domain Eukaryota; kingdom Metazoa; phylum Chordata; class Mammalia; order Afrosoricida; family Tenrecidae; genus Echinops; species Echinops telfairi. Next base: position 42,595,897 of record NW_022103900.1, read on the forward strand.
GCAACTAAACCTGACCCATCTCCAGTACTAGTGTTGCATGCACCTTTTTGCATAGTCCCACCCAATAATCTGGTGAAAGTTACAGCGCCATGAGTAAGGGAGACATACTAAAAAAAAAGTATTACTTCCCCAATTAGTAAATGTTGTGTGATAGATATATTTGCAACAATAACAACAAAAGAGTAACTGCTGAGGTTGCTTATATACAACCCAAACCACCATGAGACTTGGTTTCTTGATTTGGAATTTTAGAGTTAGGGTTTCATAGGACATTCCAGTTAGCTAGTTTAATAATGTATTTAGTGTTTATACTCTACCTTCTAGTTCACTGCAAAATTACTGGGGTCTTAAATATTTACATGTACCATCCAAGGAATAAAAATTAGTCTCTATTTATCTGAAGCAACTGAATCAAAAAGAGAGTCACAAATTGAATGCATGACTACCTGCCTCGATTAACAGCTGCCTCATTTGCCATGAGATCAGAAGAATTGGATGGCATCCAGCTAGCATTACTGGGTATTCTGATAAAAGATTCTATAGAAGAATCCTTATAAAAAGGGGAAAATGCAAAACAGATTTTCAAATTATCAGGGACTCCAGACATTTTGGAGCCATGAGGATTGAATGAATCTCTCAAACTTTTGTCCTGAGATAATCTTTAAATTTTAATCAAAGAACTTCCCCAAAAGTCTTCTTAAAACCAAATAACAATTTCAATTATCTAGTAAAAGCTGCTTGTCTTGAACAGTGTGCTGTTTTAGCATCTACCTATATGGGATCAATTTGACAACAGCTGCTCAAAACATTAGGAACCTTAGCAGCAGACAGTATATGTTCAAAGTGAGGAACAACGCAGGAAAGGAGGGTCAGGATGGTTACACAGCTCCATCCATAGACTAGAGAGTAGAAACGTGTTAACTAGGTTTAAGGGGATGACAATATCCTAAAAGTGGGAGGTGGGGGGAAAAGAGTGATGGGAATAGGGCAAGTCATGGGGAAAGCTGATAAATTGTCTAAATTGTTGCATGCACAAATGGTGATCAGATACGTAAACCCCACATAATTCACAAGAACGTGGTTTTTTTAATCCTAATTTTGCCATTGTCATTAAGGGACAATTTTTCTGGCAATATAATTTTTGATTTGTAATTTCCCCTCCAGGATTTTGTATATGTCTTCATATTGCTTCCTTGTCTCCATAGGTTTGGTTGGGAAATCATAGCATATTTCTATTTCTTCTCCTTTTTACTTAACTGTTTATTTTTACCAAGCTGCTTTCAGGATTTTTCCCTTGCCACTAGTTTTGGGAAGTTTTATTGTGATATAACATGCTGATATGTTTTTTACATCCTATAAGAGATATATGGCCCCCAAAGAGCCTTAGACACAAAAATTAAAATCTAATAAAAATATAAGGGTGGAAAATAATACAGCAAGCAAATGGAAATTAAAAAACAAAACCAGAAGATGAGTGACAATGCTTGTTTCAAATAAAATAGAATTATTTTCTCAGAATAAAAATCGAAGAAGTATAGTGAAAAGATACAACCTGTACACAAATCTTTTCTGATTTCAAACAGTGCAATATTCCTCTCTTCCTCTGGTTCCATGTTCATGTCCCAGAGGAACACAATGATGAACTCCCATTCTTCTCAATGGTATCCATAGTTTGTTATGGCCCACACGGTAAAATGCTTTGGCACAGTCAATAAAACACAAGTAAACATCTGTATGGTATTGTCGGCCGTCAGCCAAGATCTATGACATCAGCAATGATATCCCTTATTCCACATCCTCTTCTAAATCTGGCCTGAACCTCTGGCAGCTGTACTGCTGCACCTGTTGAATGATCTTCACCAAAATTTTACTTGCATGTGCTGTTAACATATTCCACCTGGTGAGATCCATGTGTATAGTGGATGTCTATATTGTTGACAAAGTTCACAATAATGAAGTCATTGGTCTTGCAAAATTGTAACATGAGATCTGCAACATCATTTCCATTATGAAGGCCATATTTTCCAACTGCTGTTCCTTTCTCTTTGTGTCCAACTACCAATAATTATCGATACATTTTGATTGCATGTTTCATCAATTTCAGACTGAAGAATTTGGTGGTTGTTGTTGGGAAGTGTCTGGGTCCGTTCCAATTCCGAGTGACTCTAAGTGCAACCCAATGACACACCACCAGGTCTTGTGCCATCCTCACCATTGTTTTCAATACACTGTGTCAATCAATCATGTCAAGAGCCCTCCTCTTTCTCATCGTTTCACCACAATTCCTAGCACGATATCCTTCCCTGGGGACTGATCTCTTCTGTTACACGTCCAAAGTACACGAGACAAAATCTCGCCATCCTTGCCTATAAGGACCATTATGACTGTACGTTTTCCAAGAGAGATTCATTAGATAGTCCATGGTCATATCAATATTCTCCACCAGCACCATTATTCAAATACATGAATTCTTCTTCAATCTCCTTATTTGATATCCACCTGTCACAGACATATGAGACTATTGAAAATAGCATGGCTTTTGTCAGGTGCATCTGACCTCCTGGCTTTTCAATACTTTAACGAGATCTTGTGCAGCAGATTAACTCAATGTAATTTGTCATTCGATCTCTTGACTTCTGTTTTCATGAACATTGACCATGGATTCAAGCAAAACAAGATCCTCTACAGTTTTAATCCCTTCTCCGTTTATCTTCATGTTACCTACTGGTTCAGTTGTGAAAATTCGGTCCTCTCTCCTTTGAGTCTTAATCCATACGACAGCTGCAGTCCTTGATCAGCACCAGCGACTGTCTCAAGTCTTCTTCACTTTGAGCAAGCAAGATTGTGTCTCCTTCATAGCAAAGATTTTGAATAAGCCTCCCTCTAAATCTTGATGCAGCAGTTTGCTTCATATAATCCATCTTTTCTAGTTATTTGCTAAGCATACAGATGGGAAAAGGATGATGAAAGATGCAAGTCTGATGCACAACTTTGCTAATTTTAAATCATGCAATATTCCTTTCTTCTGTTTGCACAACTGCCTCTTGATCCATGTGCAGGTTCCACATGAGCACAATGTAGTGTTCTGGAATCCCCGTTCTTCCCAAGGCCATCTACACTTTGTTCTAATTCATACAATTGAAGGCCTTTGAATAGTCAATAAAATGCAAGTAAACATTTTTCTGGTATTCTCTCATTTCAGCCAATGCTGACATCTGCAATGATTATCTTTTGTTCCAGGTTCTCCTGTGAATCCAGCCTGAACCTCTGGCAGCTGCCTGACAATGTATCTTGACTGAAAGCAGAGAACACCATATTATGCCAAGGTATTGGACTGTGTGGACCATAATAAGCTATGGATAATCTTGGGAATAATGGAGGTTCCAGAAACCTTCATTGGTCTAATGAGGAATTTGTACAAGGATCAAGAGGCAGTTGTGTGAACAGTACAAGGAAATACTGCAGGGCTTAAAATCTAAACAGGTGTGCATCAGGGCTGTATCTTCTTACCATATTTGTTCAGTCTGTATCCTGAGTAAATAATCAGAAAAGCTGGATAATATGAAGAATGTGGCATCAGAATTGATGGAAGGCTTATTAACAACCTGTGATATGCAGATGACACAACTTTACTCGCTGTGATAAGGAAGAATTGAAGCAATAGCTGATGAAAATCAAGGAGTGCGGTGTACTGCATGGATAATGACTCAATGTAAAGAAAACCAAAATTCTCACAACTGAACCAATACATAATGGAGACAAGGTTGAAGCTGACAAGGATTTTGCCTGGCTTGAAAGTAGCCCTGACAGCAGAGTGGTTATGCGTTGGCCTGAGATCCACATGGCTGGAAAGCATTCAAAATACCACTCAAGGTTTAGTATGTTGTTGGGATCTAGAATGTGTTAGTTTATTATTTCTTGAGGAAAGTCTTTATCAGAGAGCTGAGGATAGTGCTCTCTGTAGTCGCCTTAGAAAATGTTAACATATACAGGAAATGAATTTTTTCTTAGTGCTTAAATAAATCATTAGAACTTTGAAACAAAGGGTACATAATGTAGTAGTTAGGGACCACGAATGGACATTGAGTTAGTTGCTTTCATAGTTTCATAGATTAAGGCACACAGTAAGTATCAAGGAGCCTTCCAAAACTCTTCCAGTCATTAAGATATGGAGTAGGTATTTGAAATTACTTCAGCCTAACTTTAGTAGTAAATGCTTCCACACCACAAACACTTCTCAAACTTTAGGGTGCACAAGAATCACCTGGGGTAGTTACATAGACTGCACATTTCCAAACCCCAGGTTTCAGAAATATTACATCAAGCACCTCATCGAAGTCTGATGTAAATGGTTAATAGTCCACACTTGGAAAAGCAGGCAGAGCCCTAAGCTTGTTACTTCTGAAATGGGGAAAGGTCCCCCCTGCCAGTCACTCTGACTAGTTTATAAGTTAGCATCTTATCAACAAGGTAGAATTTTACAGGTATTTTGATGGTGTGTTGGTCTGCATTGACTAGAGAAACAAAGGCATAGACATGTGTGTATAAAAAGGAGCTTTATGTATAAGATTAATTAGATTGAGAAAACATCCCAGCCCAGTCCAGATAAAGTCCGTAAATCCAACATTGATCCATATGTCCAATATTAGTCCATAAATTACTCCTTACACTCATGCAGCCATGCAATAATGCCAAATGCAGGAGGATCGTGGGCCAGTGGGTGGAAATTCTTGTGGATCCAGTGGTGGTAGGAGCATCTCAGTGCTGGCAGGGGTCTCCAGGTGGCTCCTCCAGCTCCCAGGGCTCTGGCTGCCATCAGCGTAGCTCCATGTAGCTCGTCATCCGTGGTGTCTCATAGGGAGTATGCCTGTGTCTTGTCTCCAGAGAGCTATTTATCTCTTTAGCGCCTCCAAAGGAGGTCATCAAGCTGCGACCTGATGCACAGGCTAAACTCCACCCCTTCACTCTTAATAGTCTCAAACTGACAACAGATTATGTAACTACCACAGATGGATTCAAACTACAAACTGTGTCAAGAGCTTCATATATGTGTTACCCAGGGATTCCTCTTGAAGTTGTATTCTTGTTTTTAATTGCTATCAGGTCAATTCTGGTTCATAGTGATCTTATATAAAACAAAAGAGTATTTTAAAAACTCTTCTTATTCTATTTTCTCCGATATTATTGGGTACACATATTAGAGAAAAATAAAATCTTTGCCTCCAATCATTCTAGCTTTAAGTCATTACAATGTCTAAGAAAAGTGTCATTTAATCAACATCCCTCCTGCCACCTGAAAGCTCACTGCCATTGATCAATTCTGACTCATCGAAACCCTGTATAGGGTTTCCAAGGCTTTGTAGATCTTTGTGGGAGTGCAGAGCCTTATCTTTCTCCCTTGGAGCAGCTGGGGGGTTTAAGTCACCTGTCTTGTTCTTAGCAATTCACGGGGCTCCTTCAGTCAACGCAAGTTGTAATGAATTGCTCATATTCACATTTTAAAAAAAGAATCATTTATACACTTAAAACCAAAATCAATATAGTTTTTTTCCACTGTATCTATAATATCAAATACACTCTAATATTTGTCAGAAAAACAGAGAGTGAAAGAAAAAAATTAAATATTTATTTTTCTTTTCTAAAAATGCAATTTCTATTATATCCAGACGACCTTCCCATGACTCATCTGTTTTTTGCAGATATTTATTTTAAGCATAAAGATGTCTTATTCTAAGTTACAACAGGTAGAAAAATGTAGATGACTGCCTGACCCTTACTGGTTGGGTAATTTTATTTGGGAAAAAAAACCCAAGTTGTGTATTTAAAATTGAGTAGCCACAAATGATTGGTCAATATCACTTTCAAAGAAAAGATCACAAAATTCTGTGATTATTGATCCAAATACAACCTATTCAATAGTCTGGAAGTTTCATTCAAAAAGCTCACTTATCATAGTTGCTATAGGAAATAGTCAAAAAGTTCATTATTTAGAATGAGAACAATCTGGGTGGGATCCTAACTCTGTCTCTCAACTGGTTGCTAAACTCTATGGGTCTCAGCTTATCCAAGTAAAAACAAAATAGTGTTATTGACTGCTGGCGATTACTATAAAGATTAAAATGAGGCAATATTAAAATGTGATGATGTATTAATCTGCAGCCATCAACCCTTGCACCTGATTAAATATTGGTTTGTGATGAAGCAACAGTAATAACATAGTCAATACTGGCCCATTACTATGCTTAAAACACAGTACAGCCTGACCATTTTGCTTAAATACAGGTATTCTTATTTCCATAAGCGATGTATTGGATATTTCATAGTTTTAAGTATGATTTTGTCCATGAAACTAGTCCTATATGTTTGACTGCTAACTTCCAAAGAGTGGGGAAACTTCAGCAACTTGGGATTAGCATTCAGTGACTACAGAGCCTTCTATTCAGGGACCCTCAAGCTTTCAGATCTTGTCATAGAAGCAGAAGGTGGGATTGGGGGAGTGTGGTAAAGATAGTATCAATCTCTGGTCCAGAATTCTGATAAATTAACAGTAGATCCAAAAATTATCTATTGTACATATTTGGCTTCCATACATGATTTTTTTAAAATGTTTTTAAAATCACTGTATTAGGGGCTCATACAACTCTTATCACAATCCATACATACATCAATTGTGTAAAGCACATTTGTACATTCATTGCCCTCATCATTCTCAAAACATTTGCTCTCCACTTATGCCCCTGGCATCAGCTCCTCATTTTTCCCCTCCCTCCCCCCTCCCTCATGAACCCTTGATAATTTATAAATTATTATTTTGTCATATCTTGCACTGTCCGATGTCTCCCTTCACCCACTTTTCTGATTTCTGTCCCCAAGGGAGGAGGTTATATGTAGATCCTTGCAATCGATTCCCTGTTTCCAACCCACCCTCACTCCACCCTACCAGTATCTTTTAAGAAATTTTTGTCACTAAAAATTTTAAAAATCTGTGATTTATCGTGGCCCTTTCATCCAGTGTAATGAGGGCAAATTCACCTGACTAATTAGTATGAAGATTCATGAAACCTTGTTTTTTCAAACCACAAGCTATTTTCTTTTTATTTTAGTACACGGAAAGATATTTAAACACAGACAATGCAGGATATCAGTGGGAGAGTACATCCCACAGATTATGCAACAAAGATTTATTTATTTCTGTTCTCATTAAATCTTAGTAATGTGAGAAACATCAAGTAGTACATTTGAGGGAGAGTGAAAAACATAATATAATTGTTAGTAATAATTAAATTAAGTAATAATATAATGAAATGTCGCTGATTTATATTGATCCCATGACTCAGATCCTGGATATTTCGGATGTTTTATTTTTAATATGTAAGTGGGCACTTATTTAAGAAGTTGCAAAGCATTGTAAGTGTTTTTTCAGTAATTTAGTTGAATATTTAATTCCCCAAATTTTATGAATTCCTGATTGATTTGAATCTTCTTGAAAGATTCAGAATTCCAAAAACTTGAATTCTTGCATTCCAAAAATCGCAATGCCTATGCAAACCTACCACCATTTACTTGTCAGTTTGTCTACTGTGGTGGCTTGTATGTAGCAAGAATGTGGAAAGCTATGCGTTGATATTTTCAATACCATCTGGGTCACCCAAAAGTGCTAGCAGAGCTTCCAGACTAAGAACAGGCAATGAAGAAGGAATAGGCTAAGCACAGCCACTAAAAACCTTATAAATAGTAGAGGAACATTGTCAGATATTGAAAACCTCAGGTATACCAGCAGAACATTGTCAGAAATAGTACTAGATAATGAGCTTCTTAGCTGTGAAGGCACTCAAAATACGACAGGGAAGAGCTACCTTCTCAAACTAGAGCCACCCATAATAATGTGGATGGAATAAAGCCTTTGGCAGACAGCGTGCAATTCAAAATGAGAAGAAACACACAAAACATCTATTAATAATCAAATGTTGGGATGCATGAATAATAAATCTAGAAAAAAACTATGATTCTTAAAATTGCTCAAAAATTTTATATATTTCATATCAGTGATATTTTATATTGGTAGCTCATTTCAAAGCTACTAAAAACCCTAAGTGATTTTGTCTTGCTATATTAAAATCTTGGTTAACGTAAAGCACATTGGGGTAGTTGAATAATTTTATGTCAACTTGACACTCCTGGCTAGGGGTGGAGTCAAACCCGTCAGTCAGGTTAAAGCCTGATAGTGCCTCTTTGGGAGTGTGGACTTCTCATAAGGAGGGTCCTGGGAACCTCCTCACTCTCTGCCACGGATCCTGAAGCTGCTGGAGCTTTGCCATGTTACCACCAACCTGGGATCCACATGACTCTGCACCCCATGATTCCAAACTGGGCTGGGATGCTTTAGTTGCTTCTTGATACGAAGCTCTCTCTTGTACACGAGTGTCACTGGATTTGTTTCTCTAGTTAACCTGGCCTAACACAAACATCTAAGGCTCAGAGGCCACTTCAAGTGCAGCACCACACCAGGTGATTCAAAATGCTTTCTTCTCCTTCAAGAATCTCTTCCAGCACTAAGAGCTCTTTCTACATTTTAACCTTCAGAGGAATGAACCAAGACCCACACTCATTGGCTCAATTCTGACTCAGAGCAACCCCATACAGAATTCCCAAGGCTGCCAATCTTCAGGGGAGCAGATAACCTTGTCTTTAACCTGCAGAGAAGCTGGTGGGTTTGAACTGCTGACCTTGTGAATAGCATTCCACTGCTTACCCAACAGCACCACAAGAACTCCTTGCGGAATGACAATAAAGAACTGTGTAAGGCCAGATTGTTTAGAGAAACAAATCCAGTAACACTCATTTAGATATAAGGAAGGACTTTATATCAAGAAGTAATTATGTATAAAGAAAGTATCCCGGCCCATTACAACTCAAATCCATAGGTTTGATACTAGTCCCTCTGCAGGAAGATCACGGGCTGGTCGGCGCAGTCATGTGGTTCCAAGGTCAGTGGAAACATGGGATGGCTCCAGGAGCTCTCAAAGTCAGTGGCAGAGCCCCCCCAAGCAGAAAGGCGAAATCTCAGAGAGACAGTTTCCTAGTTTCCCCACTCATAGGAAGGTCACACCCCCAAGGTGGTGGCCTGATTGACAGGTTGGACTGCACCCCTACATTTTCATGAAAACTCAAGTTGACGTAAAATCACCTAAATACCATATGATCGTTTTCCTAAAAATATTTGAGAAAAAAGAAGGCCTCATTTGACACCCAGATAATAAATTTAGGACACGGTAGTCTTTAAGGTGAAAAAAAATGATAGATTTTAAAATTAAAATCCTTGACATACACTTAAATCCACCATACAGAAATAGGTATGGTATCTTTGATGCCACTGTGGGTGTTCAAGAATATGCATGTCACTAAAAAACGCAAGTACCTATTTATTCTAGGCATTGGCTGGGCAGGCAGAACAGAGAAGAGAATGAGCAAGACATGAAACTGGATAAATGATTCTCTAACATGACAAAGTTTTCACTACAGGAAATGAGAAAGATCATCTAAGAAGTGGAATGAAACAGGTTGGATCTATTTAATCAATTTATATAAATAAGATTTAGAACTTTGAAGTGTAAGCATTCTATTCAGAATACGCAAGCAAACACGTTAGTCAATGAAACTAACAAAGCATCTTTTAACATATCATTGTTCTAATATCATTAGAATTATAATAACAATTTTAAACAAAAAGACTACCGTGTCCTAAATTTATTATCTGGTTTACTTACTTGGTTTTCTAACATTTATCACTACTCTGAGGCAGATTGCTTTTCAATCTTTGTTTCTTTCATTTTGAGCCATTAATTGAAATGAAGAAGAGTTGTGTTTAGACACTAAGATGAAATTCTTCTCATTGCAAGGAAATGAAGATTTTATTTTATTGTTATTATTATCATCCCTAATTAAAACATACTGGAAACATTGAAGAACTAATAAGGAACTAGGAAATGATACCTCAATAATGTATGAGGTAAAACATGCCAAAGGAGGAAAGAGCTGTTCACAAAAGTTCTGGGGCTAATAACACAGCCTCTCTTACCATCACAAGGTGATAAAATTATACTACAGGCAATTTAAAAATGGAAGCAGCAATATATCAACAGGAAACTGTAAGATTCAGAAGAGAATGGAACTAAGGATATACTTTCTCATGTCAGATAGATATTAGTTAAAAGCAGAAAACACAAATGATTCTCTCTGTTTTATTAATTATATAAAAGCATGTGAGAAAGAATTTGGATCATGAAAACATACAAATAATGTTATGACTAATTGAAATTCCAGTCCACTTAATTGTGCTCATGTTGAAATGGTTTTCAGGCAGTCATTCAAACAGAACACAGGGATGCTTCTTGTTCTTACCAGGGGCCATAGAGAGGGTTCTGACTCAACCATCCTATGAACAAAAGAACAAGGCATTGCGTGGCCCTGTGCCAGCTTCACAATGATTGACTTCTTGCCCATTGATGCAGCCACTCTGTCAATGCATCTCCTCAAGATTCTTTCTCTTTTTCATTGACTTTCTACTATATGACCCATGATGTCCTTTTCCGGAGACCAGTTCCTCCTGATAACATGCCCAGAGTAGGTAAACCAAAGTCTTTCCATTGTAGCTTCTAAATTAAACAAGGCAAGGGAGCAAAAATGTGCATGGCTAGACCAGAGACAAGGCAACAGTGGCATCATTATATCTGAGTGGGACTACAGAGTTCAAACGGAGAAGCTCCTGTAGACAAAACTTGTCTTAATGAAACTTTTAAGCTGTTTGATACAGATAGTGCCTTGATATTAAGATTTATCACCATATTTTACAATATATTATGCTCCTGGGACTACGTTTTCCAGTATCCTTTGCATCTGGTGGACACAAGACATGATGTTGTTAGGTGGTATTAGGACAGGTATCCAATTTCTATACTGTCCACTTATATCAACCCAGTGTTCTGAGGAGACAAGTATGTTCTTTGATGTGAAGAATCTTCATTCTTGATATAGTTAAAGTTTATTGTGCCAACCTGGCCAATGAACACATGTGGGGTTAATTGAAGGGCAGAGAGATAAATGGCTCGGTGAGCCTCACCTTTCTAGTTCTCTGGTCTTTTGCTTTCTGATGGTCGGACCAGGGTGCAGCTGCTTTAGCCAGTTCCCTGCTTCAGCTTGCAAGGCTTGCTTCCTGCAAGATGTCCCTGAGGAGAAGCCACGTGGACCTACCCTGATGCAGCCTGGGTGCTAGAGCAACTGTATGAAGACCCCTGCCAGTGCTGGGATGCTTACACATTCACTGAGCTGGCTTTCCCCCTGCAGTCAGCATCATAGTGTGTGTTTTATGAGATGGAGGAGGACTTTGTGGATTGGTGTCAGACATATGGGTTAATGTTGAACTTATGGGTTTGGGCAACACTGGGTTGGGATGTTTTCTTGATGTGCACTTACCCTTTATATAAAACTCTCTCTTATACATGAGTTTCTGTGGATTTGTTTCCCTAAAGTACCCAGACAAATACAATTCTTGTGGAACCTTGTGAGTAAAGTCAAATCAGAACAGTCTATCAAAAAAGTCAGCAGCATTATGCACCAATTCACAGGCCCTAAAACCTTATCTTCATCTGGTTGGCTTCTGGTCAACTCAATGTGGGCTGCCTTGCTTAGCCTCATCAGGGTGCCCATTGGCCACCATGCCTATAAACCATGGGCCTATTACAAATTCTCAACAAATCTAACCACCATGGGCTAACTCATGAACTTCAGAAAAGCCAACCAGCTCGCATCTTCTCCTTTAGTCTTTGTGAACAGGTCCATGGGTGTCAGTGGTCAGACTCAAACTGCCTATTGCTGTTTTTCTGCCACTTCCACTGAACAAGTGGATCCAGGTGGTCAACTAGCAAGCATTTAAGTTTGCTTACAGGCTCCCTTTAATGTTCAATCCTAGATAGGAGTTTCTTCATGGCTCCAGTTTTTTCTAGATTCGGGCACAAACCACTAGTTTAAAATTTTAAAAACCGAAGGGTTCCCTCTTATTTCTGTCAACAGCCTCCTACACAAATCTCTTCAAATCTGAATGTCTTGAGGACAACTGGATGGGGCTTATCATATCACAGCCTTCTTTGCAGTTGTGTCCTAACCCATTTAAAGATCAAATTTAATGTCTGAAGGCATGTGGACCTACAAAATCTCTATTTTTCCTTCCCAATAATGATTTCCAGAAATCATTAAAAAACAGTATAAACCTAGTACAATCAGATCTTATACTCAATTCTTAAAACAGTCAAGTTAAATCTTTATCTTATCTTAATCTTTATCTAGACTATTCCATTGATATAAAATATGGCCTTAGGCCTCTGACTACATCAAACCAGGGCAGTGCTTTCTGTTAGCCATTTTGACCTTCTGTTAGCCATTGTGACTAAGCAGCCTGGTCTCAGAGGAAAAGTTCAAGGGGTGATTTCTCCACCTTAGCTCAAAATTTACAATTATCACATTCATTTTTGCCATATTAAACAGGAGTAACCAAAAAACAACTTCCAGGAATCAAAACCTTCACTTCCCACACCTTTTCCAGAAAACAATCGAGGAAACAATGTAGCCTTCTCTGACCTCTGGCTAGCCAAAGAAGAACAACTACGTGAGGCAGAGGTCAAGCAAGCATCTACGGTCCATCTTCATGATTTATTTTTCTAACAGCAGTTCTCAACCTGTAAGTCGCAAACCTTTGGGGGTCAAACGACCCTTTCACAGGGGTAACCTCATTCATAACAGTAGCAAAATTACAGTTACGAAGTAGCAATGAAAATTTTATGGTTGGGGTGGGGGTCAAGGCATTAGGAAGGTTGAGAACCACAGCTCTAGTATCCCACTACCAGTTCCATAATGCGTTAGTATGGGTTGACTAGAGACACAAAGCCAGAGGCACTCATGTGTGTAAGAGAAAACTTTATATCAAAAAGCAAATGTGGATTGAAAAAACATCCCAATCCAGTTCAGTTCAAGTACATAAGCCCAATATTAACCCATATGTCCAATACTAGTCCATAAATTACTCATCAGACTCATACAGCACATGCAGTGGTGCTGAATGCAGAAAGATCACAGGCTGGTGGGTGAAAAGTCTTGGGGATCCAGTGGCAGTGGAAATATATCAGTGTTGCCATGGGTCTCTGCGTGGCTGTTGAGACACTGGGAGAGCTGAAGTATTGGTAACTCTAGGCAACCTATACTAACACAGGTTGAGTAAGTTCTACCTCGTAGTGACCCAATGTTCAATAAAATCAAACCCTGCTGGGCTTGTGCCATCCTCACAATCATTTTATGTTTGAGCCTATCAATGCAGCACCATGTTAATCCATCCCTTGAGGGACTTCCTCTTTTTCACTGCCCTATTACTTTACCAAGCATAATGTCCTTCTCCAGGGATTGCTCTCTCTTGGCAACATGTCCAAAGTACCTGAGACAAAGTCTTGCCATCCTTGCCTCTAAGGAGCATTTTGCTGTACTTCATGCAAGGCAAATGTAAATGTTATTTTGGCAGTCCGTGGTATTTTCAATATCTCTGCCAGCACCATATTTCAAATGCATCTCCTCTTTTATGATTTTCCTTATTCAATGTCCAACTTCATATGCGTATTAGGTGACTGTCCAGGCACAGCTTAGGACTCAAAGGAATATTCTTGCTCTATAGAGGTCTGGTGCAACAGATTTGCCCAGTAAAATATGTCCTTTGGTCTCTTGCCTGCTGCTTCTAGGAACCTTGATTGTGGATTCAAGCAAGGCAACATCCTTGACAATTTCAATCTTTTCTCCGTTTATCATGATGTTACCTACTAGTATAGTTGTTTGGATTTGAGCTTTTCACTTGCAGGGGTGGTGGGGGGTGGTGGTGGTGGTGGTGGTGGTGGTTGTAATTTCTGCTGAAGGCTGCAGTCCTTGATCTTTATCAACTAGTGTTTTAAATGTTTCTCATTTTAAGCAAGCAAGATTATGTCATATGCATATCCAAGGCTTTTAATAAGCTTTCCTTCAATACAGATGCTACATTGTGCTTCATATAATCCAGTTTCTCTGATTATCTTCTCAGCATATATATAAATATGGTGAGAGATGCAGCCTTGAACGACACCTTTCCTGATTTTAAACAATGCAGCATTCCCTTCAAATGTTCACACGGCTGCCGCTTACTGTCAAAGAATATTGAACACAATGTAGTGTTTGGCATGCCTGTTCTTCTCAAGGCTATCCATGGTTTGTTATGGTCCAAGCAATTGAATGCCTTAGCATAGGCAATGACACATGAGTAAACATCTTTCTGGTATTCTTTGCTTTCAGCCAGGATCCATCTAACTATAGCAATGAATGTCCCTTTTTCCAAATCCTCTTTGTGGCCTGAACCTCTGAAGCTGTCAATGTACTGCTGCAACTGTTGTTGGGTGACCTTCAGCAAAATTTTAGTTTTACGTGATATTAATCCTTAATTTGAGTATGCTGTTGGTGTGTTAGGCCAGGTTGACTAGAGAAATAAATCCAGGGGTACTCATATATGTGTAAGAGAAAGCTATATATATATTTATAGAGCTATATATATTATTTATATATATAAAGTATATATATAAATAAAGTAGTTCTACATTAGGAAAACATCCCAGCTAAGTTCAGATCAAGTGTATACTGGTCCATAAGTTTGATACTAGTCCATTAATCCCACAAGCAATGATGCAAGATGCAGGAAGATCACAGGCTGGTGGGTGGGAAGACTTGTGGATCCAATGATGGTGGCTGGGTCACAGGGCTCACATAGGTCTCAGTGTGGCTCACCAAAGGAAGGTGAAGGCAGGGAGAGAGAATGGCCCACCTCCAGAGAACCGTTTATCTCTGTGGTACCTCCAAGTGAGGTTATCCAGCTAAAATCTCATTGACGGGCTAATTTCCATCCATATATTCTTACAGGTACCATGTTGGCGCACACACACACACACACACACACACACACACACATGCACTATCACAGTCTACCCCTTGCCAACTTGGCACTTGGCCATAATTTTTAGCCATATATAATTTTAAAAACAAGGACAATAGTAAAAGCATATTTGTGCCTAACAGGATAAAACTAAAATGCATACAACTAAAAATGTGCTAGTCCCATTTAAATATAATATTATCTAATCAAATAAAGCAAAACTATTCTATGCCAACTAATTGCAGTTATGTGAACAACTATACCTTAATTCTATAGTTCTATGAATATACTTCCCCATCTCTGAAGCCAGCCACTGCATGCTTTTATCCTACTCATTTTGGGTATCCAGTTTCTATATTTCCCATTTATATCAACCCGTTGCTCTCAGGAGACAAACATGTTCATGTGGAGAATCTTCATTCCACTTGGAACCTTGTAAGTCCACATCCATAAAAAAGGTGAAATTAAAATGGGCTGATCATAAAGTCAGCAGCAATATACACCATTTCATAATCTAAAATAGCTTCATCTGGTCAGGTTCCGGTCAACTCAATGGGGGCCACCACCTCGGCTTTCAACAAAAGACCCCTTTAAAAATTCTCAACAATCCTAGACACCTTGAGCTAGGTCATGCCATAGGCTCAGATTCCACACAACTCTTGAAACATCAGACCAGCCAACCAGGTCTCATCTTCTCCTCCAGTTCCTGTGAACCAGGACCATGAGTGTCAGCAGCCAGATTCAACACATCTCTCTATTGCTGCATTTCTCCCACTTCCATTGAAAAAGTGGATCCAGGTGGTCAACTAGCAAACCACAAACTGCGCACAGGCTTCTTTAACATTCAGTCCTAAAGAGTTTCTTCACGACTCCACATTTTTTCAGCTTCAGGCACAAACCACTAGTTCAAAATCCAAAAAGGCAATGGCTCCTTTTACTTTCTTCAGCCTGCCAACAGCTCTTTCAGCAAGTCTTTTCAAATGCAAATGTACCGAACTCTTAAGCAACTGGGTGGGGCTTATCTTTGAGGAGCATTCTTTACAGGAATTTCCTACTAACCATTTAACAGAACCAATTTAATGGCTGAAGGCGGGGTACTTACAAACTCTATTTTCGTACTTCCCAATAGTCATTTTATCACACATTATAACAATAACAATGGGTAGAAAAGATCAGTATAATTCTAGTACAGCCATATCTTAAACACATTCTTAAAACAGTCAAATTCACTTCTAATCTAAACTATCCATTCAAATGCCATATGGCCTTAGGGTCTGGCTGCATCATGCCAAAGCTGAACTTCTGGTCAGCCATTTTGACCAGGCAGCATGCCCCAGAGAATCTCAAAGGGCAATTTTTCCCCGAGTTCAAAATTAACATTTGTCATATTAATTTTCACCATCTTACACAGGCATGACTAAAGACAACTAAAGACAACTTCTAAAAATCAAAACCTTCATTTTCCCATGTGTTTTCCAGACAATATCCCAGTAAACTGCATGGTCATTTCTGACCTCCAGCAGGCCAAAGAAGAAAAGCTGCCATAAAGCAGACAAGCATCCTCTCTTGATCTTCCTGATTTGTTTCTCTAGTACCCCACTCCCAAGGTACCATACTGTGTTAGGCCTGGTTGACTAGAGAAGCAAATAAGGAAACACTCATATATGTATAAGAAAGAGTTTTATATCAGGAAGTAATCAGGCATCAATAAAACATTCAAGCCCAGTCCAACTCAAGTCCCTAAGTCTGATACTAACCCCTAAGTCCTTCTTCAGACTTACACAGCCACAGGCAATGATGCAGAATGCAGGAAGGTCACAGGCTGGGTGGTGTAGAGTTGTGTGGATCCAGTGGTGGGAGCTGCATCACAAGGTTCATGCAGGTCTCAGTGTAGCTCTTCAACAGGAAGGCAATGGCAGAGAGAGAGGGGGAAGTTCCCAGGGCCCTTCTTATGAGAAGGTCACCCACACAGGGAGGAACCATCAGGCTGTGAACTGATTGACAGGTTAGACTCCATCCCTACACTTTTATAGCTTCAGGTTGACATGAATTTGTGTAACTACAACAGTTGGGTCACCTTTCTTTGAGATGGCTACAAATATAGTTCCCAAGTAGATGCCTTCTCATCATACATGAGTGAGTGCTTTCAGTCCTTCATCAGATTGTTGAAACATTTCAATTGGCATCCCATCAATTCCTGGAGCCTTGCTGTCAGTGTAGCTTGAACTTCTCCCTTCAGTACTATTGGTTCTTGCTCATATGGCACCTCTTGAATGGTAGAATGGTAGCTAGTTATTATGGGTACAAGGCCTCCATGTATTCTTTCCATCTTCTTTGTGTGTGTCCTGCATCCTTCAATATTTTTTCCCCAAAGAATCTTTCAGGATTGCAACTCAAGGCTTGAGTTGAGATTGCAACTTGAGACTTAATATGCTGAGGAAGTTCTTCCTTTTTGGTTTTCTAACTCTAGGTCTTTGCACATTTTATTATAGTATTTTACTTTGTCTTCTCAAGGTGCCCTTTGAAATGTTCTGTTCAGCTCTTTGACTTCATCATTTCCTCCACATGCTTCAGCTACCCTATGATTAAGAACAAGTTTCTGAATCTCTTCTGTCATCCACTTTGTTCTTTTATTCCTTTCCTGACTTTTTAATGACATGTTGCTTTCTTCATCAGAGTTTCTGTCCTTAGGGCTCAGTGTGTGACATCTATGCTTGTGATGTTCTTAAAATTCAGATGGTATATACTCAAGGTGGTATTTTGGCTCTCTTAGAGTTTCTTCTTCTTCAACTTAAATCTAATCTTACATATAAGCAATTGATGCTCTGTTCCACAGTTAGTCCCTGACCTTGTTTTAACTGCGAGTATTGAGTTACTCCATAGTTTCTTCTTACAATTATAGTCTATTTAATTCCTCTGTTTTCCACCAGGCAAGGTATTTACGTACAGTTGCCATTTATGTCGGGATATTTAGAATGTAGAACTCGTTGGTTTTGCAAAATTCAATTTTTCCAACTACTGTTCCTTTCTCTTTGCTTCCAACTTTGCATTCTGATTGCCAGTAATTATCAATGCATCTTGATTTTATGCTATATCAATTTCAGACTGAATAAATTGGTAGACTTCTTCCAGTTTTTAAATCACTAACCTTAGTGGTTGGTTTGTAAATATGAATAATAGTTATATTAGTGGAACTTTCTTATATGCATATAGATTTTATTCTATCACAGTTTTTTGAGATAGAGCTTTAAATGTTTTTTTATTATAATTCGATACCACCTGAAGTTGACATGCCCAACATAGTAAACCATATGATTTATTGTCTGATTCAAAATGACCAATTTCTGTCCATTTAAACTTTGTAATGCTCTCCATATTGACCTTTATGTATTTCATTTCATTTTTTGAAAATTTCCAATTTTCCTGGGTTCATACTTTGTATACTCCATATTCTGATTTTGAATAAATGTTTTCAGTTGTTTCTTTTTACTTTGAGTCATGCACTACCAGCAAGTGAAGCTCCCCAAAGCTTTACTCCATCCATGTCATTATGATCAACTCTAAGTAAGCTGCTCTTTCTCAGTCATATTTTGAGTGCCTTTCAACTAGAAGGGCTTATCTTCAGGAACTATGTTCTGACAATATTCTGTTGCCATTCATGAGATTTTTAGTGACTAATGACTCGCAGTTGAATAGCCTATTTGTGGTAGTTACATAATCTGTTGTCAACTGGAGACTATTAAGAGTAAAGGAGTGGAGTTTAGCCTGTCAATCAGGTCACAGCTTGATGATCTCATTTGGAGGCACTAAGGAGATGAATAGTTCACTGGAGGTGGGACACACACTCCCTGTGAGACATTCCTGTTGACAGACCACATGGAGCTACATGCTGATAGAGCCAGGGTC
Organism: Echinops telfairi; assembly: GCF_000313985.2. Taxonomy (NCBI): domain Eukaryota; kingdom Metazoa; phylum Chordata; class Mammalia; order Afrosoricida; family Tenrecidae; genus Echinops; species Echinops telfairi. The sequence goes on from NW_022103900.1 coordinate 42,614,792, forward strand.
CTGGAGGTGGAGAAGCCACATAGAGGCCCATGCCAGTGCTCATATGCCTCCACCACCACTGGATGACCCATAAGACTTTTTACCCACTGGCCTACAATCTTCCTACATTCAGAGTCATTACATGTGTTGCATGAGGGTAAAGAGGAATGTATAGACAGGTATCAGACATGTGGGCTAATATTGAACATATGGACTTGAACTTGACTGGGCTGGGATGTTTTCTTAATATACAATAAGTCTTTGATATAAAATGATCTCTTACAGACATATGAGTGCCTCTGGATTTGTTTCTCTAGGCAACCCACACTAACACACTGTTTCTTCTTTATCATCTGTTCTTAGTCTTAAAGCTCCACAGAAATCTGTTCACATTGGATGACCCTGCTGCTACTTGAATTATCCGTGACGTATCTTCCAGCATCACAGCAACACAGAAGCCATCACAATGTGGCAAACTGACAGACAAGTGGTAAGCGTTCATATCACTTAGGACTAAGTCTAATTCATTATGCACTCTTTTCAGAACCTCTAAATAGAAAGCTTGATTAATAGTCTGACCTGGTAGAATGAACCCCAAATGCACTACCAGTAGATATTTTTGTCTGTCCAGGAAGTTAATGGACGTCCATAATGAGGTTTATCATCAATTGACATTTCACCTTTTTGAAATGACAAAACCACTCAAACTCTAGTTTTTCTCATAGCACTGTCCTTGTAACATTACAACAGTTTCTACAGCATTTTTCCCAAGTAGGAAACAAAATTTCACAGCTGCACACTGTTCTCTTAAATTGGCCAGCACAAAAAAAAATGAGGCTTGAGCAAAACTGCTTTTATGAAAAAATTCACTGTGACTAGAGAAAACTTTCCCACGTGACACCCACTGGGTGCTCTAACTCAGAGCTAGTTGCTTGCTGCTCACCTAGTGGGAAAAATATGTGCTATGAAAGCTCTGCTCTGCCCAGCACAATTCCGTTTTTGTGTTAAGGCTCCACATGGGCATGATTTTTTCCCCTGTTTTTCCTGAGTACCAATAATTTATTTTGATCCTCTTAGTTAAATATTTTGACTTAAGTGATAAAAACAGGTAAAAATATTTCTTTCACGTCTGATTTCAGACAAAATTTATCTGACAACAGCAATAAGTTCTTTGTTCTATATCTTGTATCTATATCTATATCTTGAAGTTCTGATAATTCCTCAGGCATGCACCTATTAAAGGGTACATATCAAACAAACAAAACCTGAAGATGAAGTTCGGTGAGATCCTGATAACAAATGTTGGCTTATGACCAATAGCAGAAGTAGTGCAATACTTGCCTACAAAACAGTGATGCTGAGCTTTGCCCTGCTCCCTTCTGTGGTTACAGGGAATAAATCAAGCAGAAAAGCTAGCATCACTATTTTCCAGGTCTGCATTTCCTCAGAATTTAATACGAGCTTTCTTCAGAATCAGTACTTAATTTGAAGAACACAATTCCAAAGGTAAACATATTTTATAGACGTCTTATTCCATATTCTATTTTCTTAATTTATTGTGATTTCAGTAAAGTTTACAGAACCAATTCATTTCCGTTCAATAATATATGCATCTTTAAAGCTCACGACACTAGTTGCGATCCCCTCAATATAACAGCTCTCCATACATTAGTTACCTCCCTTAATTTCCTAGTTCCTTTTGGACTTCTGTCCTACTCCTTCCTGTTTTCTGAGCTTTATGTTTGGGCCGATGCTGCTCTAATGGTATTGTGTGATTCATTGTTCATTGCAGTGTTATTCACAATCACAAAGAGATGAAAACAACTTAAGTGCTCATCAGGAAATTAATGGGGGTTGGGGGGTGGGAATCTATGGTACACACAATAGAATACTATGCTATATTAAAGAACAGTGAAACATCCACTAACATCTCATAATATGATTGGACCTGGAAGGCATTATGCTGAATGAAATACGTCAATCACAAAAGGACAAATATTATATGAGGTCACAATGATAAAAAAAAAAAACCAAGAAAAGGTTTACACACGAAAAGAAACCTTATTTGATGGTTAGTAAAGATAGAGAGGGTTAGCTTTTAGGTCAACTCGCATTTTAGGAGGGAGGAAGTCCAACCTGTGAATCAGGTCACAACACAGCCTGATGACACCTCCTGGGAGGTATGGTCTTTTTATTAGAGAGAGATTGGGGACCCCTCCTCTCTCTGGCCCTTTGATTTCCTACTGGCTGGGACTGTGTCTGCTTCCAGGGCTGTCCCCATGTGGGTCAGCTGATGCAGGAGCCAACCTGGGAGCTGTCAGCACCCTGCCATATTTCCATCAACTTTGGATCCACAAGACCCCACCCACCAGCCTGTGATGTCACTGCACCCCCTTTCAACTTCCTGTGAAATTGTATGTGTGTCTGAAGGGGGCCCTGGCTAGCATCGAACTTAGGGACTTGAGTCGGACTGGACTAGGATGCAGTGGTAGTCACATAATCTGGTGTCAAATTGAGGATTAAGAGTGTAGGGGTGGAGTCTAGCCTGTCAATCGGGATATAGCCAATGAGATATCTGTGTAGGCATGACCTTCTCTTTGGCTTCTTGGAACTCCAGTATTTTCTCCTTGGAGGTGGGGAAACTCTCTCAGCTTACTCCCTGGGAGACTCTCCTGACAAGACACAAGAACCTATGCTGATGGCAGCCAGAGCCCTGGACCTGGAGAAGCCATGTGGAGACCCCTGTCAGTGCTGAGCTGTTTACAACACCACAGGAACCACAAGGCTTCCCACCCACTGGCCTGTGATCTTCCTGCATCCTGCCCTATTATATGTGTTTCATGAGTCTGAAGAAGATGTTATAGATTGGTATTGGACATATGAGCTAATATTGGACTAATGGACTTTATCTAGACTGGGGTGGGATGTTTTCTCAATATTCAATTGCTCTTGTATAGAAAGCTCTTTCCCGTACACATATGAGTGAGATGTCTTCTTGATATAAAATTATTTCTTGATATAAGGTTCTTCTCCATACATACATGAATGTAACTGGTTTTGTTTTTCTGGACAACTCAACCTAGCACATTATCTAAAGAGTAGACTTGGTATGAAGGAATATTATTATATTTAACTCATGTGAAGGAATAAAGAAGAAATGAGGACAGTATTATCAAGGTCAAGGAAGAAACAAGAGTTAAAGCCACCAAAGATAAAAATTATTAAAAAGGCATCCTGCAATAGCAGTAATAATAAACAATGTTCATATTACCATTGCTTTTGTGACATTTCTTAGTTCTGCATAGTTTCACATTAGTGAATTAGTGTTATTAATTTTTTTGCATGTTGTTGTATTAGTCTGGGTACTTTGGAGAAAAAAATCCATGGCGACTCACGTATAAGAGAGAGTTTTATGTAAAGAAAATGTTCATCACGAAAACATCCCAACCCAATGCTGCCCAAGCCCACAAGTCCAAAATTAACCCA
>NW_022103900.1:42619111-42621760 GCF_000313985.2 Echinops telfairi
ACAGAGCAAGAGACCCAAGAACTAGAAAGGTGAGGCTCACCACCCATTTATCTCTCCGCCTTTCAATTAGCCCCACATGTGATTGTCGGCCAGGTTGGCACAATTAACCAACTCACCATTAATATTTCTATGTTAATTCTATACCATCAGCTAGATTCATGATATTATTATTAGAAGTATCAAATGTGCCATGGAGGTTATTTAAATTATTTCTACAGAAGTTGATAGTGCTGCCTCTAAAGTGAACCAGGGATATATTTAAATTTTGATATATGAATGGATTTTGAGCTTGCACTTTATAAAAAGCCCCACCCTGAGAATAATTAGTTCTTATGACATGGCTGTGCTCAACACTTGCCCTCATACAGTGATCACTGAAGACATCAATGCTATGGAAAAGTGCAGTGAAGAAACCAGATGGTGTTTAGCTAACAGACAGAATAGCTTTGGGGGGGTCTTACAGGCTGGTCTTAAAAGAATCAGCCATTTAAGTAGGGTACCACATGAAAGAAAAACACCAGTCTGTGTCACCCAAGAATTGTTAATAATAAAATCCATGATTAGAGGGGATAATTATTTTAAAGCTTAATTTCTGAGCACCCAGTTTGCAAAAGGCTATGAATAACAGTGGTAGCTCAAATTCCAATTGCAGAAACCTAACGCTGATTAAGCCTCCTTTGAGTTCTCTCTGATAAATGACTAGAGATGTGAATGGTCTTGTCTTTAGATAACGCACATTAGAAAGTGGGTTACTTTCACCTGCCCTGCCCCCCACCAGCCCAGGGAGAAACAAACTCACTTAGGGGATTCCTGGATGTGTCCTGATGGAGATCACCATCCTGGGGCGGGGAGTGGGGAGGGGGGAGGGGGGTGTCAAATAGTTATCAATCCTGCCCTGACTGCTTCATCAAAGGCCCTAGACCAATATCGTATGTTCCTTGCCTAACATGATATAGGTGTCCCAATCATGGCCCAAATCCCATTTGGGGAGTTCTGCCAGTAACAAGAATGTTTTTGTGACAGTATTCTTTGACATTCCATGTCCTTTTAAAAGCTCTGTATCTCAGCAAACCCTCAGACATCATTATGACCTCATTTTGGATATATTGTCTCCCTCATTTTGGATATATCTTTGTAGCTAATTGTCTCCCTCATTTTGGATATATCTTTGTAGCTATATTGCCCATGTCTCATTTAAGACTTAATAAATGTTCTTTTCAAATAAAACATGAGAACTAACATTGTAGTACAAACACACCACAGTAATAACAAATAATAGTCTATGAGTGCACACATAATTAGATGTACAAACTGAGCAGGTGCAGAAATACAGAAAGACCTCACTTATCATATAGATTTGGCTGAGGATTTTTCATCCTATGAAGGGGCTTCAAAACATTGATGGGAAGATTGCACTAAAGGATAATGGAATTTTTTCATACCCTTTGGAGCATCCTCATATATGTGTTGCAAATGTATCCGGATACGTAGTAGAGAATACAGGGAACCCAAGTTTGAAAGCACCTAGAGCGCATGAATGATTCATGGATCTTGAGAACTTAGGACCATTGTGTTGAGAGACATCTAGTTCAATTTGCATAATAAATTGCTTGGTAGTTACTTTAAAAACTTACACATGGTCATCTATGGCATACAAATTGGGCTCTCTGGAAAGAACACAGAAGAGTGAGGAAGCAATTAGTCCAGAATATGAATGCGCCATGCAAACTACAGCTTCTACTACTTTGGGACAAAAAGGACGAGGTGGTAAGAGCCCATCTCAACCAACTTGCCCTCTCACAATAGGAAAGAGCTGGCAGAGCGGCAGAAAACGTGAACCAAAATTGAAAGTCATGAGACCAGGATGAGCTGATAGACTGACGGAAGTCCAAGTCTATGGCCCTTAGGTGCCCTTTAAACTTGGAACCAAGCTCACTCCCAGGCCTCACCTTTCAATTAAACAAGCAGACATACCTATAAAGTGTACAATAATGCTGTAAGGAATGTAATCCCCTGAACAATTATTCCTTATTTTTGTATATCACATTTATTCCCATTAATTTTTTTTAAATTATCACATTTTCAATTTTTCACTGACAACTGCCAAGTTTTTAACATGCTCATTCTCTCAGTCACCTTAATCATCTATACTTAGCCCTGTTACTTTACACATTGGCAAGATTCATAACATAGAATAACTAACTCCATATGACATAACATTTTTCCACTAACAGAAATCAGGAAACAGCTTTGAATTATTGATTTGAAAATCTGTGCTGTGTAAATATTGCAATATTTGACTTATCCAGTGCAGGAAAAGGGAAATTTGTAAAACATTTCTCATCAAAAGAATTTTAAGCTATTAAAATTAATTTATCTCAAAATTATCAGCATTTTGGTCCTCTTTGGTACAAAATTATTATTTGGGAGGCCTTATTTTTTATAGAAAGACTGATTTTTAAGAACCATGATTTTAAGCAATCCAAATTGGTAGGAGGTGGGTGTGGGAGACCTGGTAGGGCAGGATCAAGGGGAACGTAACAAAGAGGAAGTGCTGAAATCCTGGTGGGGACTGAGCATGATAGCGGGACAGGAGGAGAATCAAGGGAAATAGAGGAAAGAGCTAGGAGGAAAAGGGCATTTATAGAG
>NW_022103900.1:42624280-42639055 GCF_000313985.2 Echinops telfairi
GGGCTTAAGTGGAGAGTGAATGTTTTGAGGATGATGAGGGCAATGAATGTACAAATGTGCTTTACACAATTGATGTATGTATGGATTGTGGTAAGAGTTGTATGAGCCCCTAATAAAATGATTTAAAAAAATAGTGAGCAGAGTTACTGTTCTATGCTGAGGCAGCTCTCCTTGTGGAATCTGAGGACATCAATGGAAATGAGGAAAATGAAATAAGCACAAAATCAGAATAGACATTATTATTTCATGCCATTGATTATAAATCCTATAAATTGACATAACTTATCCTACTTTCTCCCTGTGCTTCCTATTTCTATCCCTCATTTCTTTTTTTACAATTTTCTATTTTATCTGGACCTTTTTTATTTTCCAACAGTTTCATTAGCATAAAATTCACCTATCATACAATTTGATAGTTTAACCACATTAAGAAGAGTTGTACAATACTCACCACAATCAGTTTTAGAACATGTGCTTAATTCTTGTACTTATTATTAGCTCATTTCCTCCAACCTCTCCTGCCAGACATACCCCTAAGGAAGCATTAACCCAGTTATTATCTCTATATTTACCTATGTTGGATTTCATGTACAGAAAAACATTTTAAAATCCCAATAAGAATAATAAAGTAAAACAGATAAAACCCTCATTCAAAAAGAAAACAAACATGCACCTATGTTCCCTCAAGTAGAATTTCTGTACCCATGACAAGTGTCAGCTGGCATAATGGAAAAAGGGATTCCAATTGAAAGAAGAAAAAGAAATAAGACAGGCTTCTATTTCTAACAATAGGGTGACAGGCCAAGAATTAACCATACTTTAGCCAGCTAAGAAAACAGACAAAATCTTTGAAGAATGGCTTCCAGACATGCTCCCTAACTACGGGTAAAGAGGCTAAGGTGAACCTTAGGATAGCCCACCATCCTATCGAGAGAGCGTTCAGAATCCCAATGCGTGGAAGAACCTCTAGGGGAAGGCTCTTTGCCTAGTCTCCAGCAGAGCACTGATTAGCACATGTACATATGACTTCTACCCACAGCCTGGGAAAGAAGCTCAGCAAAGAATAAAATAAACCATGATTGCAAAGCACACATGGCTGGGAGCACTTTCCCCACCAGTCAGATTGGGAAAGACTATGTAATGCACGATGTAAAATACGGAGAATTTAGATGGATTTTCTCTTAATCCCCAAACTAAACATATTGCCACCAAGTTGATTCCAACTCACAACTGACCTGACAGAGTTGAACTTCCCCAAAGGGCTTCCAAGCTTGTAATCTGTACAGAGGTAGACAGCCATGTGTTTCTCCCTTGGATTCAAACCATCAGCCTTCCAGTTAATAAAGGCATTCTTTTTTTTTTCTTTAAATCATTTTAATGGGGGCTCATACAACTCATCACAATCCACACATATATGCATTGTGTCAGTCATATTTATACATTTGTTTCCCTCATTATTCTCAAAACAGTTATTTCTACTGGAGTCCCTGGCATCTGCTCCTCATATTTGCCCTCCCTCCCGGCTCCCCTCTCTCCCATGAACTCTCAATATTTTATAAATTATTATTTTGTCATATCTTACACTGTCTGACGTCTCCCCTCACCCACTTCTCTGCTGTCCATCCCCCAGGGAGGAGACCATAAGTAAATCCTTATAATCTGTTCCCCCTTTCTCCCCCACGTTCCATCCACCCTCCCAGCATGCCATTCTCACCATCGGCCCTGAGGGCTTCATCTATCATGGATTCCCTGTGCTTCCAGTTCCTATCTGTATTAGTGTACATCCTCTGGTCTAGCCAGATTTGTAAGGTAGAACTGGGATCCTGATTGTAGGGGTGGGGTGGGGGAGGAAGCATTTAAGAATTAGAAGAAAGTTGTATGTTTCATCATTGCTGCACTGAACCCTGACTGGCTCATCTCCTCCCCATGACCCTTCTGTAAGGGTGTGTTCAGTTGCCTACAGATGGGCTTTGGGTCCCCACTCCGCTCTCCCCCTCATTCACAATGATATGATTTTTTGTTCTTTGATGCCTGCTACCTGATCCCTTTGACACCTCGTGATTACACAGATTGGTGTGCTTCTTCCACGTGGAATTTGTTGCTTCTGATCTCGGTGGCCGCTTGTTTACCTTAAAGCCTTTAAGACCCCTGATCTTTTGACAGCTGGGCACCATCAGCTTTCTTCACCACATTTGCTTATGCACCTGCTTTGTCTTCAGCGATCGTGTCGGGAAGGTGAGCATCTCAGAGCACCGGATTATGAGAACACAGTGTTCTTGTGTTGAGGGAGTACTTGAGTAGGGGTCCAATGTCCATCTGCTTCCTTAATACTAAACCTTATAAATATGTGTACATAGATCTATTTCCCTCTCATCATATATAAATATTGTTACATGTGCCGATACCTGTATTTAGATCTCTATAAATGCCCTTTGCCGCCTAGTTCTTTCCTCTATTTCTTTTTACCTTCCTCCTGTCCCACTATCATGTTCAACCTTCATTTAGGTTTTAGGAATTCCTCTCAGTTACATTGTCCTTGATCCAGCCCTGCCAGACCTCCTAAACCCTCCTAGCCATCAATTTTTGGTCACTTGTTCCCTTGTCCTTGGGTTTGAATAATGGAATTCTTAACCACTGCTCCTTATTTTCTTAACCAAGGCTCCTTATTTCCTCACCAACCAAACCAAAACTGACTGCCATCAAGTTGATTTGAACTCATAGTGAACTTATAGGACAGAATATAAATGCTCCTTGGGATTTTCCAGACTGCAAATCTCTTTGGGTGTACAGCATTATCTTTCTCCTACAGATCAGTTGCTGGGCTTGACCTAACAAGCTTGTGGTTAGAGCCCATTATGCTACCAACCCAACCGAAGCTAACCACCAAACTGCAGTGAGAGGAAACCACCTCATAACAACCCTGAAGGATAGAGTAGAAGAATCACATTGGCTTCTAGTAACTGCAGTTCTAAACCACCAGCTTCTCTGCTGGAGAAAGAGGAGGCTTTCTAACTTGGTAGAGTCTCAGAAACCCACTGGGGAAGTTCTACCCTGCCCTATAGGGCCCTAAAGGGGTGAGAATAGGAAATATGAAGGTGTGTGTGTGTGCGCGTCCACATGCACGCCCACTTGCGTGCAAGTGTGTGAATTTCCAAAGCCATCACCTAGAGCAGCCTGTGGTTTCCAACACTTGAGTAAACAGACCAACACTATCATTATGCCCCCAGGGCTTGTAATTCCCTGAATTGTGGGACCAAGTAGTCTACTAAATGTGAACTCCTAACATCAAGCAGTGCTTATGAGGAAATCTAAAACAAATCTGCTTCCAAGGAACTTAACTGTATTCTAGAATGTAACTCATTTATAGAATGTAAATATCTATAGAAATACCAAAAATTCTGGCAATGGACAATATATAATCCACTATTTCAGCATTAAAAAATTACCAGCCATAAGAGAAGCAGGGAAATATAACTCATAATGAAGAAAGTAATTATTCAATATAATAGCTCCAGTACTGATAATAAATTAGTAGATAACATTTAGCTGGTATGGCTCTATACCATATGCTCAAAAAAAGGCCTGGATGCACAAAGCCCCCTAGTATAAGTCCTTGATCAAAATACATGATGGAGTTTCAAAAAGTTTATGGAAAAATTCCATTAACTTTTCATTCCATTTGTCCATGAATATTTTGAAGCCCTCTCTTATGTAGAATAGCATAGTTTACAGTTAGAAAACTGTACAAGTAACAACACAATGAAAAATGGTCAAACGTTTGAGGAGATGTTTCACCAAGTAAGAAGTGCAGATAGTACATACACACATATACAGATGAACAACATCATCAGTTACCCCAGAAACACTTAGTAAATTCATAAGGAGATCACACTACATTGTTATTAGGATGCTTAAAATTTTAAACAACTGACACTGTCAAATTTTGACAAGATGTGAAGCAAATAGAAGACTCACTGAGAGCGACAAAAATTTGAAAAGTAGAACAACTGGTTTGAAAAACAGTCTTGCAATTTCTTAAACATTAAATGTAACTAATAAGCACAGATGCAGCTGTGTCACTTGGGGATATTTACTCATGAGAAATTAAGGCATTTACTGATGTGTGGCCGAAATGTGGGGTGGGAGGTGGGGAGAGAGTGTGTATTATATACCAGGCATCAAACCAAGCAACAAACCAGTGGCCATTGTGTTGCTTCTGACTCACGACAATCTTATGTGCTGCAAAGCAGAGCTGTGTGCCCTAGGGCCCTCGAGGCTGTGGTCTTTTGGAAGCAGATTGCCAGACCTTTCTTCCAAGGTACCTCTGGGTGGGTTCAAACCACCAATTTTTCAGTTATTAATCAATTACGTAACCATTGTGCCATTCAAGGACTCCTACCCTGTGTATACATTTTTAGAATATGTGGGTTTATCTCTAGTGATAAAAACAATTGAAATAGATTGGGAATAGAGTAAAGGTAAGAGAGATGAATTACAAGGGGCTTAGAGGAAATTGTGAAGGGTGATGTGTATATTCATAATTTGATCATAACAATGATTCATTGAATGCCTACAATTCAAAACTCACAATACTGTACATTTTAAGAGCAGCTTGCAACATACCTATGCCAACCCCAATTCAATAAAGCTGTAAGATTTCTCTCAAATGAAACAATTGACATAAGTCACCCGATATTTTTCCATCCATAAATCTTCCTGCTCTACAACATGTCAAACCCCAAAGAATGAAGATTGTAAGTGATGATCTCCACAAAACTTTACATCTTTCTTTGGATTGTCATACTCATTTATTAGATTTTTTTGGTGACCCCAAAAGATGCTACTCCTAAAAGGATCTGCCTGGAAACAGAAATCCTGGAAGCTTAAAAAAAGGAGAAAAATCAAGGAAAGATATTTATTTCCCTGGTTGGGGTATTTTTGCCTATTGTCCATTTTGTATACAATTTCAGTTCTACAATAATGATTTTTTTCCCTAAATGTTATCGAGGCCCACGGTGGGACACATCACCATTTTATCAGAGCAGTAGTCTGCCTGGTGCTACTCAATGAATACAAGGTCTCCCTCCTGCCATCTCTACTTCCCTTTACCCTCACTAATCTTTCAAATTTGAATCCAACCCTTTGCAGCTCAGAATCCAAAGGCCTAAAATACAAAAGTGTTTTCTGTAAAGAAACTTATTAAATTGGTTTAAATTTGGTCTGACCAGGGGATGGGGTGGGGGCGGGGAATGAAATGCGGATTGGAAAAGGGAGGTTTGAGAGACCAGGACAAAAGAGATCCTCAGACAGGACAATGACAAGAGACCTGGGCATCAAAAGGCAGTATGCAAACAGTGGGTGCCCTGGGTAGCACAGAGCACAGGAGCATTCAAGTTGGGTGTTGAGAACACCTAAGGGGAGTTACTGGATATATGGCATGTCAAGTACACCCATTTGTGGTTTTCTATACTATCAGTTTATTGGTGATATTAGCATACCAAGTAAATGATCATTTATAACTGTCTCAATGAGCCAAGGATTTTGAGCCAGCCAAGCTGCTGCTGCCAACTGCTCTTCTCATCTTAATGTGCTGCTCGCCTTTTGCTGTGTAAGTGGCATATGGTGTCCATATGAAGCATTGGCGTAAAATGGTTGTTTCGGGCCTGAACACTGGCTGCTGTGTCATCTGGTTGTACATAGTGGAGTTTCATTCATATCAGTACAAGCAAACATAAGTTTCTTTGTCTGTTGCCAGGAATAAGTGTCCAAGATTGCCGGTCACTGTTTCAGCCAAAGACCAGAGGAGAAGTTGGTTCAAGAAACTCTGTTTATTCTGTACATGCAAGACAGACAGAAACGGCAAATTTTTCCAATTTCAACCTGCTTCAAAAATCCAGTGAAAACCAAGCAATCACGAGGTGCTGAAGGGATCAGGTATAAGGCATCATCAGAACAAAAAAATCTTACCATAGTGAATGATGGAGGGAGTGCAGAGTGGAGACCCAAAGCCCATTTGTAGGCCACTGGAGATCCCCTTGCAGAGGGGTCTCGGGGAGGAGATGAGCCAGTCAGGGTGTGATGTAGCACTGATGAAAAATACAACTTTCCTCTAGTTCCTAAATGTTTCCTCCCTGCTCCCACTATCATGACTTGAATTCGACCTTGCAAGACTGGCTAGACCAGAGGATGTACACTGGTACATATAGGAACTGGAAATCCAGGGAATCCAGGGCGGATGAGCCCTACAGGAACAGTGGAGTGAGTGGCGAAACAGGGAGGGTAGAGGGAGAGTGGGTAGGAAAGAAGGAACCAATTACAAGGAACTATATGTGACCTCCTCCCTGGGGGATGGACAACCGAAAAGTGAGTGAAGGGAGACGTCGGACAGGGCAAGATATGACAAAATACCAATTTATAAACTATCAAGGGCTCATGAGGGAGGGGGGAGTGGGGAGGGAGGGGAAAATGAGGACCTAATGCTGGGGGTTTAAGTGGAGAGAAAATGTTTTGAGAATGATGAGGACAATGAATGTGAATACACAATTGATGTATGTATGGATTGTGATAAGAGTTGTATGAGCCCCTAAAAAAATGATTTAAAAATTTTTTTAAATAAAATAAAATCTGAAGACACTGAAAAAAAAAGAAAAAAAGAAAACCAAGCAAGCTATATACCTCAAACATTTGGCAAAAGTCAGTTTTTGCAATGATCACAAGAAACAATTATTTATACATACATTTATACATACATTTCTTCAGACCACCTACCCTGAAGCCCCATATTCTATTGCTTATCTAAATGGGGAAGTTGTGTGCCTGGTTACCTACCTTAATAGCCTTTCTTACCACCTTCCTGAGTTAGAAGACTATCCCTGAAGACCAGTTTACTAATTAAACTTAAAATTAATTTTTACAGCAAAGGAGGGGCTGTTATATTTGGGATTTCTGACAACTAAATATTAAAAAGTTATATGTCTAGTATTTTGATCAACAGCAGGCGAATTGCTTCACTCCCTTCTGCCATGTCCTATCTAGAGATCTCAGTAAGAGGCAATCCTGTCCTTCTCTCACAATGTGCACATCATATTCTCACACGGTTCACTCTGGTGTGGGGTCTTATTTATGGCGAGAGCCTTGCTATATACATTGAGGGAAGAAGAGAATTAATGGTTCACTCTCATGAGACTTGACAGTCTAGTTTAGAATTCACACAGGCACTAATATAAGTCTTTCTGTGGATTCTGCATTCTATTACATTCAGCTGTCTCTCTCCATTCAGAATTGCAAAATAAAAAGTTTCATGTTAATGATAGGTAAACTGGGACAAACACACCGTCGTGTCCCAGAGCGTTGCTGTGTGTCGTCAAGGGGTTGGTGGCAGTGAGTGAGAGTGAGGGAGGCCTATACATGGACAATGAACGTCGTAGATGCACGCACAGCGAATTATAGAGATTTGGGGACGTGCCTAGGTTTTCCTATCCAAGTTTGAGATTCCTTCCACTATGTAATTAGGTCTGGATTGAAAGCCTCTGATTCAAACCAAAGTTTTAAAAACCGTCATTCGTCAAGCCTTTAGTACTTAATTACAACTGTAATTACAACTGTGCGGAGGTGTGCCTTCACCTGTAGTAATGGCAGAACTATGGGATCTGCTGAAAGTAAAATTAACATGCTCCACACACCAGAGGCCATTCAGGGCTTAAATATTAAAATATCAGTAAAAAATTCTGATTGGCTAGCTAACATAAGTTCTTCCGATTGGCTACTTTTGGTAAATTACTAGGCTATACCTTGCAAGTCTCTTATGTAAGCACTTATCAGCATACTAATTAATCTTTCAATCACATTCTTCCTAAAGGCTATCTGTCCCTCACTTAGTTGCCCATTAAAAGCCACTGGCCACCTTTAGAGGAGCAGAAGCAGAGGCTGGATAAAATGGAGTCTGAGCCAGACCTGGCAAAAACTATCTTAGTCACTCACTCACTGACATCCGCTTGCTGTCAGCTCAGGGGGAACCTGTACCCAAGGTTTTGAAGTGCCCTTACATATTAGGAATGGGTTGGGGGGAGTTTATTGCTTTTCATCAAAATACTAGACATATAACACAAGTTAAGATTGAGTTTGTTAGAAATCCAAAAGGTAAAAGCCCCCTTCCTTTGCAGTAAAAAGTCCTTTTAAGCTCCATGAGTAGAGACTGTTCTAACTCAGGAAGGTGTTAAACTGTGGCCATTAAGATAAGCAATGGAGTGCGAGCTTCAGGGGATGGTGGTCTGATGACCCCGGAGAAATGTCGATAGAGATAAGACCTATGTCATTGAAAAATCTGTTTTGTCACATTGTTTGGCGTATCAATTGTTTCCTGTGACTGACAAGGACAAGGGATGGGGAAATTCACCAGATCAGGCTGAGTGATGAGCCACCCTGTAACAGACATGAGAAGGCCAGAGGCTATGAGGCTGGCCCCACTCCCAGGACCTTGCTAGACATGGACATTGTTGGGTCCCAGCAATCAGGGATCACTCCTTTTTCTGGTTTCTTTTAAAACCCAGGCCCTAGTTCAAGGGCCCCTGGCAGACATGTAAAAAGAGCCTGCCAGTTCTGGCCCGTGTCTCACTACTTTTGCCCTTTCTGTAGTGTGGTTCGGCTGGGGGTCTGTCCCCAGCGTATCCTGACGTTCCTGCTGTGCTGCCTTCTGCTACTTGTTTGTTTGGGTCTTTCCATTGCCACCAAGGCCACCACTCTTGAGAAGCCGGCAGCGCCGGGATTCCCCTGGAAAAGGGGTCACCGCACATACCATGATCACTGTGAAACTTGCCAGATGTTGTCTACGTATTGCAAAGCATTCCTTTTCTCACATTGCTCAGAGTCTATAACAAACCCACCGTTTCACACTTGGAGAAATAAACTTAGAATTTCTCAAATCCATCTGGTCTCTGTCTTTGGCTGAATTAATGATAGGCAATCCCAGGCCCTGGTTCACCAGAAACAACTGTATAAATGTGCATCTTCTCCATCAAAGCTGAAGAACAAGAAAGGGAAGAAATGTAATAAGCCAAACATAGTTGGAGTTTGTAAGGTTCAGTGAGACGACTCAATGATGGCTTCTATGCGGCTTCCCTTGCTGCGGTACCATTGACGAGTCTTGCAGACATTTCCTGTGTGTAGGGATCTCAGCTCCAGGTCAATCTCCAGTGAAAGGGAGGCTCTTTGAGTCTCTAGCAGGCTCTAGCAGACCAATCAGATTTTTGTCATATAAAAAGAAACCATTGCTGTAAAAGTGAACCAAAGAAACAGGCCATAGATGGGGAAACCATGAGTTGCAGCAACAACGCCATGAGGGGAGCACGCTGACAGACTGTATGATATTGTAAAACAATTCATGAGACCTATGGAGTCTGTGCCTCAATTGCTTTCCAGATCAGAAACATCTGCCACCTCAAAGACCCGTTTCAACTGGTTTCAGAGACATGCACAGCAGGCATCCTTGTGACCACGAAGTGACTTAAACTGATGGTTGCACCATAACTCCAGGATTCTAACTAATGCAGGACTTATGCACATGCCCAACTACCGTACTTATGTTAAAAATCCCAGATCCCCTTGCTACAGCTGGGTGCCATCCACATATTAAAGGCAGCCTCCTACCACACCACGGAAGGCTCAGGAGGCCAGGGGTTAGTTAGCATCAAGACTCTTCTTGACACTGGTCCTCAAAAACCTGATAGATTTGTAAGCCGGAACAGAGGTACCTTCTATTACTGAGGTTTTGGCTTTCTGACTCCCAAACATGGTGTTTTATAATCCCACCCTCTTGATTTGCTTCATTGTACCTAGCTCCTTTAAGCCATTTTCTCTTCGAAATGTCTCCCTATTCTGATTCCCAAAAAAGCAGATGGTTCAAGGAAGGTAAATACTAAGGGCCTGGTGTCACAGTTGTTAAAGCATTTCGCTGCGAGTGAAATGTTGGTGATTGGCAGTCAGCTTTTGTAAAGATTCACAGCCTTGGAAAGCCCATGTGGCAGTTCTACTGTCTTGTGGAGTTTCTATGAGTGAGAGTAGAAATTAATTGGATGACAAGAGAGTTTTTTGTTTGTTTTTACTGTATACTATGGAATAACTGCTCAGAGTAAACCCTAAGTTCAAATTTCATTGTTCTGCTTGTTTTTAACTTCAGGAATGTTTATCCTGATGACCACCTGTTCAAAAGCATTCATAGCAAGTGTGAAGAGTGATACTGAGACAGAAGTAGTAATGGTTTCTTTCCTTCCAGATCTTTCACTGCCTCCAAGGCATTGCAAGTGCATTAACTCATTTGATGCCCACAATGTTTTATAAAGCAGGGAGGCTAATTATCCCGTGTGCCTACGGGGAAAGTAGAGAGCACAATCGCTAAGTTCTTGGACTGGTCATTCCTTGAAATGTGCATTTCTCTCTGGGTCAAAGCAATCACATTCTGGCTCAGTACCTGTTTCACTGGATCTTGAGCCAGATGATGAGGCCTTAGCTGAGGAGCTGTTAGATTCTCACGGAGGGTTGTACTAGGGTTCAGGGCTCAGTACTTACCTTTTAAATAGAAGGGAAACTTTTAAGGAAACCATCCCTGGCAATATAAAATAAAGAATCAGTAATAAAACATGAGCCTAGGAACCACTGCCTGGTGTCTGCTTACTACACATTAGCAGAAACCATCAATATAGTCAGCATACTTTCAAATGAAAAGACAAGCGCATTGATAAAGATATTTCCAAAGATACTTCCATGAACTGCTTTGATGAACATGAAACATATTTTCAGTTACTGGACACAAGAGTTGAATCCTCCTTTATCATCAATTTTTTCATGAGCATTAGTCAACGCTTTTCCAAGCTGGAGACAACTGGAAACTTCTGCTACTACAGTAAAAACATAAATAATTAAGATGGCTTAGTTGGCTCTTTTCTTTAACATTTGCTGTCCAAAAGGAACATAAATCACTTTGGTAAGAGTGCCTTATTTTCATAAATCCTGAATTGGAACTATGTCTCAATTTTGTGCTTCTACGCAATGTATGCATCTGACACAGCAAGAATTAAATTGCTTCCTGACACTACAATGCCCTGGAAAGGAGACAGCTAGCCAGTATTCCCTATAAGGGATGATCTCAAAGCAGACAGGAAAACCTACGCAACTGTCTCCTGCGGGAAATTTTGATGGAGGAGAGTGAAAGAGTTAGCTTGCTGTTAATAGAAGTACTAGAAATGTGACATACTTTTAGGATTCGTTTGTTGGACATCCAAAATGTAACAGCTCCTCCCTTGCAGTAAAAATTTGTTTTAAACTTAACCAGTAGGGATGGTCTTCTAACTAAGGAAGGTAATAAGAGAGGTCATTACGATAGGTGGTCAGGCAAGAAGCACTCCCCCTTTAAACAAGCATTAGAGTATGGTGCTTCAGGGATGGTAGTCTGGTAACCCCTGAAGAAATGTAGGTATAGATCATTGTTTCCTGTGATCATAGTAAAACCTGCTTGCTATAACATAGTTTGGAGTATGATCACTGCCAAGGTGACAGGCAATCCAAGGTTCTTGTTCCCAGCAACAACTTCATTCTCTATGCGCTAACTCCAGCTACCAGTCATCATTGACTAAGTCTAATCAACGAGTCTTTTAGGATTAGAAAGTGAGGGAACATCTGCACAAGGATATGAAATAGATATACACATCATTAATCCTGTTTTCTTCATTTGCCAGACTTATCATGATGCATAATGAAAATGGAATTGTCTAATTTTACATAACATTTGTCTCTCTCTCTCTGTGTGTGTGTGTGTGTGTGTGTGTGTGTGTGTAGTCACATAAATTCTTAGAAGGCTCTGGGTTTGGACCCAGCTCTCTCTGATGTGAGAATGCTATCACATCAAAACTTTGTATCATCTGTAAAGGTTGACTCTAATCAGGAAAAAAGGAAAAGAGACAACTTCTTTTGTCTTCAGAACAAAACAATGACCATTTACTAAAACAGAAGAGAAATGATCTCTTTCTCGTTCTATTTGATCCCATCTAAATATGACTTAAAGTTAGTTTCTTTGGACTGTATGCACATTAATTTTATCATGTTAGGCTCAAGTATGGCTTCAACATGGGGATGTTTATGGTTTAAAGAGATATGTTCAAGTGCTAAAATTAACAAGGGGTGGACTATAATAGGTTTTGTGTAAACTTGCCTGGGTCAGGGTCTCAGTAGCTGTCCAGTAATCCCTTTTGAAGTGATCTGGCACAATGTAGAGAATTTCATGATGTGATTCAACATAACAATATCAATTCTTTGTGCAGCCAAGCAATGCTTCTTGGTTAGGTCACATACTTTATGAAATTGAAGAACGATTCCTTGGGGGGGTGGGGCTGATTCCTTTTCAAGCAAACTCTATGGTGAAGCTTGTCCCTTCAGCTGGATTGGGATCATGCATCTGATCTATCACTCTCTTGCCTGCCAATCCCAGGAGCCAGCCAGCCAACTGCCAAACTTGGATTCATTGGACTCACATCCACCAGGCACTGATCTGCCTGCTTTGTCTTCCTGATTCCTAGTTAATCAATCCCACAGGAGAACCCCCACAGATACTGTATGACCTGTAGACTTGAACCTGACTGGATTTAAGGGACTGGGCAGTACTTCTACAGCTATATGAGCCATTTCTCGATATAAATCTCTTTATATATGCACACACATATAAGTAGCACTAATTTTGATTCTTGAAAAGAACCCTGTCTAACACAGGTATCACCCAACCATTCTGATTCATAGCAATCCCTAGGTATAGCAGAAAAAAGCAATGCCCTGTACTATCCTCATAATTGTCCTGGTTGAACCTATTGTCTAGCCCACTGAGGGTCTTCCACTTTTTTGTTGAGCAAGAATGATGTCTTTCTTCAGGGACTGGTCCCTTCTGGTAACGTGCCAAAATGTGCCAGACAAAAAGTATCTCTGTGCTTGCTTCTAAGGTTAACCCTGGCTGGACTTTTCCAAGACAGATGTTTTTTCTTTTTGATAGTCCATGATATATTCAGCATAATTTATCAGTATCATAATTTAAATGCTTCTAAATTGTCTCCATTCTTCCTTATATATTGTCCAATTTTCACATTTATATGAGGTGATCGAAAATATTATGCTTAGGTCAGCCTCACCTTAGTCCCCAGTGCTCCAAATCTCTTAATCCAGAACTCTCATAGTCTCTGCTCTTTATTACTTATTTTGGAAATTTTTCCAATTGAATACCTGCCTTAATTTCTTGACTATTGCTTCCACTGACATTGATTGTGGATCCAACTAAAATTAAATCCTTGATAACTTCAATCTTTACTCCATTTATCACGGTGCTTTTCAATGGCTCAATTATGAGGATTTTAATTTTCTTTACATTGATATTTAATCCATATTGAGGATTGTAGTCTTTGCTCTTTTTCAGTAAGCGCTTCATATCCTCTTAGATTTTAGCAAGCAGGTTTAATGAGTCTTCCTCTCATCCTAATACCACCTTCTTCTGCACATAGCCCAGTTTCTCAGATTATTTTCTCAGTATACAGATGGAATAAGTAAGATGAAAGGATACTCTGACGTGTGCCTTTCCTGGTTTTCAATCACCCCACATCCTGTTCTGCTAGAATAACTGTCTCTTGATCTATGTACAGGACCAATAATGAGAGTAGAGATACCAGGAGGGTAAGGGGAAGGTGAGGGAACCAATCACAATGATCTACATATAGCCCCCTTCCTGGAGAAACAGACAACAGAAAAGTGGGTGTAGGGATACTTAAGAATTGAAAATATAATAATAATTTATAAATTATCAAGGGTGAGGGATGGAGTGAGGGGGAGGTAGGGGGAAAATGAGGAGCTGATACCAACGGCTCACGCAGAAAGAAAATGTTTTGAGAATGATGATGGCAACAGTACAAATGTGCTTGACACAATGAATGGATGTATGGATTGTGATAAGACTTGTACAAGCCCTCAGTAAAATGATTTTAAAAAAAATTTAATATTCTGGAATTCACATTTTTTACCATGTTTTCCTTATATGTTAAGATCTACAGTCAAACTTCTTTGTAATGTTAGTAAAACATAAGTAAACATTTTTCTGACAGCCTCTGCTTCAAACAAAATCAATCTGACACTGGTATGACAAGCTGAGAGGCAAGGGGTGGCCTTACAGTGTTGTTCTTGTTGTTATGATTGGGTGCCCTCTAGTCAGTTTCAAATCATAGCAACCCTATGTACAAAATAACGAAGCAGTCCTGTCCTGTGCGCAACTCCTCCTATATCTGAGCCCATATGTGCCGTCACTGCTTCAACCCATCTGTGGAGGGACTTCCTCTTCCTCGCTGCCTGGTACTTTCCCAAACATGATGTCCTGCGCTAGGGACTGGTCTCCTCTGACATGTCCAAAGTACAAGAGACAGAGTCTTTCCATCCTTGCCTCTGGCTGTACTTCTTCCAATGCAGATTTGTGTGTTCTGTGGGCAGTCCATGGTTCTTTCAATAGTCTCTGTCACCACCAAAATTCAAATGCATCTATTTTCCATCCGTCTTCCTTATTCAATGCCCAACTTTCACATGCATATGAAGCTATTAAAGGTATCATGGTGCACCTTAGACCTTAAATTAAGATCCTTTTTTTTCAAGATAACACTTTAAAGAGGTCTTGAAAATAGATAAATAAGCACATAGCTAGATGATAAATAGATAGATAGATGATAGATAGATAGATAGAAGATGGATAGATAGAAGATAGAT
>NW_022103900.1:42639155-42658349 GCF_000313985.2 Echinops telfairi
AGATAGATAGATAGATAGATAGATAGATAGATAGATAGATAGATAGGTCTTGGCAGCAATCTGCCATTTGATCTTTTGGCTGATGTTTCTAGGAATGTTGTGGATGCAAACAATATGAAATTCTAGATCATTTTGATTTTTTTTCTCCACTTACCATGATATTATCGACTGGCGAAGTTGTGTGGATTTGGGTTTTCTTTACATTGAGTTGTAATCCATCCTGAAGGCTGCAGTTCTTGATCATTGTCAGCAAACGCTTCAAGTCCTCCCATTTTAAGCATAAAAAGGTGGTATCATCTGTATATCACAGGTTGTTAATAAGCCTCCCTCCAATCCTGATGCCACCATGCTCATGAGAATAGATTTCAAATATGTACGATTGTGGTAGTTACATAATCTGGTGTCAATTTGAGGATTACGAGTATAGGGGTTGAGTCTAGCCTGTCAATCATTGTATAGCCAAGGAGACCTTTGTGTGGGCCTGGCCTTCTCCTGAGGATTTGGGAACTCCAGTATTTCCTTCTTGGCAGCAGGAGACAAGCTCTCTCTCTACTCACTCCTTGCAAGACATTTCTGATGAGAAGCCACATGAAGCTGCCCTGATGACAGGAACCACGTGGAGACCCCTGCCACTGGATCCACACAACTTCCCACCCACTGGTCTGTGATCGTCTGGCATTCAGCATCATTGCATGTGTTTCATGTGTCTGAAGAGGACATTATAGATTGGTATCAGACATGTGGGCTAATATCAGACTTGTGGACTTGATCTGGACTGGGCTGGGATGTTTTCTCAATATTCAGTTGCTCTTGTATATAAACCTCTTTTTTACACACATATGCGTCTCCCTGGGTTTGTTTCTCTAGTCTACCTGGGCTAACACAATGATCATGTGCATGTCAGAATTTATAGGGCTTTAAACACTGTCCTTAAGACAAATATCTTATTTTATTTGTAAAAATAGGATAAAATATTTCTAGCTGCATTACTGCATGAATTTCATCATATGGCGATTTTCCCCCCTCATTATAACTGTTGTCCAGTAACTACCAAGAAGTGAAAAGTGCATATCTCCACCTATGTTTTGTTTTCCTTTGTTTTATATCCTTTCATTTCATCTGTCTATTAGACACAGATGTTTATAAACCCATCTTTTCATATAGCCCTTGAAAAAATGAAATAAGTGTATGTTCAAAGTCTCAAAGCAGAATCATCAAAATGATTCCATAGTGTTAGAAAATTAAATGTCGATGACAAGGTCTAAATAGTCAGAAGTTCTCTGTCTTCACAAAGTCCTTCGGGTCAGAATATACTAAGGGTTTCCATTTCCATTTAAGGTAAAAATAGCAAGACAATAAAATAAGATGTGACTTAGTCAGAGGAGGTAGAGAAGGTGAAGCCTTATGTAATCCGAGAATTGGATTCTGTTTTCTAGTACTAACTTTGAGGTGATAGAACTGAGATCAAGGCAATTTTTAAATCTTAATGTTAATTCTAATCTACTTAGTTGATTATATGAGGTAGCATTTTTGAGCTCTGTTATAAAACAAAGAAAAAGAATGGACTCATAACTAGAGTTTGTTGATAAAAACTAGGTTTTAATTAAAGAGGAGCAAATGAAAAAGTACTTCATGGCACTTGAAATAGTAGTTTAAATTGAGACACAAAAACATCTAATTTAATCATGAAGCATATATCTGAAGATAATTGAGAAAAATAAAGCAAAAAAATGTTTGTAATCCTCCATAGAATAGAAGAAAATATAACCTCTATGAAAAAGATATGGAATATAATGAGGTGACAAGCAATTGAGATGAATATCAGCCAAAAAAATGAGATTCAAAAAGTGTGAAAGAATTTTAGGTTACTTAAAATGTAATGACATAATTCAAATCCATATTTATTCAAATAGAAGGAAGAATTGGTTCTATAAGTGGGGAGAACAGACTTTTTTTTTACTCACAAATGCAAAGAAAAGAATCACAGGTAGGAAAATTATGAGAAAAGGTGATACAGATATGTAATAGAAATTCTGAAAGAGAAATTGGGATAATTCAAAACAAGCAATCATCAAGGATATAATGGGAGAGGGGAAGCTACCTGAGTTGTTTACATCAGGAGAGCTGTATTTATTCAGGCAAAGCTTTCTAGGAGAATATAGCTAAGATTTTCAATACTAGGAAGACAGAGATTGGGTGGGAGACTTATCCAGAACCATTAGAAAATACAAAGAAATTAATGGACTACAATTGGGCACAGAAGAAGTGAAGCTCTCTCTACTTGCAGATGATGGGATTTTATATAGCAAAGACCCTAAGGACGCCACAAAATGATGGCTGGAAACAATAGAGGGATTTGGTGAAGCAGCAGAAGAAAAGATTTAAAAGCAGCAATCAGTTGAATTCCTGTATACTACTGAAGAGAGCTCAGGAAAGAACAAGCGAACAACCCTCTGACAATAGTCACATAAAATATGAAATACCTAGGAATAAACCTGACCAAAGAAACAAAAGACCTGTACACAGAAAACAACAGGAAATCATTACAAGGAACCAGAAGAAACCCACACAAAAGGAAAAATATCCCATGTCATTGAATGTTGTTACTTTCAGGTGCAATTGAGCTGGTTCCAGCCCATAGCAACCCCGTGCACAAGCGAAGGAAGCACTGCCCTCCATGCTCCATGCTCACAATTGTTTCTGTGCTTGAGCCCTCTGTAGCAGTTACTGTGTCGGTCTATCTCCGTGAGGGCTTGCCTCTTTGTTGCTGCCCCTCTACTTTATCAAACATGATGTCCTTACTTAAGGACTGGCCTCTCCTGACAACATACCAAAGTTATGCAACACAAAGTCTAACCATGTGTGTATTGATAGGAATATTTAATACTGGGGAAATGTCAATAGTATATAAAATAATCTACAAATATGACACAATTCTGATGCAAATACCAACTTCATTTTCTAAAGAGCTAGAAAAACTAATTAACAATTCATATAGAGAAGAATGAAGCCCAGAATAAGTATAGAATTTCTCAGAAAGAAGAACAAAGTATGAGGCCTTACAATAACCAAAGTAAGAATATACTGCACAGCAGCAGTTGTCCAAACAGCCTTAAATGCATACAATGATACACCAGTGCAATCGGCTAGCAACCCCAGGAATGAAAGCATGCACCTTGAGGAAACTGGTGTTCAACAAAGGACAAAAAACAAACAAACACAGAATGGCCAAAGGATACCCTCTTGAACCAATTATGTTGGAAGAATGAGTGACCCATCTGCATAGGGCTGAAACAGAACTCCTATCCCATCCTATGCACAAAAACAAATTCAAGATGGACTAGAGGCCGAAATGGAAATCCCAGAGGTAGAAGGATCATCAATGAGAACAATGGGACAAACCTGAAAGTCGTATTGCAGGGCATAGACAGACTCCCAAGCGTAATGAAGGAAGTGCCCACAGTGGAAGACAAACTAGATGACGGAGACCTTAGAGAAAACAAACAGACAAAAAACGGTATGCACAGCCAAAGAGTAAAACAAGAGTCCATGGATTGGAAAAATCTTTACACAATGGACGGGGGATTGGTTACTAAAATCTAGACAATTCTGCAACACCTTGTGTTAGTCCGGTACACCAAAGAAACAAATTCATAGCGACACTCATATGGATGTGTTAGTCTGGGTAGACTGCAGAAATACATCCATAGGAACTCATATGTGTACAAGAGAGAGTTTTATATAGCAGTACTTGTACATTAAGAAAGCACCCCAACCCAGTCCAGTCCAAGCCCAAAAGTCCAACATTACCCCATATGTCTGATACCAATCTATAAAGTCCTTTTCAGACTCACAAAACACATGCAATGACTCTGAATGCAGGGTGATCACAGGCCAGTGGGTGGGAAGTCTTGTGGATCCAGTGGTGTTGTAAGTATCTCAGCACTGGCAGGGGTCTCCACGTGGCTCGTCCAGCTCATGGCACTAGCATAGGTCTATGTGTCTTGTCAGCTGCAATGTCTCCCAGGGAGTGAGCCATTTTTTCTTGTTATTTCCATCATATATAACAGTGCATATTACAAAGCAGTAGCTCAGATATTACTGAATGTGGACAGGCAAATTGATGCTAAAGAGATAAATGGTTGACTTTGTGAGTTCATTGAATTCCTTATACCTTCAAAATCACTTACTGAAAAGGTGGGTGAATCCTTACCTTCTGATAAAGACAGAGTTCACAAGTGAAATTATAAATAGATCGCTATGAAGAAGAGGGATCAGAGTATAGACCCAAAGCCCATCTGTAGACTATTGGACATCCTTTCACAGAAGGGTCACACAGAAGGGACAAGTCAGCCAGGTGCAGTATAGCACCAATAAAACACACAACATTCCTCTGGTTCTTTAATGCTTCCTCCTCTCCACTGTCCTGACCCCGCTTCTACCTCACAAATCCTGCCAGACCAGAGTACGTACATCAGTACAGATAAGAGCTTTCAACACACGGAAGCCAGGACAGATAAACTCTTCAGAAACAGTAATGGGAATAGCGATACCAAGAGGGTTGGGCAAGAGGGGGGATAATGGATGGATAACCCCCCCTCAGGGGGGATGACTAACAAAAACGTGGGTGAAGGGATACAATGGGCAGTATAAGATATGAAAAAAAATAATAGTTTCTAATTTATCAAGGGTTCACGAGGGTGGGAGGGGAAGGGAGGAGGGGAGGGAAAAGAGAGGAGCTGATAATAAGGGCTCAAGTAGAAGGGTAATGTTTTGAAAATGATAGTGGTAACATATGTACATGTTTGCTTTATATGATTGATTTATGGATTGTTCTAATATCTTTAAGCCCTCAATAAAATGTTTTTTAGAAAAAGACAGAAAGAAAATAGTACTATGGTCTCGTAAACTTCTGGTAAATGCTGTTTACAAGAATTAGGCATCGCCCTTCCTCTTATTTGATATTCCGATTATTGAGTGCCAGGAACACAATCTGTGACTGTTGCTCAGAGACATGGGACAATATTCTTTTTTTTTTGGGGGGGGGACAATATTCTTTGGTGTGTTTCTTTTGTGCAATAATTAAAAGAACGTCAATGTCCCATTGACTTTTGTAAGCTTACACTGAGTGGGAATGGCAAGGGAATGGATTTAAAACCTTCACTGATTTTCAAACACAATGACTCAGAAGAAAAAACATAGATGATTCCATGCCAATTATTAGCTAGTAACATATGGTTACTTGGGGAAGAAAAATAACTTTAAACGTATATAAATCAGACATGTTTTCTCTAAAGAATTGACCTAATGCAGAAAACATATTTTAAAAGAAAACAAGACCAAGACTTCAAATTCTACTATCTAGAAATAAACACTCCTAATATTAAAAGAATATCGTTCAAGGTCTCATTCCCATGTATCTATGGAGACATAAAGACAAACAGACCAAAATATTGTTATACAATATGATTATGTTAGCTTTCTGGAGTGGCTTATACCTCAGTTCTTTGCTTCACACTGAAAGAATTCACACCAAAGCACGTTTTGTAATCCAAGTGAGTTTTTATGGAGGAACAAAAGACTTTCAGGTGTTACAGTCTCAAGAGGGTACATGCTATTTGTGGGAAGCGTGCCAAGCTTCCCGGAAGCCACGCTGGGGTTCACAACTGGACACGAACCACCATGTGGAAAAGAGCAGCCAAAGTGCAGAACTGGGGGTGGGGAATCCCAGGAGGCCTGAAGTCCAAAAACTCTAGAGGCTAAGAGCATGTGTGCCAAGAGGCTGTGGGCCCCGAGTAGGCCCAGAGCAGGCTCGTGTGTGCCCAGGCGGGGGAGACTCTCACCCTCCACTTGCCGCTGACCAGGAGCAGGGTAAAAGAGAGCCAGTTCTTCCAACAGCCAGGATATTTCAAACCTCTGGCTGGGGAAGCATGGTTGATGGTACTGCTTGACCTTGCTGTCTGAGTTAGGTCCACCTGGGTGATGCCATGAGCCTAGGCCAAGTTTGGGCGCCCAAGATTGTATATGCGCATGCTCCATTTGGGATCTTCCCACAGGTGCCTAATTGTTGCTAATTTCTTTCCAACCTCCTCTACTGGGCATTTGCAGGCATGGGAGAGACAAATCCCCATCCCTAAGCTAGCTATCTAACAATTACCATTTACATATTATTTTAAATTTTAAAATAAGTACAATTTCATTTTGTTATTGTTTATCAAGAGATAAAGAAACTAAATACTGAATTTTGAATTTTAAATAATTAAATTTATATTGATTTTGACTGAAGGACTTTGTAATTTTCAACTCTGAGTTTTGATAGCTTCTTTAAAAACAAGAGCAGAAATCTTGCCTATGTTACTAGTTTTGTATTATTTTCTTCCGTCTAGCATCTACTGGAGTCACATGATACTCCCTAAAATTATGACATTCGTACTTGATTCTGCCATCTGTCTCAAAAATCAATACAAGAGCTCCTGTTAGAATTCAGTGGTCGTGTCATGAGAAGTTAGTTCATCCTCCAATACGTTCGAACACGTGCTGAGTTTTCTGTGCAGTTGCACATTACCAGAGTATAGCCCTTTGAGAAAACAGTCTGTGAGAAAATTGAAGTCTCTTATTTCTCTTTCTCTACTATGCATCCTCCCACTGTTTATGCAAATAATATCCACCTTCTGAGAGGGTTTACCACCAGCTCCTTTACTTTCAGAGATAGTTTTATAAACTTGCACTAGGTAACTTTCTTTCTTTTTTTGCAGCAACATGTTAAGGGAGAAACATGACATAATGGTGCTTCCTAAAATGCTTGCCAGGAGGAGAGAGCAATTACCAAACAAATGTAGAACTTGTGTTTTATTACATAAAATTACAGCAATTCGATTCTTACCTTCTCTTGTCTGGAATGCTACAGTCCACTCTACATTATTGGTGAAATTGCCTTTCAATTACTCTACAAAGCATTGGTGTATAAGGTCCTTTATATAGAGACTCCACTTACCCAGTTTGCTTCATTACCAGTTTCTGTATTGAGTTTTGCCTGCTCATATTCCAAACTCTACCACCTACATAAAGGTGTACAATGATGAGCTCCTTGTGAATTGTCCTTCTGAGATGCATTTTGGGAGCTAACTCCTTGGTGCACTTCTAGACACAAGGGAGGCCCAATCTTTCCTGACCTTAGACTGAGCTCACCGTTTACAAGCTCTGTTACCAGAGCCCCTGTCTATAAATGTATTTGATTACTCATCACACTTTATTGACATTTTGTCCATCTCTCCAAATAAAGTGTATATGCTGCACACATATGCAGCATACTTCTCATACATAGACAATAGATGTATATTGAAATTATCAAAATATTAATTTTTAAATAAGGAGAAAACCTTTAATGCAATAATATTTCCCCATTTTCTCTATTAAATTAAAGACGCATTTCGTTCTTAGCAATACAGAACGTTTCAATTCATAAAACCTAGAGCCAGCGCCTTGCAGTCGCTGCTGGCGTTGTCACTAACAATAATCTAGAAGAGATGCACATCAGTCGTGAGTATGGTCGCCAATGTAAACACCCACGAGCCACCCTGCGTGAATTGTGATGCTCTGGTCTTAGCATGCATTTCTTGGCGGCTTCAACACTGAGTCAAACCAGAAGTGTTATTCCAAGTGACAGGTTATCTCCACAGAGTTTGGACTTTTTAAAGTGAAATGTTTTAAACATGGAAAATGCACAGGTATGCTGTTTCTGTCTTTTAAATGTACTGTGAGTTTCTAAGTACAGTAGTTTGTACATTTTTCAAGACTTGATGCAATCAGTTAATGCACTCAGTTACCAACTGAAAGGTTGTGGGGTCAAGACTGCTGAGAGGTTCCCAGCAAGAGAGGCCTGGTGATCTATTGATGAAAAACCAGTCATTGAAAATCCTACAGGATTCAGTTCTGCTTTGACACACACAGGGTAAACATGGGTTACCAACAACTCAATGGAAACTGTTTTTGTTTTGTTTGGCTTTTACCCTACACAATTCCCAGAAAATGACATGTTAGTGAATGTTTGTGAATAAGTAAAATTGTTCTCATGATTTAAAAAGAAATTCCTCTGACGCTTACAAATAATTAAAGTTTCATACAATCATCTAATTTCTATTCCTAGAAAAATAATATGCAGAGTTGAAACTTACGACCCGAGAAAAATTTTCCATAATTGATGCTGCTTTCAGTCACACTGTATCATCCTAGAATTACTGAACTTTAAATACTACTAGGAAATTTATAATCTCCCCAACCAGATAACTTTAAACTTGAGAAGTTTTTCTGAATAGCTTTATACACCACCTGTACTTCTCCTATTTGGACAATCCCCACTGGCCTTCACAGAAAGCTTAGCCGACAATGAAGCTTCTAATCCATGCCCAGTCTCCTTCTGAATTCTTATTGTCCACACATGCATGGACAGTCTCCTTTCTTTTCAGCATACCTTTTCCTGTCATCATATCTTAGACACCTTAGCTAAATTTGAACACATAGAAAAGGTATAAATGTTTCTGATGCTGAAAAGGCATGTACATATGCAAATATATTTATATATGGGGATGGGGAAATAGATCTATGTGTATATATTTATAGGTTTAGTATTAAGGTAGCAGAAGGACATTGGACCTCCACTCAAGTACTCCCTCAATGCAAGAATACTTTCTTCTATTAAATTGGAAATCTATGATGCTCACCTTCCCAACATAACCACTGAAGACAAAGCGGGTGAATAAGCAAATGTGGTGAAGAAAGCTGATGGTGCCCAGCTATCAAAAGATATAGCATGTGGGGTCTTAAAAGTATGAAGGTAAATAAGTGGCCATCTAGATCAGAAGCAACAAAGCCCACATGGAAGAAGCACACTAGCCTGTGTGATCACGAGGTGCCAAAGGGATCAGTTATCAGGCATCAAAGAACAAAAAAATCATATCATTGTGTGCTCACCTCCATGATATGATCACTGAAGACAAATAGGTACATAAGCAAATGTGGCGAAGAAAGCTGATGGTGCCCGGTTATCAAAAGATATAGCGTCTGGGGTCTTAAAGGCTTGAAGGTAAACAAGCGGCCATCTAGCTCAGAAGCAACAAAGTCCACATGGAAGAAGCACACCAGCCTGTGCGATCATGAGGTGTTGAAGGGATCAGGTATTAGGCATCATCAGAACAAAAAATATTACCATAATGAATGAGGTGGGGAGTGAAAAGTGGAGACCCAAAGCCCATTTGTAGACCACTGGACATCCCCTTACAGAAGGGTCTCGGGGAGGAGAAGAGCCAGTCAGGGTGCGATGTAGCAGCTATGGAACATACAACTTTCCTCTAGTTCCTAAATGCTTCCTCTTCCCCCACTAACATGATCCCAATTCTACCTTACAAATCTTACTAGACCAGAGGATGTACACTGGTACAGATAGGAACTGGAAACACAGGGAATCCAGGGCAGATGATTCCTTCAGGACCAGTGGTCTGAGTGGCGATACTGGGAGGGTAGAGGGAGAGTGGGTTGGAAAGAGGGAACCAATTACAAGGATCTACATGTGACCTCCTCCCTGGGTTACGGACAACAGAAAAGTGGGTAAAGGGAGACGTCAGACAGGGCAAGATGTGACAAAATAATAATTTATAAATTATCAAGGATTCATGAGGGAGGTGGGAGCAGGGAGGGAGGGTAAAAATGTGGAGCTGATGCCGGGCTTAGGTGGAGAGCAAATCTATTGAGAATGATGAGGGCAACGAATGTACAACTGTGCTTTACACAATTGATGTATGTATGGATTGCGATAAAAGTTGTATGAGCCCCCTAATAAAATGATTAAAATAAATAAATAAATCTTTTTCCCGTTCCAGAAGCTGAAAAAAAAAAAGAATTAGAAATATAACTGATTCTTTCTCAGGATGAAAGATCACTCCACCAAAGGTCAGATATGGGGGAAAGAACTTATCAAACAAATCATTAGGCTCTCTATTCCATAGTAGAAACTCTTGTATGACCATGCTGTTTTTTTATGCACTGTCCTTAGTGCTATAACTTTTCAGGCATACACTGGTTTCTCCGCATAAACAGGAAGAGATTTGTGGGGCTCTACTTCAGGCTCTCTTTCTTCATGAGTAATTCATTAGGCGCTTTAGAGATTACCAGGAGGATTTTAGAAAAATGACACAGCTGGTATTTGTTAATACTTATGCTTTTAAGTTCTGGTCATTTGAAGTAGAAAAAAAGGAAATGGGCAGTCAGCCCTCCATAGACTCACAGGAAGAAATTGACTTACAAGAAAATAAAGCAAATATAACTAAGCATATATACTCTATACTTGCTGCCAGAGTCAATTCTGACTCAGAGTAACCCTATAGGATAGAATAGAACTGTACCTTTGAGCTTCCAAAACTGGAACTCTTTGGGGGAGTAAAAAGCCTCACCTTTCTCCCACAAATTAACAAGCACAGAAACTACAAAAGCATTAGAAAAGAGGAAAAGAAATCCAGCGGAGAAGGCAGAGGTAGCAAGTGCATCTGCATGGGGCAATACTGTGGGGCTGACCTTGTGCCAAGAAGAGGATTGGCTAACAGTGGTTCCAAATGAATCTTTAGATTAATAATGACTGGGTCTTTGTTGGCAACGTGAGGTCTTGTAGAGCATCCATTGTTCTTGGTCCCTTAAGAGAAAAATGGCCTTGACAGCCAACAAATGACTACTTTATCAGCTGAGGGCTAGAACGAGCGTATCAGGCTTCCTCGCCCTTGACAGGGATAAGCACTGAAGGTTTTTGTCCCCAAACTATTCATATCTCCTTCTCATGCCATGGACTATATAATGAGAAGGTACACATATCTTCAGTGACCTTGTTTATAACAACTAGGTCACAATAGTTCTTGAGACCCAGGAATTTTATAACCTTTATATGAATTACAAAACAGATTATACATTCCTCCTGGATTTACCCAGGACTTTTTTTTAAGTTTGTGGGAAAATTTAATTAAAATATGAAAATAAAAGATATAAACTCTATTACTCAGTATAAGTTCCATCAATCTCAAGACACTTTTGTAAATAATGACACTAGCCATTAATCCACGCCTAAATAACTAAAGATCTTGGAGATTTAAACATGCCAATCAAATAATTTTTACATTACTAACTGAAAAAATAAACGCCCATTAAAGATTTTTTAAAGATTAGGAAGCAGGAAGAAGTTAGAAGGCATCTAATCAGGATTGTAAGGTATATGCAGTACCTGATGATTTGCTAATGAAACTCATGCAAACTTTCCTGCTTGATGTTTTGCTGTATTGGATGAGAGGAAGGAATGGGAGCATTGTCGTGATGAGCGACTTTTTGGTGACGATTTCCAAGGAGTTTTCCTGCAGAAACTTTGGCTAACTTTCTCAGAAAACTCTTATCATAAACAGATGTTATTTTGGTCCCCCAGAAAGTCAACAAGCAAAATGCCTGTAACATCTCCCCCAAACTGTTGCCTTGACCTTTATGCTTTCCACCAGTCGTCTGTCTGCGTTGACTGCATCATTTCTGTAAGGGGTCTTTGCCTTTAGGATCTTACTTACTGGTAAAGCAGTTTTACCTGTTTTAATTCTTCTCAGAAATACTTCAGGATCTGAATCTCAGATCTGGAAAATTTCCACTGAAAGTTCTGCTCTTGTCTGCTGTTGACCTGGACACATAATTTTGACATTTATTGAGCAAATGGTTTGTGTAACTTTAATTTCTCAGTCAGAATTATGTAAGCTGAACCTATTGAGATATATATTGTATTTGTTGTTAATAATTAATTAATCAGTAGTTAATAATAATTCAACTAAGGCACAAAGAAGATTGATTTTTTTCTTCACAAATGGATTTGAATAGTCTGCCACTATAGAAATCATTTTAAACATCATTTCCTCCCTTCTGCAAAAGAGTTATCCCTTTATTGGGCTAACTGACTTCTTGAGACACGGTCCTCAGCAATCATAATAAAACATCAATGATTTCACCACTTTCCAAGCAAAGATTTTTTTTAAAGTTATTATTAATTGGGAGATAATACATATATAACTCCACAGTTCCATCACATCAAGCAGAATTGTACAATCACTACCACAGCAGTTCTCAAACATTCTTTTACTTCCTGGACTCCTTGAAAACATCTCCCTTTTATACAATCCCCACTACTGTACACACACACACACACACACACACACACCCCGAAACCTTTATTCTACTTGCTGTCCATAAAGCTTCATTAATCCTGGGTTTCGTACACCAAAACACAGAAAAACATATGACACAACTTCAAGACAGTGGTCTCCAATGACATAACACCTCTGAGACACACTCTATTCTGAACAAACAGGAACAAAACAAAAATACAGAAAATGTGGAAAACCAGATCGGACCCAGCGTGCAACCGAAGGGGGATCAACTGAGAAAATTTTAACCGTTCAAGTCAGATGTAGGCCATCAATCTTCTCTGATCATCTCTCCAATGCCCTCTGTTTAGTAACCACTTTCCTCCCATACCTCGATTGTGGATAGAGGGAGTTCCCTGGAAGCTTATTTCCTATGTGGTTCCCACAAATGAATCTTGGGCTCCCACTGTCATCCATAGCCTTCTGAAAACCGATTCTCATTCTCGAAATTTTAGGCTCTGATACTTTAGGCTTTGACTTTGGATCAAATGATTTACAATCCCTTGGTGATTGATGATGGTGTGCTTCTTCCATGCAGACTTAGTTGACATCTTACTTAGATGTCCAGCCAAATTTTATTATAAATTCAATGTTTGTACTTGCTCTAGTTTAGCATAATTCATTTTGCTCTGAATGGAGCTCTTAGTGCTTCAAACTACAAACATGTTCAGATATGTTATAACAAGTGAGTATAAGTTTATTTTCATGGGGAAAATGTACAATCAGAGCATAGTTTTTTGTTTTGTTTTGTTTTTCATAATACACACTTTCTATAAAACTATTAAAGACCTGTGGTATTTCTGGGTCCAATCCTTGAACAGCATTTAAGCATTATGCAATACAATCAGTTTCATGACAAGTTGAAGAGTCCAAAGTCCTAATATAACATTAAAGGATGTGTTTCTTACTGCTAGATAGTTCAGCCACTTACCTAAAAAACTGAGAGAAAGAAGAGGCTTTCTGCCAATGGTGGGATTCAAGAAACTTCACAACCAGTTTGCTGCCATAATTACTATTTTAAGTATAAAAATAAAAGATATACCCAAAGGTAGTTTATTATTTCATACAGTTAATAGTTAAATAAGAACAATAAAAGAGGTACACCAAACTAGATGATAAGAATGAGTTTTAAAATGTTCATGAAAACCTGCTAAATAATACCTGACAAAAAACAATGAAAGTGTTATTTGAGATATTTTCATATTGTTTCTTGAGTAGTAGCCTCATTTGCAATATTCTTCACATTTTTCTGAGTGTGTCCAATTGTGTGATTTATCCTTAAACATCTTTTCCCTGTAGGGGTATGATCTCTCCTTTACAACGAGGCCAATTAGACAGTAGTCCTTGTGTTTGATATAGTAGAAACAGATGACTGGTCGTCTCTGAACATATCATGTTCATCTTTGAAAAACCCCTTCTCACCTCTGTTGAACTTACAGCAAATGTTCTGACCATATTTTTAGCTCTTTGGACAGAATGAACATTATTACAGGTGTTTAGAATACCCTGTTATACAGGTGAACATTAAAAAAGAGTGAGGAATGTAAATTTGTGATGGCCACATCCTTAGAACCCTGTCAAGTGCCATTCTCACAACTGGTTCAAAGATCTTGAGAAAAAAGTAGGTATTGGGTCTGTCGAACTGGTGCAAACTGGCTGAATCCCATCTTTGATTTCTACTCCCATGAAACTCAGTCTCAGAAACCCAGAGGGGCAGTTCTATCCTGTCACCTACAGTCAACAGTAGTCAGAATGGACTCCATGACAGGGAGTTTTTATTTTGTTTTGTTTTTTCAAAATCTATAAAACATTAATGCACCTACTGTATCCAAATTCTATCCTTGTTTACTGAAGACATTTATAGTCACCTTGGAAAGTCTTCAGAAATGTTGACAATTGGCAGTGTCTGAAAATATAAATACAGACCACATATTGTTGATCTTGACGTTAGGTGCCACCGAGTTGGTTTGAACAGGCAACAGCTTATTGTACCGCAGAACAAAGAAAGCACTGTGTGGCCCTGCACCACCCTTATCATCATCATCCATGCTCATTGTTGCAGTCACTGCATCAGATCATCTCCTACTTGTCTTCCTCTTGCTTCCGGGTTGTCTACATTGCCAAGAATAATGCTCTTCTCTAAGGTCTGGAACTTCCTGATACCATGTCCAAAGTTAGTTAGAAACAGTCTAACTAATAGCAAAATGTGGTAAAGTATTTAGATGATGCCTGGTTTTAGATAAAATAGTGTCTGGGGTCTTAAAGTCTTGTCTCCAAACAAGCAGCCATCTAAGTGAGATGTCAACTAAATCCACATGGAAGAAGCACACCATCATCAGTCAGCAAAAGATTGGAATGCACATAATCTAAAATCAAAAGAGGGATCCATATCAGAGCCTAAATTGTGAGAATCTGGTGTGCAGAAAGCAATGGAGGACAGTGGGAGCCCAGGATTCATTTGTGGAACTACCTAGGAAATAAGCCTCCAGAATACTCCCTCTATTTAAAATTGAGGGATGAGAGGATAGCAGTCACTAAACAGAGTGCTTGGGAGAGAGGAGTATAGATGATCAAAGGGCTAAATCTCACATGAACAGCTAAACAATTTATCAGTAGAAGCCCCCCTCTATAATGTGGGCTGGACCCGATCTGATTTCCAAAATGTTCTGTGTTTGGGGTGTGTATTGTGTTCCTAGGTTTTTGTTTGTTCACATCAGAGTGTATCTCAGAGGTGTTATGTCAATGGAGGTCATCCTCTTGAAGCTGTGTTACATGTTTTTCCATTTTTCAGTGTATGAAACCCAGGATTGATGAACCTAGAGCAGCGGTTCTCAACCTATGGGTCGTGACCCCTTTGGGGGTCGAATGACCCTTTCACAAGGGTTGCCCGATGCATAACAGTAACAAAATTATAATTATGAAGTAGCAATGAAAATAATTTTATGTTTTTGGGGGGTCACCACAAATGAGGAACTATATTAAAGGGTCGCAACATTAGGAAGGTTGAGAACCACTGACCTATAAGGATAGCAAGTAGAATAAGAGGTTTGTTGGGAGGAGGGTACAGTAATGGTGCTGGGGTGAAAGGGAGATGAGGTCAAGCAGTCCATGAAAGAAAAGAATGCTTGGAAACTGATTGTGGCAGCAATTGTACATTCTACTTGACATGACTGAAATACATAATGATATATGTATTAAATTCAAACTAATTAAAATAAGAAGAAAGAAAAAGCCTAGCTAATCTCACTGCTAAGTAGCATTCAGACTGTGATAGAGAGGGTGAAAGAGTTATCCTGCTGTTGATCAAAATACTAAAAACATAACCATTTAAAAGTCCAAAATGTAACAGAGGCCTCCCTCGTTGTAAAACTTCATTTTAAATGGACTCCGGGGGGTGATCCAAGTCAGGAAGGAGGCAAGCAAGGCCCTTAAGATAAGTAGCCAGGCAGGAAGCAATCCTCACAGGACTCAGGGCTAATGTCTGGTGAGGCTCGGCATGGAAGTAAGCCCCAATTTAGATAAACAAAGACACAGGAGGCTTCAGGGGATGGTAGTCTAGTGGTTCCTGGAAAAATGTAGGAAGAGATTAGGATCCTTTCCTAAGGATCATTGCAAAATCTGCCTTTTGAGAGACTCAATTGTATCCTGTGATCATTGTATAAACCTGCTAATCTCTTCCTGTGACCATTGCCAAAACCTGCCAACCTCTTTCTGTGATCTTTGTACAAACCTGCTTCTGTCACATGGTTTAAGGTATATAATTTCTTTGGTTTTTACTGGATATCCTGAAACGTGACACAGAAGGAAACAGTGGGGTTTGCTAAGTCCACTACCATAAGGATAAAAACCAAGATAATGACACTTCATGGACCCCCGGACATATAGACTCTTAATTAGGTTCCCCCAACCAATGAAGCAATGTTCATGCCTGACTCACATAAAATAGATCACCCCTTATTAGAACACCTCAAAAGCCAGGTCAAGAGAAGTAAACAAGGTCAATCTCCCAAGTGAATGGAAATAGGAGAAAATGAACAAATTACTGCCACATGACAGTATTTTGTGCCCAATTTAACAGGCATCCATAGATGAACAATCAGTGAAGTTTACTGAGGGACATCAGATCAAAAGGAGGGGCGGCTCATGTATATATTGGGAGAAACAAAATGCACTTTAGAGGTCGAGAAGTTGATTGGAACACCCAGACACTGGGGAAGATGCTTATCACTGTTTGTAGAAACCCAAAGCAGGGAACAACATGCCTGGTAATTTTCTCCTAACTGGGCAGTCATGACCCGCTCCCGATCAACTCCTGATGCCCCAGGCAATGTGAGACAGCCTCTGATCACCTGAGATGCAGGGCAACCTCCATAGGCCACACCATAAGAACAAAAATCAGAAACTCTACTAAACACATGGGGCTTTAACTTACAATCCAAGGAAAGTACTCACGGGTCTATGGATGGGTTCTGCCGGCCTATTGCTCTGAGGATGTCCAAAAAATGGCAAACCAGGACCAACAGATATTTGCTTATTCATGCTCTCTTTATCTTTATGTAACAAGAGTCAGTCCAACACAAAGGGCTCCACCCCCACAAGTGAGGGTTACCTAAAGTATTATCATATCTCCAACCCCAAAAATAGGTAAAATAGCAGCCAAGCACCCATATATTGGAGATATACAAGCTAAACTATTCAGGTAATGGAGTCTGTTAAATTGTACACATATGTGAGATTCTCTACTCAATAATACCATACCACATGGTCCTGCCTAGTACTTGCCACCATGAGGAGATCACTGAAGACTTGGGCACCATAGCAAAATGTGGCGAAGAAACTAGATGATGCCTGGCTAGCATGATCTTATAGAAAGCAGAGAATATGAGAAGAATAAATACACATTGGGTCCCTCGGGAGATTACCGTCAATTATAGGACATTACTTTCAGGCCCGAATACCATTGCTAAAATCTCCTTCACAGGGCTCACCATTTGAGTTTTTAGCTAGTGTCATTTCTGGCCAATGTGCATTGAGATTTCATCAGAGCCACATCTCATGCAGTGACCCTGTAAATGAATTTATCATCTATAGTTTCCCTCAATCTGGGTATTTAGGGTTTGGGTACTGGTGCTGTTCCCCTATAAGGCTTAGATCTCATATTAGCTCCCTTTGGACCACACAGGTTGTTGTGCTTTATCTGTTCGGACTTAGCTGACTCCTTGTTTTTAAGACCCCAAAGGGGTCATGGCCCACAGGTTGAGAACCGCTGCCTTAGGGGTAAGGATGGTGAGACTTTGCCTTATGTATTACTTTTGACATGTTATCAGAAGGGACCAGTCTCTGAAGGACATCATGATTGGTAAAGTAGTGGGGTAGTGAAAAAGAGGAATCCCTTTGACAAGATGGATTGGACACTTTGGCTACACTGATGGGCTCCAACATAAGAACAATTGTGAGGATGGCACAGAGCCAGGGAGTGTTCTGGTGGTGCATGGGTCTATTGCACGTTGGGCCGCTCTCAATTAGAATTGATTGACTCATGGGCACTCAACAACAATAAAAACATAACCTGTATCATCACTTTGTATTTACTATATTTCATCCAATGGAAATCTCTGTTTTCTACACAAACCACAAAAGCCTCTTGGTATTCTAATTCAAGCACTAATAATGCCTCCTTCTCCACTGCTCATAAGTGCACACACATTTACCAACCCCACTGTAACCATCTGGCCAGCAAAGAGCTTAGTGCTCTCTCGAAATTCTCGGAGATGAAGAGCTGAAATGCCTTGCATCTGTCTACACCTGTGCATCACCGGGAACCACCAGGCCATTTCAAACTTTAGGTTTAATCCATTTATCTCTTTTAAGGAAGGAACGATTATTTTAATAATATTTTCAAGGTTTGAGTATATCAACACCCAATCCCATTGCCATCCAACTCATAGGAGCCCTATAGGGCAGAGTGAAATTGTTCCATAGGTTTGCCAAGGTTGTAAATATTTACAGAACCAGGCTGCCCTATCTTTCTTCTGGGGATCAGCTGGTACATTGGGACAGCCAACTGTCAACCTTCCAGTTATCAGCCCAGTACTTCAACCATCCCATAACCAGGGCTCTTTATCTGATAAGCACCATGTAGAGTCAATGTCAATATTTAACCCACCCCCCACCCCCAGAGCCCTGGCAGCAGAGTGATTAAGTACTTGGCTATTCAATGACTGCTATGTAGGAAAAAGATGTAGCGGTCTGCCTCCCTGTAGATTACAGCATTGGAAAACCTGTGAGTTAGTTCTACCCTGTTTTATGTGTTGAACTGCCTCCCTGCTGAATATGCTTTGGAGACATTTATTAAAACTGAAAGGATTCACAGCAAATGAAGATTATTTTTTCACAGAATATCCTGGTACTGTTTAAAGATAGTTCTAATAACTTTTTAGCAATAGAGGAAAGAATAGGAGACAAGATACATTTATAGAGGTATAAATATAGTCTTGCATATGTATAAATACATTAATATAACAATAGGAATTATGTACATATATATGTTAAGTATCAAGGTAGCACATGGACATTGGGCCTCCACTCAAGCCCTCCCTTAGTGCAAGAACACTTTGTTCTAATAAACTGGCATTCTGTGATGCTCACCTTCCCGACATGATCGCTGAAGACAAAATGGGTACATAAGCTTTTTACACATATACTGTTGCAAAATGTAGCAATGTAGTTTACTGTTGTTATATTAAGACTATTACCCATGTTACACCATGCTTCAAGACAAAATTTCATTTATTTGTAATTAGAAATAAATATTTCACAATATATAATTACATATTGTTTTGTGCTTAATCCCTATGCTTTAATTATGTTCAATTTGTAACAATGAAAATATATCCTGCATATCAGATATTTACATGATGATTCATAACAGTAGCAAAATTATAGTTATGAAGTAGCAATGAATATAATTTTATGGTTGGGG
>NW_022103900.1:42659897-42673000 GCF_000313985.2 Echinops telfairi
CAAATGTGCTTTACACAATTGATGTATGTATGGATTGTGATAAGAGTTTTATGAGCCCCTAATAAAATGATTAAAAAAGAAGAAGAAGAAATATAAACCTCCTTGCTCTGTCTGTCCAAGAAATAGATGGGAATCCCCATCTTGGCCAGAGACCACTTAGCCTGCCTTTATTCTGAGTCCTACCTACTCCTTCTGCCCCCTGTTCTGTGGCCATTTATTCAATGCTATTTTGCATCCTGTACATTAATGTTCCTTCCTTTCTTGCTTCCTGCCTCCCATCTCCTCTCTCCTCTCTTCTGTCTTCTTTCTTGATTTTTTTTCCTTTATCCTGTTGAAATCATGGGTTTAGGGTTAGAAATACTAGGTGTGATGTCATTGCTGTCACTTACAAGCTGTGCCCAAATAAGTTTACCCTGATTTTCAGCAACCTCACTGGTAATCCTGGAAATAGTATCCCCTCCTTACAAAATTTTTGTGAAGATTAAATAAAATTTCATATGTGAGAACAATTAGCATAATATGCAATCCAAAATACATTTCTTATGCTCCAATTTGGGCTTATCATCCCTCTTCCTTTGTCTCCGATATTCCACCTACATTTGATGATGTAATATGATCTGAATTGAGAAGTTTGATATCAATTCTGATTAATATTTAACAACATCACCTCTAATAATTTTCTGGTTCACATGAGAATTCCATTCTCCTGCATTAATCTAGATAATGTATGAGAAGAGCAATATAGAAGATTATGTGTAGAAATAATTCACCCTTTATATTCCTATGATGCACTTCAGGGACTGCCCTCCACTCATCAGTGCCCAAGAGATGTATGCTTAATTTGACCTCACAAGTCTCTTTAAAAAAAACAGATGAATAAGAAATCATGTAGCCTTGAATAGTTAAAGGGATTCATAAATTAAGACATATAATCCATTTATTTGGCTGTGAATTTTCATCAAATTTCTTAAGATTTTAAACTCCACATTATTGGTGACATCAGGTTTACAGTAGCATTATCTAGATGCACTTATCATATGGACATGCCTTTCATAACCACGAAGAAAACACAAGCACTATGGATGTGCACTTAACAGTAAAAGAGGAACCTCTTTTTCAGTGGTCTTGCTCAGCTATCTATAACCATGTGCTTCCCCTACTAACTAATTTATAGACTATTAGCATTGCAAGAAACATAAAGGTCATCTCCCTTGCATCCCTTCAAAGCAGAAATCTACATTGGCCCCTCCCCAGTATACTATAAAATTAGTATGTGTGACAGAAGGTGATATTAATTCATTTTGCTCTGTTTTTATACATAACAAAATGCTGATATGATGAAACTTTAACTCAATATGACCTCAAAAACGATGAGTGCATATGAAAGTGACATGCCTCATAATGAGCAAGTTTAAGCTTTAGAAGGAAAATTTTTCAAAATACTTGTGTAAGAAACATTTGCTTGCCCCCTACTTTATAAAGAGCCAGATCTTAGACGAGTGGGAGTAATAGAGCTGAACACCACCTGGCTGTGCCTCACAAACCAGAAGAGATCATAATGGACTTTGGGTAGTAAGGCTATCTACAGAAATATGAACCCACATTATTTCAGTTAGATCGCGACTTTGATCAGAAATGTACAAGTAAGGGTACCGCGCTCGGAACATTTGAAAGGCAGCAAATGCATTTCCGGCTGAAGTACTGCAGCCGTGTCTCTTCCCTAACTACCGTAATCGTAACATGCCAACATTTCAAAACAGGTAGTGAATCATTGGGTTTATTACCGATCTCACACCAGGCAAACGCTTTCTAACTATTTGAATTGATGAGGAAAGTACTAGAAATAAATAGAAGACAGTATGCTCTGCATGCATCCTCACTGGAAGTATAGTATGTATCGGAGAACACCAAGAAAGGAAGACTCAGCAATCATGGAGATACTAAAAGCTCATTACTCACTCGACCACTGCCATTGAGTCAATTCCAATTTACAGCAACCGTATACGACAGAGTAGCTCTGCCCTCGTGGGTTTCCAAGACTGGAACTCTTTCCTGGATAAGAAAGCCCCATCTTTCTCCCTTGGAGATGCTGGTGCTTTTGACCAACTGGCGTGGCAGGTAGCAACCCCACGTCTAATTCCCTAGGGTAGATGAAAAATTATCAGGATCTTTTAGAATCGACCCTATGATTTTCTGACTCTTTTCATGTTCAACTTGAATTTTTATAGACACATAAAGATTTCAAATTTATGTAATTAAGATGTCTTAAATATTTGAAAGAAAAAATGTGAGTAGAGAGAATTTAGCCTAAATCCTCAAGCTGGATTAAAGAAGATGGTTTTCACTTTCGTGTTCTGGTTTTACTGTAACTGCACTGAGAATACCTATCGAGTCAAGCAAAAAAAAAAAAGTGTATATTTTTTTCAAAGTCATCACTTTTGAGATGCATTTTGCATTGCTCAGCCAAGTCCATCCCATTAAAAGTTTCTTGGTGAAGCAGAGCATGAGAAAAGGCTGTGAACAAACATAGTTTATTGGGGTATTAGAGAAAATTTCTCAGTGGTATAGGAAATGGGACCCAATAGGAAATGAAGCCCCCAAAGGGTGGTTTCCACAGAAGTGCCGGAGCTCATTCCCCCTGGAGAAATTTAAGGGCAGTATGGTGTGGCTCCTGGACCTAAAGATGAAATAGCTGGGGTATGTGTCCGTTCACTCTTTAGTCATTGGTTGAGAACTGCTCCTAATGGTATGAGTTTTCCCCTGAGAGATTCCTTTTGTGGTCTGTTTCACAGACCAGAAGAGAGGGCTTCAGAGGACAGAGAAATTGACCATGGAAGTGTAAAAGCAGATGATGGATCAGACTACACCCTGAGAAAGACAAGCAGGATGCCATGTGGGACTCTGTAATGCTGCTGTCCATGGAATGCATGTCCAGCCAGAGTAAACATTTCGAAAGTTATCATGCTTTACGTCTTTGAAGCCTCCTCTAAAACACAATGTTGGGTCATAAAATCTTTTGTACAGATTTCCGGCAATAAAGCAACCCCTCCCATTCATCTATTTTCCTCTTCCCTAT
The DNA here is from genome assembly GCF_000313985.2 of Echinops telfairi. NCBI lineage: Eukaryota > Metazoa > Chordata > Mammalia > Afrosoricida > Tenrecidae > Echinops > Echinops telfairi. The sequence goes on from NW_022103900.1 coordinate 42,662,974, forward strand.
CTCATTCTAGAAAACTGAAAACAAAAACCAATCTTAGCTTCAAAACTTACAAAATCCATCTCCCTGAAATTCACCACAGCAATCATCCTGAGATGCAACAAATCTCTGATGGAAAATGCTTCTAACAAACTGTTGTTGTTAATTGTCAATGAGTCAGTTCGTGACCCTGTGTGCAACCAAAAGACACAATGCCTAATCTTGGGCCATTCTCAAATTGCTCCTTTTGTTTGAGCCCATTGTTTCAGCCACAGTGTCAATCCCTCTTGTTGAGAGTCTTCCTCTTTTTTGCTGCCCCTCTACTTGAGCAATTATGATGTCCTTCTCCAGAGACTGGTCTCTCCTGACATGTCCAAAGTATATGAAATGGAAGTCTCACCATGCTTGAAGAAGAATTTTGGCTGTATTATATCCAGAACAGATTTTTTGTTGTTGTTCTTTTGACAATCCATGTACTTTCAATATTCTTCACCAGCACCATAACTCAATTTTTCTTCAGTCTTCCTTTTTGAATGCCCAACTTCCACATGCATATGAGGCAATGGATCAGACGCACCTTAGTTCTCAAAGTAACACCCCTGCTTTTCAACACGTTAACGAGATCTTTTGGAGCAAATTTACTCAATGCCATGTATATTTTCGATCCATTGTTAACTGCTTTCATGAGCATTGATTGTGGATCAAACCAAGATGAACTCCTTGACAACTTCAATCATTTCTCCATCTATCATGATGTTGGTCCAGTTGTGAGGACTTTGGTTTTCTTTACATTGAGTTGTAATCCCTACTGGTCTAATATCCCAGATCATCATCAGCACATCCTCCTCCCTTTCTGCAAGTAAGGTTGTGTCATCGTCATATCACATGACGTTAATAAGCTTTCCTCCACTCCGGATTCCACGCTTTCCATTTTATAATCCAGCTTCTCTGATAATTTGCTCAGCATACACATTGAATAAGCATGCTGAGAAGATACAACCCTGATGCACATCTTCACTGATTTGAAATCATGTCCGATTCCCTTGTTCTTTTAGCATAACTGCCTCTTGATCCATGTACAGGTTTCCCAGGAGCACATTGTAGTGTACTGGAATTCCCATTCTTCCCAAGGCTATCTGTAGTTTGTTATGCTCCACAGAGTTGAATGTCTTAGCATAGTCAGAAGTACAAGTACACATCTTTCTGATAATATCTTCTGTCGGCAAAAGTACATCTGACACCAGCAAGGATACCTGTTGTTCCATGTCCTCTTTTGAATCTGACCTGAAGCTCTGGCAGATCCCTGTGCAGCTCCAACTTTTTTTTTTTTTTTCCTGAATGCTTTCAGTGCAGTTTGAACCTCTTCCTTCAACACAGTATGTTCTTGCTCACATGCTACCTCCTGAAACAGATGAATGTCAACTAACTCCTTTTGTTACAATGACTATGTATTCTTTCCATATTATTTTGATGTTTCCTATGTCATTCAGTACTTTTCCTTACACTCTTTCAATATTGCAACTTGATGGTTGATTTTTTTTTCTTTTTAGCAATTTTATTAGCACTTCATCCACATATCATACAATAAATTGTTCAATCAGATCAAGAAGAGTGACACTATCATTATTGCAATCAATTTTAGAACATTTTAAAAATTTCTTGTACTCATAATTATTCATGCAATTATTTTTTTTAATTTTGGCAAAAAATGTACCCAACAAATTGTTGAATTATTTCTTTATTTCTTTCAGTTTTAGATATGCTAAGCATGTTCTTCAATTTTGGTTTTCCCATTTTAATTCTTAGCACATTTCATTATAAGATTTTACTTTGTCTTCTCAAGCTGCCCTTTAAGGTTTTCTATTTAGCTCTTTCATTTCATCATTTCTTCCATTTGCTTTTGTTACTCTGTGATTAAGAATGACTCTCAGAGTCTCTTCTGCCATCTGCTTTGATCTTCTTTCTTTCTGTCTTATTCATGATCTTCGGCTTTCTTCATGAGTGGTGCTCTTGATGTCAATCCACAGGTCTTCAGGTCTTCCTGTCATCAGTGTTTAATGGACCAAATCTGTTCTTGAGATGGTCTTGAAATCCAGGTGGGATAGACTCAGGTCGTATTTTGGCTCTTGTGGACTTGTTTTTATTTTCTTCAGCTTCAGTTTGCATATGCCAGTTGCTACTCTGTTCCACAGTCAGCCTCTGGGCTGGTTTTAGTTCCTGATATTTCGCTTCTTCCTTGTCTCTTCCCCCAGAAGTAGTCAATTTCATGTCTGTGTATTCCACCTAGAGGGTCCACGTGTTGTTGAAAAGGCGATTTTCTATGCAAATGTCTATCATGTGATCTTTTGCCTCTTTTCTATCGTCAAAGACATATTTTCCAGCTACTGTTTCTTCCTCTTTGTTTCCAACTTCTGCAATTCTAAATGCCAATAATTACCAGCGTATCTCAATTGCATGTTTGATCCATTTCAGAATGAAGTCATTGGTAGAATTCCTCAAAATCATCACTGGATTTGTGGTTATTGCATAAATTTGAATAACAGTTGTACTGGTTGGATTTCTTTGAATGTGGATAGATATCATCCTATCCCAGACAGCATTGTACTTCAAGATAGATTTTGAAATGTTCTTCTTGACTAGGAAATAATGCCATTTCCTTTATTGTTTCATTTCCAGAAGAGGAAGCTATATAATATTCTGATTCAAATGACCAATACCAGTCCACTTCAACTCACTAATGCCTATAATATCGAATTGTATACTTTTAATTTCATTTTTAAGAACTCCCAGTTTACCGACATTCATACTTTGTAAATTCCAAGTTCTGATTAATTGATGTTTTCAGCTGTGTCTTCTCTTTTTGAGTGGTGACCCAACAGCACATGAAGGTCCTTATGTTGAGCTGTGTTTTCAGATGGCAGTTCTTCCTCAAACATATTTTGAGCGCCTTCAACCAGAGTGGCTCATCTTTTGGCACTATCTCTGACAAGCACTCTGCATCTTTTATTAATTTTTCAGTATCTGACAATTTTTTGTTGTTGTTGTCAATAAGGTTTTTTTGTGGATAATTTCTTAGAAATGGACAGCTTATTCCTTCTTCAAACTACAGAGGAAAACTATGCTGCAACCTTCCCAGATTACGTAAGCAGCCAAACTCACCCTTATTTGATTTAATAATTAGGAAAAATTATAAAGTGTTTATACCAACAAAGCTGAAGGAATTGTTTGTAGAAGTTGAAACTAGTTCTAAAATAAATTGATATACTTGAAATCTATAGCGGGTCTCTGTTGACAGTCTAGATATTCAAAGAGAAAACTTTCCCACTGATAGGAAGCTGTTGTCAGCAGCCTTTGACTGGCCGTAATGCATATGGCCTGCTTCCCACAGCATCAACCCCAAGGCAAAAATCTCTGTCAAACGCGGAGCCCCATTATTAAGCAGGCAGCATCAGCAGAAACTAGTCCACCATTCACATCTCTTATTAGCAGCAATTGTGACTACTGCTGAAAAATTATTCTTCTCTACTCATATGGAAAACAGTATGGCCTGATCCAGTCAATCTAAATAAATCATAGCTCTCATCTAGGCTTGAGATTCGGGAAACACATGTAATTTTCAGAACTAATGCTTTTTAAATTCTGAAGGAAAACTTATTCTCTACACTGTACATTTGTCTGCTTTAGGACTGTCTCTGTGAAACGATAGCTGTCTGGTATTCAGGGACACTACAATGGCACACCCAGAGAGGAGGGAGGTATTGAAGACACTTTAAGTAAAATAAATTGGTTTATTCTTATGCAGTTTTACTTATGCTCTCAGTGCATATATTTAATTTTTTAATCATTTGTTCGTTCAACAAATTTACTTTCAAATATTTACTTTTCAATAAACACTTACCTTGATTGGCAAACCTTGTTTAAAAGTTAGGTGTATAGTGTTGAGGAAAACAAGCATAGTCCCTTCCCATTTGTGTTATCACACAAACAGCATCAGAGATACCATAAGAGAAATCAAAATTCAGAAAACTGCATATTATTCTGCCATTCCTATAGGTGTGGTTTGTTTCCTTGTTACCTTCAGTTGCTAACAACCATTTTCTTTAACATGTCCCTAGGTGCCTGGACGGTCTTCATTTGCAATGGAACTGGTAGTTGTTCTCAAAACAATTATTCTATGATAAATATAAATGAAGTTTGATACATTCTACACCATTCAAGAACAATGAAAACATCATGTTGAGTGAAATAATCCATCTACAAAGTGATAAATATTATGTGATTCTACTTATGTAAACTGTCATTTATCATTACGCAAATGGTTACAGGTCAAAATTTATTACTGGTTGCCAGGGCCTGGAGGTGTGGAAGAAGAGGGTGTCTTTGCTCAGGAAAAGCTGAGTTTTTACTGAAGCTGATAGAAAAACTTGTAAATGGAAGTGGGGATGTTGTACAACATGATGAACTAATTATTGCCACTGAGTTGTACAAGTAAAATAAATGTTGATTGGCACATTCTTTGTTTTATAATTATATGTGTATGTGCACATATATATGTTTACAACAACTTTTTAAATTTTTTATTAGGTAACCTTTGAGATGGTATCACATAGGAGAAGAGATTATACAGTAGGAAACTATATTTTCTATTCCAGAGTACTTTTACAAACATAATAAGAAATTATCTTATGTGGTTTTTGATAGAGAAATCTGCATGGAATCTATTGACATATGCAAATTATTGTATTCAAAAACCCCAGAATGGTGGTTCATTGATTTTTATAAAATCAAGGTAGTATAATGTAGAAATGAATTCATCAAAATGTTTAAATATAGTTAATTCAAATGAACATGCTTGGGTTTGTTTTGTATTTTTTTGAAATGTAGTTTTTAAATTATATGACTTTGCATGCAAGGTATAGCCCTTGGATTTTATTATAAGAATTCATGAAACACTTAAATTCTCACCAGGAAATCACATTGTTCCAGTCTGTTAGTTCAATATTAGTCCAAACTATAGAACACCGTCTTTAAATATAACTATAAAATTGTAAATGATTTATGTGAATTGTTGCAGACAACTGTGATAACAGTCAGATTTTTACTTGATAGCTTAGTCAATTAATTCTAGAGTAGACGTGAGATGACCTGAAACTTCTTGCAAAGTTTCTAAGGAAATCATTGTCCCATGATTGTGAGAATGCTTGGCTAATGTGACTTATTGCAGAAAACAAACAAGCAAAAAAAAAAAAAAAACCCCGAAAAAAGCATGAGGCATACAACAACCAACAATAATACATTGCACAATTTTACTTGAAGAAAAGAGCTCCAGGCATAGGTGTAACAATGATTTTTCCACACCTTGCTTTGAATTACATTGCTTGTTCTCCCCCTGTGCCTTCGTCAATAAATACTAAATTTTCTCTATTCACTCAACCCATAGGGAAGTTGGTTAAGTGTTGCAGTTGCCATCAATAGCTATTAATATTGAAGTGTTCAATAATTCCCTTTGATCATGATAATAAAGCATATGGCTTATATCAGTCAGTTTGTAAGGTATAGATAGATACACTGTAAGTTCTCCAAAATTTCTCCTGAGTACTTATATATGTTATATACTATTTCTATGAGGGGAAAATGTAAATAAAGCATCCAGCAGAGAACTCTGAGAAACAGGAATGAGCAGAGGCGCAGGGTGGACATGCAAGGCTGACTAAGTGGTAATGTTCCAGACTATAAACGTCCATAGTGTTAGCTGCAGTAATCTAGACCACTGATTGGTAGAGCAATTATCCAGTCTCCCACACCGCACCCACTGCCCTGAAGTGTTTATATAGTCGTGGTTCTCAACCGTCATAATGCTGTGATCCTTTAATAAAATTCCTCATGCTCTGGTGACCCCGAAACCATAAAATTATTTTTGTTGCTACTGTATAATTGTAAGTTTGCTACTGTTATGAATCGGGCGACCCCTGTGAAAGGGCCGTTTGACTCCCAAAGGGGTGGCGACCCGCAGGCTGAGAACCGCTGCTGCAGCAGCGGCTGCATCAATGAGATCCCCTGAGGGAACTCCAGAGTGAACTGGACTCCACCTGAGGACTTCAGTCGGGAAATCCATGGTGTCCGAGGAAGCAGGAGACAGCTGTACCACAGGTGGTGTACTACTGGCAAGCAAACAAACAAGGCCTTGCTACATGCTGTCTTATGATATATATTATTTTGGAAATCCAGTGATGGACATTCTGTTTGATTTTGTTTGTGCTTGTTCATATTAGGGTGTCACTCAGAGGTGCTATCCCATTGGGTCACCCTCTTTAAGTTGTGTGATTTGCTTTTGTGGTTTTTGGTAAATGAAGCTCACGGTTGGTGAGCCCATAAGGACAACCAATGGAACAAGGGTTGGGTGGGGCATCGGGTACAGAGGGAGGGGAGAGGTAAAAAGGGAGATCATGTCAAGGAGTCCAGTGAGGAAAAGTGTGCTTGGGAACTGATTATGGAAGCAATGGTACAATTCTGTTTCACGTGATTGAACTATGGAATGATAGGACATATGTATTAACTCCCAAGTAATAGCAAATTAAAAGGGGCAAAAAGCATAGATACAGAAATGAGTTTGAGGCTCACACTAAATCCTAACCCCAATTAAAAAATTAATTCTTACAGCATGGCCCTGCTCAATACTTGCCCTCAGCAAGGGAACACGGAAGATATAACAAAATGTGGCAAAGAAATTAGGTGGTGCCCCGCTGGCAGATAAAATAGCATCTGGGGCTTTAAAGGCTTGTCTCCAAACAAGCAACCATCTAAGTGAGATGTCAACTAAGTCCACATGGAAGAAGCACACCATCAGTCATCGAAGGATTGTACTCCATATAATCTGAAGTCGAAGGAGGGAACAGTATCAGAGTCTAAATCGTGAGAATCCAGTGTGCAGAAAGCAATGGATGACAGTGGGAGCCATGGTACATTTGTGGAACTATGTAGAAAATAAGGCTCCAGAGAACTCCCCCTATCTATCTAAAATTGAGTCATGGGAGGAAAGTGGTCACTAAACAGAGTGCTTGGGAGAGAGGAGTATAAAAGGCCTAAATCTTTGTCAGTTGATACCCCTTCTGATGCATGCTGGACCTGATCTGATTTTCAATATTTTCTGTATTTTTGGTTTGCTTTGTTTTGGGTTTGGTTTTGTTTGTTCACATGAGGTGTATCTCAGAGGTGTTATGTCATTGAAGGTCACCGTCTTGATGTTGTATTACATGGTTTTTCCATTTTGGGGTATATGAAACCCAGGATTGATGAACCTATAGGGACAGCAAGTAGAATAAGGGTTTCAGGGGGAAAGGGGTACAGTGGTCGTGGTGGGGGGAGGAGTTAAAAGGGAGAAGATGTCAAGGAGTCCATGTAGAAAAAGAATATCTGGAAACTGATTGTGATAGCAATTGTGCAATTCTACTTGACATAATTGAACTATGGAATTATATGATATATGAATTAAATACCAATTAACAATAAATAATATATATACATATAGATATACACAATTTTTAAAAAGATGATTGCATCCATGGAGAAAAAAATGCATCCAGGGGGGCAGTTTCGCACCAACAATACACACAACACTACTCTAGTTTTTTAATCCTTCCTCCACCCACTATTATGATCTCAGACGTACCTCGCAAATCCCTCTAGACCCTCGTACATACAGTGCACAGATGAGAGCATTCAATATACAGAATTCAGGGAAGACAACCCCCCTCAGAATCAGTAATGGGAGTAATGATTCCAGGAGGGTAGGAGAAGGGCAAGGGGAGGAAGGGGGGCAGGGGGAATGGATAGCAATGACAACAGAATAACCCCCCTCAGTGGGGATGAAAATCAGGATAGCATATGAAGGGATATAATGGGTTGTATAAGATCTGTATAAAAAATAATAACAATGCATACTACATTAAGTGTTCTTGGGGGGTGGCAGGGTGAGGGAGGGTGGGGAAAAAAGAGGAGCTGATATCAAAGGACTCAAGAAGACAGATAATGTTTAGAAATTGTGGACCCTAACAATTGTACCTGTCTGCTTGATCTAATGGATGTATAAATCGTTATGCTATATGTAAGAACCTCCAATAAAATTATTTATTATAAAAAATAAAATAGACTAAAAATAAGAAAATAAAAAATAAAGAATTGTTGGATGTAAAACTGATTATTATCTTGGCAAGACTTCATCCAATCCACAATAAAAAGCAATAAAATAGGGAGCAGGGCACTAACCCACCCAGGTGGAGAGTAGGGGTTGTATCTCCACAGAATTGGGAGTGTGCAGACATACCCCACCATGACACACCAAACCATGAGGGCAAAGTAAGCACATGGAGGAATGCAAGAAAAGATTGGGCTACAGAGCCGACCCCAACCAGCGCCAAACTGACCCCTGCCCTAGAAGTACGTGCAACAGAAAACAACACTAAACCTTCAGGTCAGGGAAAGGGGCTGACTTTCCATGCCCACACGGATGCAAACCAAGAAGGAAAAAGAGAGAAAGGTACAGTCGGCCTGGACCCCATATTGGCACACCAAGCCCGGAGGATGATGCCCCTGCACGGAGCTACTAAGACACAGAGAGGACTGTAGGGCCAACCACAACTCAAGACATGTTGTCCCCTCACTGGAGCGTCCTGCAACAGAGGGCAATGATGGGGACACGTGGTGGGAGGTAGTGTGGTCTGAATCCCCTGCAGGAGGACAAACCAAGAAGGGAGCATAACAGATCAGCAACTGAAGCAAAGCCAAACCACAAAGACCCTAAAGAGCTCCCAAAATAAACTTCAGGCTGGGAGGGGCAGTTTCCAGAACTACCCCAGGACCAGGGGGCAGAGAGTCAGAAAGGCAAGTGGACAGACCTGGAACTATGTGTGTTTTCTCCTCTTTTTTTCTCCTTTTGTTCTTTTTTTTTCTTTTTTCAATCTTTTGTTACTGTCTGGTATATGACATTGTTGGTTTGTCTACTTATGTAAGATAGGCATGGGAAGCAAGTTTGGGGAGAAATAATGGGGCCAATAGCCCCAGAGGGTCTTGGGGGGAGAAGGTGGGGGTAGGGGTAGGGTGTGGTGAGCAAACAATGCGATAGACAGCGGAACAACCAGGGAAATAAAACCAAAAAGGAGTTTGTGCGTATTGGAGCAACAATCCTGTGCGTATTGGAGCAACAATCCTGTGCGTATTGGAGCAACAGCAATCTAGCTGAGAAGAAGTACTAACTGGCATTGTGTGATGCTCATCTCCCCACCCTGGCACAATTACTGAAAACTAAATGGGTGCATAAGCAAATTTGGTGAAGAAAGCAGACGGTGCCTCACTATTAAAAGATATAGCATCTGGGGTCTTAAAGGCTTGAAGTTAAACAAGCAGCCATCCAGCAGTGCAGCAACAAGCCCACAGGGAAGAAGCACACCAGCCAGTGCAATCAAGAGGTGTCATCAGGACCAGGGAACAGGCATCAGAAGATTCATAGCAAACAACAAACAAACAAAAACATGGTGTTGAGAACGAAGGTGGTCACAGCAGAGACCCCAAACCCTTCTGTAGACAAGGCACATCCCATCACAGAGAGGTCACAGGGAAGGGTTGAGTCAACCAGGGTGCAGTAGAGCACCAATGGATCACACAATATTCCTCTGGTTCCTAGAGGTTGCCTCACCACCCACTACCATAAACCTAGTACTGATTCTCACTCTGGACTGGACCATAACATGTACACAGATTAGGACAAGAGATAACGCTCACGGCATATGGTATCTAGGAGTAGATTTAAAAAATGTTTTAAATCTAGGAACAGGAATGGGGAAAGTGATACCAAAAAGGTAGGGAGAAGGTGGGGAGAGGTGGGGAGTAAGGGGGAATGGATCGCAATGATTGGCACATGACCACGCAGACCCCTGCAGGGGAAAGAACAACAGAAACCACGGGCGAAGGGAGCCTGCGATCGGCGTGAGATACGAAAATAATAATAATTTATAATCTAACAAGGGGCCATGAGGTGGGGGGGAGGGGGGGATAA
>NW_022103900.1:42673100-42705496 GCF_000313985.2 Echinops telfairi
CCCAGGTGGAGAGTAGGGGTTGTATCTCCACAGAATTGGGAGTGTGCAGACATACCCCACCATGACACACCAAACCATGAGGGCAAAGTAAGCACGTGGAGGAATGCAAGAAAAGATTGGGCTACAGAGCCGACCCCAACCAGCGCCAAACTGACCCCTGCCCTAGAAGTACGTGCAACAGAAAACAACAGGCAAGGCTGTTGGCCAGGGCTCGCTTGATGTTTACACAAGTTTACACAGTTTACACAAACAATGAGAGCAGATTTTAAAAATCAAAACCAGAAAACAAATGCTGGAGCCGGTGCAGAGATCTCGGCAGCCCTACACTGCTGATGGGAATGTAAACATGCACAGCCGATGCGGAAAGCAATGCCAGACTGACCGAGCAACTGGGAACCGGCATTCCATACAGCCCAGCCATTCCTCTGTGGGATACATACCCCTAATGAGCTGGGCCGTCACACACAGGCATATCCACCTCCGTGTTCACCGCACCCCTGTTCACAGTAGCAAGAATGTAGAATAAGTGGAGAAGCTTTGATAATAGACACAACAGAATACTATGCATTGCTACAAACCAGATGAAACCATAAAGCACCAGTGTGGCATGAGTCGACTTGGAAAACATTATGCTGAGTGAAATTAGTCAATCACAAAAGGGCAAATACTGTATTAGACAACTGTTACCCCCAAAAATTATTTCATACCACAAAGAATTGTTGTGCTCCAAGTGCTCCAATTATAAATCATTATCATTAATATAATACGCAAGTAAAATTGTGCTGAAGATCACCCAGCAAGAGTTGCAGCAGTACATTGACAGGGAACTGCCAGGGGTTCCCGCTGGATTCAGCAAAGGATGTAAACAAAGGATATCATTGCTGATGTCAGATGGATCTTACGCATCGAATAAGGAAGATGAAGAAGAATTGCTGCTTTTGAATTATGGTGCTAGCGAAGAATAATGGATAATACCATGATTGCAGAAGAACAAACAAATCTGTCTTGAAAGAAGTATGGCCAGAATGTTCCTTAGAGGCAAGGAGCACCAGACTTCGGACATGTTGTCGAGAGACCAGTCACTGGAGAAGAACATCATGCTTGGCAAAGCAGAGGGGCAGCAAAACAGGGGAAGGCCCTCAGCAGGATGGGTTGACGCAGTCGCGGCAACAATGGGCTCAAGTGTGAGAACAATTGCAAGGGTGGAGCGGGGCAGGATGGTGTTTCATTCAGTCAGAATCAACTGATGGCCCCTAACAGCAACAGCAAGCGGGGAGTGGTAATGGAGGGAAAAGGAAGCAATCGTTTAGAGAGTTGACAGATATCACTAGGGTGAAGGGAAAGATAATAATCCACACAATAAAAATATGAAATCAAACGAATGGCCAGAGAGTAAGCTATTGGAGGGTGGACGTGTAGTTTAAACTATTGAATACAAAATTGATTATCCGAAATGTAAACTCCCACCTAGTTCACAATAAAATAATTATTTTTCTTAAAGTGCAAGAGACAAAATTATCCGAACTTCTTTCCAAAGGAGCGTTTCAACTGTACTTCTTCCAAGACAGCTCTGCACATTCTCTGGCAGTTCCTGGTACATTCGACACCTTCCCAACATCATAATTCAAAGACATCAGTCCTTTTTTCTTCCTTATTCATTGTCCAGCTTTTGCATGCATATGAGTAATTGAAAATACTATAGTTTAGGTCAGGTGCACTGTAATGATATCTTTGCTCTTTAACACTTTAAGGAGGCCTTTTCAGAGTTACCCAATGCAATATATTGTTTGATTTCCTGACAGGTTAGCGCTGATTGAAAATCCAATTAAAATAAATTCTTGGCAACATATGTGTGTAAAACTATTCATTTGAATGTATACATACACTGCCCAGTCCTGTGTCGTCCCCACAACTGTTGGCTATGTTCAAACCCACTGTGTCAGTTCACCCCATTTTGACTCTTTTTCCTTTTGTCTGGCCTTATATTATGTGCTACACACACATATAGATAGTATATATATAATGTCCCTGGTGGCACTCAATTGCTAACTGAAAAGTTAGCATTCAAACTCATCAAGACCAGGTGGTATCTGCCTCTAAAAATATTTACATCCTTGGATATTCTATTCTGTGAGGTCGTTCTACTCTGTCCAACAGGGTAATTATGAGTTGCATCAACCTGTTGGAAGTGGGTTTGCTTTTGCTAATTATTTGGTTTGGTCTTATTTTGAGTTTGGGGGGGCTGTGGCTGAGTTATGAGTTAGGTGGCAATTCACAAGGTCAGCAATTCGAATCCACCAGCTGTTCCTCCTGAGAAAGACGGGGCTTTCTACTCCTGTGAACAGTTACAATCTCGGAAACAAACAGGGACAATTCTACCCTGTCCTCTTCAGTCCTTCTGAGTCAGCATCGGTCTTGAAGGCAGTGAGTTTGCTTGTTGTTGTTGTTGTTTTGATGGATGGATTTACTAACCACAAAGTTAGTGGTTTTAACCCACCGGTGGGTTCATGGAAGAAAGAGGAGGCTTCATTCCTGCAATGATCAAAAATCTCAGTAAGCCCAATAGGAAGTTCTACTCTGCCTAATAGGGTCACTATACTATAATTATTATATATGTCACTATATATATAATTATTATACACACGTATATACTCATGTGTGTATTATGTATATATATAATTTTTTCCTGCCATCAAACCAATTTTGACTCATAATGACGCTTTGCAAACTCACAAAAGAAGTCTAAATAAATTGTAAAAGATTGAAAATCATAAAAAGTGTCTCCTCTAACCATAGTATAATAAAACTATGGAACACACAAATATATTAAATCCGAACAACGCACTATTATACCACCAACAGATGCAGGAAAATCAACCTAGAAATAAGGACATACTTACAGTCATCGAAATGAAGTCACAGAAAGGTGGAGCAAGATGGCACAGTGAGTAATCACTACCTTTATTCCCCAACAACTAACCCACAGAACAAGCAATAAAAGCAAGCATGAACTAAGATCTCAATCAGCAAATGGTAATTGAAGTATTTGCGTGATGAGTCAAGTCCAGAGACAGGGGAAATGGGAGTGGAGGTGGCATTGAAGTTGGGAGATCCTAGCCACAGATAATTAGTGGACTGACCCATTGAGGCTTTGGGAGAGGGGCAGGGAAGGGGGTGGGGAGGGGTGGATAGAACTAGGCAACAGAAATCAGACGAAGTACACAGGACAGCAGCTAACCTGAGGAATCTATAGTCAGTTTTTTTTAAAGAAGCACAAATTGGTTACAGTTCACACACTTAAGAAGGGGCAGAGGGAGAACAGTGCTGCTGCTGACTCTCACCAAGAACTGAGGACCTGTGTACAGGCTCCAGGACCTACACACGCTGAAATGGCATGCAAGCCAGACATTGGCGTGAGTATGCGTCACACAGGCAGCCAGAGGGAAGCACTGACTTCCTGCCCACAGCAAGACAGGACAGTGGCAATTGTGCAGTGGTACACGTAAGACACAAAGTTTGCTCCGCTTTTGTTTCAGAAAATCTCCTTTAGGCTACAAGAGACCAAAATCTCACATTGCATTTAAGGAGAATACATATTAAGTCATGCACAGGAAAAGACAAGACAAAGATTTAAAAACATGCGCTATAAGGATGAAGAAGATCATTGGAACAAGGTCTTAGTAAGGTGACCAGATTTAAAGTGCGACACCATTGACGGGGGTGGGGGTGGGGGTCGTTCTTGATTAAAAATTTGGTCTATATGGACCAAATAGACCAAATAGACTGTTCCCTAGCTTGTCGTGCATTCTTTCCAAAAATCAGGACGCCAAAATGCCAAAAATCGGGACTGTCCCGCCAAAAGCGGGACGTGTGGTCACCTTGTATGGCATCCAAGGGTTTGCAGAAATTCAGATATTTCAAAGGGCATACGCGGGCAAAGGAAACTGTCAGGAAACGGTCAATACATCACAGTGGCAGGTGGGAGTACAGACGCAGGAATGGGACAAGTGTGGCACACATGCATTGTGGGAGCCACAAGAGCTTACAAGAGGGCCTTAAGGCTAGCTGACCAAGGCCGGCAGGGTATGACCGTGACCAGAGGAACGAACACCCCACTTTCCATTAAGGGCTCACTCACGCAAGTCCCTGAGGTGTACGGGTTGACAGAAATCCGCTTTCAACTGCACTCTGCATAAGGTCAAAGCTGTCGACATAGCTGGTTAATGGTCAGAATGAATTGGAGGGAAGCTGAGCTTACATAACTCAGCCAAACTCAGCGTGACGCTAAGAAGACAGGGAAAACGGTCCCCCGTGGGTTTCCAGAACTGGAAATGTTTATGGGAATAGAGAGCCTCCTCTTTCTTAGGTGGTGCAGCAGGTTATATGGGGACTAATAAATGGAGTTTGAGTTCCCACTGTGAATGAGATCCTTCTACAAGCTCAATGCTCACAAATCTAATCTCATACAAAGCGAAACCCACCCCTTATATCCATGTCCTTATACACACAAACTTACAAATTCACATGAAGCTACAGAGACTGCTCCTCAAATTCCGCGTAAGGGGTTAAAAAAGAGGCACTACACACAAACACGAGCCCATTCAACACCTAGGGAGAATCCTCCAGAATGAGCAACCCCAGGTGAAGAGGACTTCCACAACCTCAGCCAAAGGCAGGGCGGGGTGCGGAAACGTGCACGGTAAGAGTGCCCTCTAGGGGTGACGAGAAGAACATCTCACTCGCTGCTGTCAAAGGAGTTCTGATTCATAGCGACCCTGCAGGGCAGACTAGAACTACAGCCTTGAGTTTTCCCACGCTTTAAATATTACTGAAGTAGAAGCCTCATCTTTCTCCCAAACCACTGACTTTACAGTTAGTAGCTCAATGCATAGTCCACTCTACCACCAGAACTCTAACACATACAATTCCCTTGAAAACTAAAACCTTAGCATGTGAAATAATAAAAAGAGATATTAAAAAGATAACGTGTTCAGATGTTGAAGGAGGGTGGTCAAAATGGAGACCCAAAACTCATCTGTTGGTAACCGAACATTCCCCCATAGAAGGATCACACAAAACGGACTATGCAGCCAGCATGCCGTGTAGCACCGAGAAAACACACAACATTCCTCTAGTCCAGTGGTTCTCAACCTTCCTAATGCCGCGACAATCTCATAAAGTTCCTCATGTAGTGGTGACCCACCAACCATAAAATTATTTTGTTGCTACTTCATAACTGTAATTTTGCTACTGTCATGAATTGGGTGACGCCTGTGAAAGAGTTGTTCGACCCCCAAAGGGGTCAGGACCTACAGGTTGAGAACCGCTGTTCTAGTTCTTGAATCCTTTCTCCTCCCACTATTATGACCTCAGTTGTACCTCAAATATCCTGCTAGACTGGTGTATTGACATTATCACAGATAAGAGCTTTCAATACATGGAATCCAGGATAGAGAAACCCCTTAGAAACAGTAATGGAAGTAAAGATTCCATGAGGGTATGGGAAGGGCAGAATGGGGAACTGATTGCAAAGATGACGGTATAACCCCCCTCGAGGGGAGCAAATATCAGAATTTCAGGTGAAGAGATGTATCGGATGGTGTAAGATATGTAATCATAATCAATTATAATAAGGGTTCATGAGGGTGGTAGGACAGGGGAGAGAGGGAATAAAGAGAAGCTGATACTAACGGGTTCAAGAAGAAAGAAAGTTTTGAAATTGATGATGGCAACATCTGTACAAATTCTCTTGATATAATTGATTTATGGATAAAATATATGTACGAACAACCAATGATTTTTTAATATAAATAAATAATATATATACCATATTCAACAATAAATAGTAAAATATAGAAAATCACAAAATAAGAAGGACTAATCAAATTGGAAACATAATTTTCCTATGGATATCAGGTTAATAAAAAAAAAAAAGGAAAAGAGAACTTCCAGAAAATGGTATTTGAAGAAAGCAAAGGCACACAGAAAACAAAATAATGGAAATCAGGAACAAATTGAGGAACAAAATGAAAAACTTAATAAGGAATTTGAAAACATGCAAACAATTACCGGAATTGAACAATAAAGCAATTGAAGTAGAAAATGCAATAAACCATCGAGTTTCAAAGACAGAAGAACAAATAAGTGAACTAGTAACTGAGCTTATCAAATTTCAGGAGAAGCAATAGAAAACATAAGTGAACGAAATCAGATGGAAAAGTAAGATTAAATTAAGATATCTAGCGTCATAGTTAAGGAATGGCATAGTACATTAACAATAATGAAGACATAGGAAGAATGTTCCTAGGGATAATCAGAGGTTTTCCCAGACCTGCACCAAGAAGCAAGGTTAAAATTACATGAAGCTGCATTAACTGCAGTTAGAAGAGATAGAAAAAGATCAGCTCTGTTACACATGCTTATCAAATTCTTGAAAACAGAGGACTAGAAAAGAATTCAGAAAGCAGCAAAAGGAAAGCACAACATAACGTAGCAAGGGTTTTCTAGAGACATTGTGTGGATTCCTTCCAGAAATTGCAATGAAGGCAAACTTCCAGACGGCAATGACCAAGAGAAGTGTACAGCCCCGTAACAACAACAAAGTATTTGGGGGTGTCTTGGCCTGTTCCTGGGGTTATTTTGAGCATTGATTCAGAAAATTGCATTTGATAGGCTGCATCAGTTTTAGTTTCTTAGATATGGTTCAATTTATAAAATTTTAGTCCACTCTTTCTAAGATCTCCTCTGCAAAATTAGGATATCATAACAAGCTTTCTTATTAGAATGGGAAATTTATGAATTTAAGTTACCCACAGGTTTTTTAATTTACCGCCCTGTGTTTCCTAGCAATTCACCTGTCTCCTTTCCTATAATGCACAGTTTCACATGCAGATCTTGTACAGTTTCCACCTTTCTAGCAGCTGCCACAGCTCTGAGCTCTCAAAGTCTTACATGTCTGATAGCACGGAAGGGAAAGCAAGTGGGGGCAGTAATAGTGATTTCCAAACAAGTTCACTTAGGGAACGTTTTTATCATAATAAACTGAGTGACGTGAGCAGGGACTTAAATCTTTCCAAGGGGTTGTCTGAATTGCTTACCTCCAGACTAAAGGAAAAGAATGAACTTCAGCCTGGAAAAATAATTACATTTCATTCAAGGAGAGAAATGGATTTTCTGCCATTCTTTAGTAAAGACAACAACTCCCATAATGACATCAGAAATTTGAAGAAAATTGGTCTTTCATAATATAACCCAAGTTGAGTAGTCTTTTCATCAACCAACGTTCAAAAAGCAGTTTGAAATGTGTTCTTTTGCATAAGGACAACAAATATGGTTCTGTTCCAATTGGTCACTCCACCAGGATGAAAGAAGAGACAAGGCCACCTCCTTAGTCTTAGAAAAGATAAAGTGCCGAGAACATCAATGGGTGGTCTATGTAGACTCCAAGATGATACATTTTCTTCTTGATCAACAGAGTGGTCACACAAAGCATGCTTGCTTTTTATGCCTTTGAGATAGTAGATGCTGGGCAAAAAAGCCTGGCCTCTGAGGAACTACATGGTAGTTAGAGGACAAAATATAATCAATGACCCTTCAGTAACACAAGATAGAATCATGTTGTGAACACTACATACAAAGGTAGGCCTGATGAGCCAATGTGTAACGGCTTTGAAAAACAGTTTATGCGCTGAATACATAGTGCATACGTCAGAAGGTCCCATATGAGCAAAAAACAATGGTGCTGAAGGAAGAAGTTCAAACAACATTGAAGGCATTAGCCAAAAACAAGCCTCTAGGAATAGATGAAATACCAACCAAAATATTTCAACAAGCTGATGAAGCACTGGAAACACTCACTTATCTATGTCAGGAAATTTCAAGACAGCTCCTTGACCAACTGACTAGAAGAAATCCATATGTGTGACCATTCCAGACTGACCCACAGAATGTTCACACTATAGAACAATAACATTGATATCACACACTAGCAAAAAAAATGCTTAAGATCATTCAATAATGGTTGCAGCAGTACATTGACAGACAACGGCCAGAAGTTCAAACTGGATTCAAAAGAGAATGTGGAACAAGGGATGTATATCATTGTTGATAGCAAATGGTTCTTGGCTCAAAGCAGAGAATACCAGAAAAAGGTTTACTGGTATTTCATTGACTATACAAAGGTATTCAACTGTGTGGACTATAATAACCTATGGATAACCTTGAGAAGAAATGGAATTCCAGAATACTTAATTGTGCTCATTCGGGACTTGTACATGGATCAAGAGGCAGCTGTGCAAACAGAACAAAGGAATACCAAATGGTTTAAAATCAGGAAAGGTGTGTGTCAGGGTTGTGTCCTCTCATCATGCTTGTTCAATCTGCATGCTGAGCAACTGATCAGAGAAGCTGGATTATGTGAAGAACAATGTGGGATCAGGATTGGAGAAAGACTTATTAACAATCTCTGATATGCAGATGACAGAAAATTGCTTGCTGAAAGTGAGGAGGGCTTGAAGCACTTGCTGATGAAGATCAAGAATTGTAGCCTTCAGGATGGATTACAACTGGACCAATAGGTAACATGATGATAAATGGAGAAAAGGTTGAAGTTGTCTAGAGTTTTGCCTTGCTTGGGTCCACAATCAGTGCTCATGGAAGCAGCAGTCAAGAGATCAAAAGATGCAATGCAGTAGGTAGATCCGCTACACAGACCTTTCAAGAGTTTTGAAGGGTAAGGATGTCACTTTAAGGACAACAGTGACCCAAGCCATGCTATACTCCATTGCATCGCATGCGTGTGAAAGTTGGGCATTGATAAAGAAGAGCATAGAAGAATTGTTGCATTTGAATGAAGAAAAATATTGAGAGTACCAAAGACTGCTGAAAGGACAAACAGGCCTGTATTGGAATAAGTAAGGGCAGAGTGCTCCTTAGCGGCAAGACTAGCAAGACTGCATATGTTATATACTTTGGACATCTTGTTAGGAGGGGCAATGAAGAAGATGAAGGCCCTTGTTGACATGGATTGACACAGTGGCTGCATCAGTAGGCTCAGGCATAGGAATGATTGTGAGGACTGCCTATGACCTGATCAAAACCATAAGCCTTGTTTTTGTCCTGTGGACTGCCTATAATCTTACCCCTGGTCCAGTTAAACACCATAGGTAATGCACCAAAGCTTGCACTTACTAATTGGCCCACCCAGACTGGTGCAGCAGTCATGCCTCACCGAAGCTCAATGCCACTGGCATCCCCATCCATAGCAAACATTACAATAATACGTACCCCACCCCAATAGCAGAAGTGCTCACTCATAGAAGAGTGAGTTTGAATAACGCAGGCCAAAATGCCTGAGCATGGTATCTGGAGTGAGCATGGAATGGAGTGAGCCTGGGAAATAGCAACACAGCATTCTAAAACTAATCCTCTGATCTCCAAGAGTAAAAACAAATAAAATTCTAAAATATCTTACTGTCCCTTAAGTAACAGACATTTATAAAATATATGAAGAGACAGGAGACACTGGCACAAACAAATGAACAAAGCAAGGAGTTAGAAATCATCCCTGGGGTTGGTTTCTACAATTCCATAAAAATGGAATGATCTGACAAGAATTTCAAAGCATTGTCACTTAAAATGATCAAAGAAATAAAGGAAGACACAGATAAAGAGCTAGTAGAAATAAAGAAAAATATAAAAACAAGAAACAAAATTCAATAGAGATAGATTTCTTAAAAACAAAAAGATTTAGAAATGCTGAAACTTAAAAGAGGTTATAGAAATTATTAAGACCATAGAAGGGCATAAAGATGGAACAAACTGTCTAAATATCACTGAATAAAAATGAATAAATGAAAACTTATAGAATAAGAGGGACCCCATTTAAAGGAGTTCTTTATGCATAGTAGAAATTCCTGGGCAAGAAGATAATAAGATATATTCAGAAAGAACCTTTGAACAAATGATCTCAAAAAACTTCAGAAATATCACAAAGATGGACATTTTCCAACAAGAACTATGCACAATGAACACTTTCCAGGATAAATCCTCAAAGAAACTCACCATATCAAACATGTGAGAACCATGGGAAAGACCATGTTAAGAGCAGCACAAGAAAGCATAATGTCAGGTGAAAGGGGACTGCAAAAATTGCTAAGCACCAACATCATTTCAGAAAGCATCCCAGCAAGAAGTTAATGGGAATGTAGGGTCAAGGAATTATTTTAATATGGTTCTTCTAGCCAAAGTCTCTAATGCCAACCAAATAACCTTTCCTTGCATGAGTCTGGTACGAAGGTGGGGTAAGATACTGATAGGAGTCACCTGTGAATCATTGTCATACTGCAGTGTATAAAATGAGACCTCTGTGATGCAGAAGGGGGGATCCCATTACCAACAAGTGTCAGGAGTGGAGCAGTGAGCCTCTTGGATCCAGATGATAGCTACCATATCAGAAGAAGAGTAGCAGAACCAGGAGCCAGAGGATGGAACAGAATTATGGACTTCCCAATCCACAGAGCAAGTAAAACTTAGTGCTCTTGTGCAGGAGCCTGGTTTGTGGAGTAGCATGCTTCTGAGCACTTGATTGGGGAAGTTGGACTGCTGAACCACAGAAGTGGAGCTGTGTGCCTTTGGGCTGAGGCTTACTGGAGTAAGGTGCCTCTGGGTACTTCATTCAGAAAGCTGGGCTTGCTGACCCATGGAAGTGAAGCTGAATGCCTTTGGGCTGAGGCTTACTAGAATGGGGTACATCTGGGCACTCATTTTAGGGAACAGGGTTTGTTGACCCACAGAGCTTAACATGAATACCTTCATGCTGAGGCTAATAGTGGTATGCCCCTTTCGACCCTTATTAGCAGACCCGAAACTTTGCCATGGGTCCTGATAAACAGTTCAACCCTGAGTGTTTCTCACTGGCATCACAACTTGTTAACTTCCTTAACAAACCCATCAGTATTGAACTGTGTCTACAAGATTTGTGTAGCCATTGCCGTGCATATTGCAATGAACTAGACAGGCAAAACAGGGAATGTAAATTAAGACATCACAGGAACAACATATTTAAAGTGCTGAAAGAAAGAATTTCCAACCAGACTAACTTTTACTCAAAATAGGTTGAAATTAAAACATTCCTAGTTTAAAATAAAGTTAGAATTTTTTGAAACATGACCACCAGGCAAGCACAGGAAGATCTCTTCAACAACAACCAGAGAAATCCCACCAAGAGGAGATTCTTGCACCGTCTAGAAGCCAGAAAAACAACTTAAAAGCTAAGTACAAAACACTTCTTAAAGTTGGAGTTTGTGGGACCGGAGAGAGCAAGGGGCGAAAGCAGTGCAGTCACCCATAGATGTTATGACTCCACGTCACCACTGACTAGTGGCCCAAAACACTTACCCCACCCCCATTCCCCGCACTAGTGAACACCCACTGATCATCGTCACAGAGCACCTTCTTCCCTACCCCTGCTCCAAACCACCCAGCTGCACTTCCTCCCATTACGGCCTTTGGTGTGGCCCTTTATGGATGGTATGCCACATGGGCGGCTTGGTGCAGACTTCCTCTTTATTCCTACAAGCACTTTTCTTCTCCTTTCTTCCTTCCACCTCCATGGAAACCCCCACCACCATCAAACACAGGCATGCACCCCTACACTCAGATGTGCATAGGATGCACGCACATAACAACACCACCAAAGATCAGGAATTTCCACATAAACTACATCCCCACCTTATTTATACTCTTGTATAGCCCAGCCCTACCATTGATACAGGTTCCCACACCAACACTGCCATGTTCTGGACTTACCCACCCAAACTATGTTTCCCACCCCCTCTGCTGCATGTGCACCCCTAAGGTCACAGACCCACCCATGTTCATGCTGCCATAGCAACAGAACCCTGCAACCACACCCACGCCAAGTCCCCCACCCCTTCTCTTTCCTGTACCTCTGTAACCTTTGTCCTTTTTTCCGTCTTCACCTTATCTCTTTCTCCTTCTTTCCACCTTTCTTTTCTTTTTTTGATTTCTCCTTTAATTCAACTTCTTCTAAACATATATAAACATAAATCCTTGTCTTCTGGTTTGATGATTTGCTTACACTTTCAATTGACCCACCATCTTTTTTCTGCTCTCTTTTTTCCTCATGAAAGATATTAGAAAATACCTTGAAGGCAAATAACAAGATGAGAGGCAAAATAGATACTACACTAAAGGGTCAATAGACCAGGAACATATAACCATGATTAACATATGCACACCAAATTTAAAACCTTCAGAACATATCAATCAAATCTTCACAGAATTGAAGAAAAAACCAACAGCTTGACAATAGTTGTAGAAGGCCTCAATACAACACTCTCAAGGAATGACAGAATGCCGGAAAGATATTGAATGAAGAAATGGAAGAAATAAACAACATAATCAACCAGCTCAACCTCCAAGATACATACAGTACCCCCCCTGACAACAACAGTATACACTCTTCTCCAGTGCACACAGGTCATAATCTAAGATAGATCCCATGCTAGGCCAATAGCAAGCTTTAACATAGTAATAAAGATTGAGATCCTGCAAACCGTTTTCTCAGACCACACTAAAACCTGGAAATGAACACTGGAAAGAAGAGAAGCATAAAGAAGAACACATGGAAATTGAACAACACATTACATAAAATTGCATGGAGAATAGATCAAACAAGGCATGACATTAAGAAATCCCTTGAAACTAGCAAGAATGATCATACAATATACAAAAATATTTGGGATATTGCAAAAGCAGTTATCAGAGGACAAATTATAGTAATCAATGCATATATGAAAAGAGAGGGGGGGGCAGAAACCAACACCTTAAGACAACATGTCCAAAAATTAGAACGAGGGAAACAGCATAAATTCTCCAACAATAGATGAAAAGAAATCATACAGATACGAGCACAAAGAGTCAAACAGAAAAACTATTGAAAAAATCAATAAGACAATAAATTGGCTCTTTGAAGGGTCAACAAAAATGAATAACCACTGGAAAAGTTTAAAAAAAAGAAGATGCAGATATGTAACACTAGAGATGAACTATGTAGAATTAGAGATCATAACAGATTCAAACAAAATGAATTATAACCCACTACTACTCCGAGTTTGATATCCTAGAAGAAATGGAAGAATACTAGACCTATACCATCTACCCAAATTAATGCAGACACAGTAGCAAACCTCAAGAGACCCATAATCAAAGAAGAAATCGAGACGGTCATCAAAAACTCCCAACCAAGAAAATCACCATACCAGATAACATCACGTCAGAATTCTACCAAGCCTGTAAGGAAAAGTTGTCACCAATTCTACACCAACTATTCCAGAATATAGAAAGAGACAACAAACTCATTCTATGCAGTGAGCATAATGCTGATACCAAGAGCAGGCAAAGACCTCACAGAGACAGAAAACGTCAGACCAATATTCCGCATGAACATAGATGTAGAAATTCTCAATAAAATTCCTGCCAAAAGTATCCAACAACATATCAAAGGAACGTTCACAGTAACTTAGTAAGACTCATACCAGGATGCAAGGATGTTTCAACATTAGAAAAGTCATTGATGTAATTCACCACATAAACAAGAAAAAGGATAAGAAACAATAATTATATCAAATAGATACAGAAAAGGCATTTTGCAGATGTTTCCGATGTTAAAAATCATTCAATAAAATAGAAGTAGAAAGGAAATTCCTCAACATGATAAAGGACATATACAAAAATCCAATAGCCAACATCTCATTGGGGATAAATGGGAAATTTTCCCCTAAAACTGGGAATGAGACAAGGATACCCCTTATCACCACTCTGATTCAACATCATGTTGGAAGTCTTAGCCAGAACATTAAGCAACAGAAAGAAATCAAGCAAATCGAATTGGAAAATTAAAAAAATGAAAATCTGGATATTTGCAGATGGCATGGTTTTATATAGCGAGGACCCCAAGGGCTCCACAAAAATATGGCTGGAAACAATTGAGAAGTTTGGTAAAGTTGCAGGGTATGAGATTAACAAACATAAATTGAATTCCTGTCTACTAACAAGAGAGTTCCAAAAAAGACGTCAAGAAAGTAATAGTATTTATAACAGCCACACATAAGATGAAATACTTAGAAATAAATCTAATCAAAACAAAAAGAAGGTGTCCAAAGGAAACTACTGAATGCTGTTACAAGAAATCAAAAGACACCTACACAAATGGAAGAATATCCAGTGTTCATGAATAGAAAGACTTAATACTGTGAAAATGTTATTACTACATGAAGAAATCTACAATACAAAGCAATCCCAGGGCAAATCTCAGCTCCCCTCTTTAAAAGTAAAATGGAAACACTTCACATGGAGAGGGAAGGGACCCAGGATGAGCAATGAACTCCTCAAAAAGAAGAACAATGTAGGAGACTTCACACCACCCAACCCCAACACCTATTGCACAGCCGCAGCAGTCAAGACAGCTTGGTATCGAACAGAATAGAAAATCTAGAAATTTTTAAAAATACCCTCCTACAGACAACTGTTTTTCAAAAACGAACCCCAAAATGATTGAATGGGAAACAGCCTATTCAACAAATGGTACTGGAAAAATTGGTTTGCTTTCTGCAGAAGAATGAAACAAGGCCCATTCCTCACCTCATGCACAAAAACAAATCCAAGGTGAATTAGAGACCTAAATTTAAAGCCCAGCGCTATAAGAATCATCAACGAGGAAACTGGGATAACCTTAAGGGCCCTAGTGTAGGGCATACACATACTACCACATATAATAAAGGAAATAAAATCACTAAAGATAAAATAGACGACTGAGACTTATTAAAAATAAGAAATGTATGCACATTCCAAGACATCATTAAGAGTAAAATGAGAACTTGCAGATGAGCAACAGGGGGTTCAGGGGTGGTATCTAGCCAGGACCTGACAGACAAGGGTCCCATATCTAAAATTTATAGAATCCTACACCTCAGCAAGAAAAGTAAAAATAATTCAATTAAAAATTGGGCCAAGAAAATGAAGAGAGAATTCACTAAAGACACTAGAATGACTAGCAAACACATGAAGAAATTCTCATGATCACTCATCATCCAGAAGATGCAAATCAAAATACCATTGAGATATTACCTTATAGCCACCATGATAGCCTAATTTTTAAAAACAGAACAACAAATGTTCGAGAGGTATTGAAAGATCGAAGCTCTCAAACACTACTTAGTGGGATTGTAAACATGTACAACCAGTGTATAAAGTGATACAGTGTTTCCTGAATCAACTAAGAAAAAATACAATAAAAACTCTTACGACCATCTAATCCATACAGACTCATCCCAACCTTAAAGGACAGGGTAGAACTGCCCTTGTAATTCTTTACGGGAGTAGAAAGTTTTGTCTTTCTCCCTCAGAGAAGCTGGTGGTTTTAAACAGCCAACCTTGTGGTTAGCGGCTCAATGTGCAGCCACTGTGCCACCAGAGAGCTGTGGAAATCCCACATGGCCTAGCAATACCTTTAGAAGACATATTCCTCAAAGAAGTGAGAGACAAAGCATGCACAGAGACATATATTCTCCCATGACTATTACAGCAGTTCACAAAGCAATAAACTGGAAACACCCCAAATGCCCATCAGTAGAAGAATGGATAAAGAAATTCTGGTACATACGCACAATACATCCCTAAAATGAAAAATGATGGAACACCTCATGACATGATGGACCTGGAAACCAATATGTGGAGTGAAGTTAGTCTATTTCATCACAAATATTGTCTGAGACCATTACTATAAAGATAAAAACCAAGACAAAAGTGGTTCGATCTCAGGCCATCTCATCTTGATGGCCATATTGATGGCTCCCCCAAACAATGAGGTAGTGTGCCTAGTTCCCATACACTCTCACCCTCTAATGGAAGATCTTACAAACCACCTCAGGAGACGTGGCTTCACTTCAGATGAGGTCAGTCTTCCACGTTGTGTGGTGAGGGCGATCAATCAATTCTTGTCCTAAGCAGTGCTTCATGACCATGCCAAATCAACAAATACTCCTAGAAGAGTAATTAATGAACCTTGCTGGTAACTCCTATCAAGAGGAGAGTGAAACATGTTGGATTCATAGCAGGCTATTACACTTCTGATGGTGGGTCAATTGAGTGGGGAGTCCGCCATTGAGAAAAATGCTTAACATTACTCATATAGATGTAGCATTCCTAACAGGGCACTTCTTTTTCCCAAATTATTGTTTTTTAAATCATTTTATTGGCCCATAATCCACATATCATGTAACTCCAGAGTTCACTCATATCAAGAAGAGTTGTACAGTCATCACCACAATCAATTTTAGAAGGTTTTCTTTCTTGTACTCGTTGCTGTTAGCTCCTCACTGCCTCCCTAAATTTCCCAACTGTATTGTTAATAAACCATTAATCCAGTTACTGTCTCTACAGATTTACCTCTCCGGGATTTCCTGGATTTCATACACAGAAAAACAACAAAACTAAATGAAAGTAAACTAACAACAATAAGAAAGGAAAATAGAGGGAAAACTGAGTCAAACAGGAAATATTAAAAAGTAGAACAACCTTAAAATGGGTCAAAAGGGGGATCAAATGATAAGTAAGGCATTAAGTTTTAACCTAACTACATCTGCCACAATTCACTTTCCAACACAATCTGCATGACAGCAAGACTATCCACCTCCTTGGTAGAGGGTCAAAGGAGAATCACACGAGACTTAAGTCATGTGTACTTTCCATTCACTTTTTTTTAACTGAAACACCTTTTACATGGGTTAAAAGGGTAATCAAATAAGTTATTACATTTTAACCTACCTATTCTTCCATAATTGTCTTTATAATTCTCTCTGTCTGATTCACATCCTTGATAAGGGTTAGAGAGAATTCACTGGAGACAATCCAGTGGAGACCCTTTAAATGGATCTGGGGCTTCCACTTCTGTCCATAGCCTTCTGCAAACTAGGAGTTCACAATGTAAACTCTGATACCATTCCTTCCTTTGGATTTGGAGTTTATTATTTACAAATCTTGGTTCATACAGTCTGGTCTTCTTCTTCCATGTGGACTTGGTTGGCACCTCATTTAGGTGGTTGCTTTAAGATCCCAGACACTCTTCTTTCTGATAGCTGGGCACTGTCTAGTTTCTTCACCTCATTATACCACAGCATCCATACCTTCAGTGATCTCTTCATGATAGCAATTATCGAGCAAAGCCATGTCAAAAGAATTAATTGTTCTTAAATTGGAGCTAGAATTAAGTGTGAGCCCCATTCATATGAAATACATTTATATACCTATGGTTTATATATATTTCTGGTTCACTTTAGAGACATTATTGCCATTTTGTGTTAGAAAATATTGTTAATCATTTCCCTGGGCATAGGGTAATTCTATTGACAGTGTCATTAATTTAGCCAATGTTAAAGAATTTAAAGAACAATTAAGAAAGGGAGATTATACAAGTATAGGCCAGCTATGAACAGTAATACATGCGTTACTGATTTATACAAATTAAAGTTTTAAATGGCTAAACGCTATTTATTTATACTAATAATGGGAGTTGGTGATAAGGCAAAACTTTCAATAATATTTACAGTGACTGAACCACGCATACCAATTTAGTGCACATCGTAATAAAACAAGGAGCGCATTAAAACAATAAGTAGTCCCAGCCCACCATTCGTTGGTTGGGCACCCTCAAAACAAGAGATCAGAACCAAACTCCAAGAACTGCCAGTTCCATGCCCTTGAACAATTAACCCCATCTGAGGTGAGGTCTCCTCTGTTGAAACCTAACTGGGGACTTTCGATCTCATTTCCATCCAGCCCCTGGTGACCCAGGAAATGTGCTACAGACAGCTGGGACATTAGACTTGATGCTTCTCATACTACGGAATTTCAACCTGAGTGAATGGGAAAAGAGCCCACTTCCCTTAGTGGGGTTTCCACATGGTGTCCTTCTGGTGTGGCCTATGAAGGATGTTGTGTACCTTGCAAGAACAGAGTCTAATGTCTCAATAATCTATGTCACCAAGTGCTGGATAGGAACTACGTCATAAGTGTCAAACTAGGAACATAGTACTAGGCATATACTCCCCTTGCGTTCTATTTATGTTGTTAAGGTTTTTTTTTTCCCTCTCCATCGATGGGAGATTGCTCCTCTCCATTTTCCTACCAATAGAAATGTACTTGCCTTGCCTTCTCTGCGACATGCATGAACCCCCATCCCCCACCCCACCCCCTTCTTAACTTGAATTTCCAGTAAGGTTCACTTATGTGGAGTGACCTTAGCACAATTTTGTATGGCACCAACTGAATGGTCATCTCTGTCTTCCCCAATCTTGAACAATTAACCCCATCTGAGGTGAGATCTCCTCTGTTGAAACCTAACTGGGCACTTTCGACCTCATTTCCATCCAGCCCCTGGTGACCCAGGAAATGTGCTACAGACAGCTGGGACATTCATTAGACTTGATGCTTTCAAGGTGCACAGCACCTTTCACAGACTACACCAGAAGGTCCTGAATTGGTCGTGTAATCTGTTAAGTCAGTATCCCAAGCAATGGTGTGCCTGCCTAATGACCCAGCTAGCACTCCCTTGTTTCTACTTCTTTCAAACCACCTATTCAGAGGAGGCCTCACTGCAACTGGGGTTAGTCTTTCTTGTTGTGGGGAGAGGGAGAAGACTAATCAGCCCCTGTCACACATCACTGTTCCAAGGTCACTCCAAATCAATAGACACACCTTCAAGGTTTCCGTGAACCTTCATGGAGATTCAAGTCCAGGGAGTGGGGATGGGGTGTGGGGCATGTCTGTCACAGAGAAGGTGATAACACTTGTGTTGGTGGGTAAACTATGAGGAGCAAATCACTATTGGGTAAAAATACTTAAAATTGCTTATATAAAGCCCCAATTGGAAAACACCCCCTGTATAATGTTCCTAATCAAACACTTTGACCTAGTTTGTATCCAAGACTTGGTGACCCAAGTACCATGACTGAGTCTTTAGATTTTGTCCTCTCAAGATGCACAATTTCCTTCATATTCTGCACCAGAAGGATCCAATATGGAAGCTCCAGTAAGTGCTCCAAACTGCAGCTGAAACACACCTGTAGCAGATTAAAGGAACTAAAATACTCACTTGGAATTCAAGCTGAAATGCATTAGTGTGAGAAGAAGATTTGGTTCAAATCTCTTGCCATGAGGGTGCCCATAATAGCAATTTAGACTATCGTATGTTTCTTTATCTCATTGTCTCTCTGATTTTTACGGGACGTCTTCATCCAGCAAACATAGTTCTACCTTAGTGAATGAGCGTTATTGGAAGTTTTGTCCTAGTCTCAACCCTTATTGTGTAAATAGGGTCCAGCCACTTAAGTTTTTAATCAGTAAAAGTCAATAATCCATGTATATTAGTCTAAAAACAGTCCTGGGCCTGTATACTTTCCTTTTCTCAACACTATTTAAAATGTTATACCATTGGTTTATTAATGGTGCTATTAATAGAATTACCATATGCCCCATAGGGATCACTTATAATATTCCTCAATATAAGAATAATAGTATCTCTAAAGTTGACCAGTGATGAATATAAACAGATATACTAATGGATTTGGAGGTTTTCTTTCATTGCAAGCCGCAATTTAAGGCAAATTAGTTATGATGCTGTGTCCCTACTCAATACTTGCCCTCATGGAAAGATCACTGTAGGTATGAGTGCTATAGAAAAAAGGTGGTGAATGAACCAAATAATACCTAGCTTTCAGAAAGAATAGTGTCTGGGGTCTTAAAGGCTTGTCTTAAAACAACCAGCTGTCAAAATGAGGTGACAAGTCCACACTTAAGAAGCACCCCACTAACATGATCAAAAAATTAAAATCCAAAATCAGAGAGGGGAATTATATCAGAGCTTAATATCCAGCCCAGTCCAGATCAAGTCCATAAGTTCAATATTAGCCACCTATGTCTGATATTAGTCCATAATTTCCTCTTTAGACTCATGCAGCACATGCAATGATGCCAAATGCAGGAAGATCACAGGCTCATATATGAAAAGTCTTGGGGATCCAATGGCGGTGGAAGCATCTCCAGGGCTCTGACTGCCATCTGCATGGCACCATGTGGCTTGTCAACAGGAATGTGAAGCAGAGTGGGTGGGTGGCCCTCCCCAGGGAGAGAGGAAGTTCCCAGAAACCTCATGATAAAGACAAGCCCACACGGAAGAATCATCAGGCTGTGTCCTGTTTGACATGCTAGAACCCACTCCTTCACTCTACTTACCAAGTTGACATGAGATTATGTAACTGCACACATTTATTTTTCCTCTTAACCAATATTCAACTTGCTCTAAATTTTTATTACATTCTTCTATCTTTCGGACTGAGGTTCTTCTGTACTTTATTCTGTTGTAGTTGCTGGGGTTATTTTGTTTATTTCTTTTTTATTTGAATTATTGAAATGAAACTCAGAATAGGTAAACCTATCGAGACAGAAACTACATTAGTAGTTTCCTAGTATTATGACAGATGTGGTTAGGGGAGACAGGGAGTTAATAAAAATATGAAAGAATGAAGAAAATGTTCTAAAATTGATTGGAACAATGAATACAGACCTCTCTCTAATTTACTTAAACATTGAATTGTATGATATGAATTATATGTCAATAAAACTTTAAAAAATAATGATTAACTTAGAAGTTGTGTGGGGCCCTGGTGTTGTAGTGTTACCGTTTGGGCGTCTAACCACAGGGCAGCATTTCAAAACCACCAGCTCTGCAGGAGAAAGATGGGGCTTTGTACTCCCATGAAGAGTGACAGTCTTGGAAATTCACAGAGGCAGTTCTACCCTGACCTAGAGGGTCGCTGTGAGTCAGAATTAACTTAATGTCAATGGCTTTTGTGAGCTGTTTTTTGGTTTTGTTTGAATAAAACAAAGAAAGAATTTAAAAATATATTCTCATTGAAACATAATAAAAGGATAAACCAAATTTATATAAAGAAAAAAATGAAAATAATTCTTAATGCCAGGTGGCTCAACAAAAAAGACTGAAGAAAAATATGCCCAAAGTACATGATAGCAAGTGCCACCAGCAAGGACAGTAATGAAGCTTGAACACACATAAAATAAATTTAATCTTAGAGTATCAGGAACCTAAAAAAGAGTTGCAAGGAGGACATCCAGATGAAAGGAAAGCTGATAAGTGTTGTATATTGAGGAAGTTAAGGGAGTTTCACAATTTCACAGTTAATATAATCCTCTGGAAACCACAAGGAAAGTAAATAAAGGCACTTAACAAAATAAGAAAAGGAGAGAAACAAAGAGTTGGCAATCCAGTAATTTAAAAATCTATATTTAAAAATTACTCATCACTGAAGGAAAAGAGGAACAAAGAAACCACTAATAGTATAAACACACATTAATGTCAATGAAATAGCTGAAATAAAACCTCGCCAACTGATAAGTACAGTGAATGGAAATGAATTAAAGGGGCCAATCCAGAAATAGAGAGTGACAAAATAAATGTAAAAACCTAGCCCCATCCTAAATGGAGCCCTGGTGGTGTAGTAGTGACGGTTGGGCTGCTAACCACAAAGTCAGCAGTTTGAAACTACCGGAGAAAGAGGGGACTGTCTACTCAGGTAATGAGTTACAGTCTTTGAAACGCACAGTGACAGTTTTATCCTGTCCCATAGGGCCACTATGAGTCAAAATGACTATATTTTAATCATGTCAGTTTTTGTTTGTTTGTTTGAATAAGAAATATACATTAGGCATTGAAACAAAAATAGACAAATATCAAAGGATGGTAAATCAAAACAATCTAAGCAAACGGTAACCAAAAGAAAGCAGGAATGGCAATATTAATATCTGAAAAAATAAACTTTGAGTAAAAACCCAGTATGGTGTTGTTGTGGTTGTTAGGGAGCATCAAGCCTGTTCCTGTGTACAACAGAATGAAACACTGCCTGGACCTGCACCATCCTCCCAATTGCTCTTACGGGTGAGCCAATTATTATAACTACTGTGTCAATCCATGTTGTCTAGGGCCTTCATCTTGTTTGCTGTCCCTCTACTTTACTAAGCCTGGGACGATTGACAACATGTCCAAAATATGTGAAACAAAGTCTCACCATCCTTGCTTCTAAGGAGCATCCTGGCTGTACTTCTTCCACGACAAATTTGTTTGTTCTTGTGGCAGTCCATAGTTGTTAGTCTGGGTTGACGACAGAAACAAATTCATAGACACTCATATGTGTGAAAGAGAGAGTTTTATATTCAAGTGTAATTGTATATTAAGAAACATCTGGCCTCATCCATATCAAGTCCATAAGTTCAATGTTAGCCCATAAGTCTGATATTAGCCCAAATGTCTGATACTAGTCTATAACTTCTTCTGCAGACTCACACAACACATGCAATGATGCTGAAAGCAGGAAGATCAGAGGCCAGTGGGTGAAAAGTCTTGTGGAAGCATCTCAGCGCTGGCATGGCTCTCCAGGGGGCTCCTTTAGCTCCAAAGCTCTGGCTGTCATCAGTGTAGCTTCATGTGGCTTGTCAATAGAATGTGAAACAGAGAGAGTGTGTGTCCCACCTCCTAGAAGGAAGGCAGGAATGCCCAGAATCCTCAGGAGAAGGCCATGCCCAAACAGAGGCATCATTAGCTGTGACCTGATTGATAGGCTAGACACCACCTCTGCGCTCAAGTTGACAGAAGATTCTGTAACTACCACAATGGTACTTTCAATATTCTTTTCCAGCACCACAATGCAAATGCATTGATTCTTCTTTTGTCCTCCTCATTCATTGTCCAACTTTCACATATATATGGCATGTTTGAAAATACTATGGTTGAAAAAAAAAAAGAAAATACCATGGTTGGAGTTAGTAGCGCCTTAGTCTTCGAAGTACCATCTTCTCTTTTCAACACCTTAAAGATGTCTTGTGCAGCAGATTTAACCAATGCATTGTATCCTTTGAGGTATTGACTGCTGTTTCCATGACCATGGATTGTGGATCCAAGCAAGACAAAATCTTTTTCTCAATTTATCATATTTCTTATAGGTCCAGTTTTGAGGATTTCATTTTTCTTTACACTGAGTTGTAATCTATACTGAAGGTTGAAGTCCCTAATCTTCATCAGTAAGTACTTCAAGTCCTCCTCACTTTCAGAAAGCAAGGTTGAGTCATCTGCGTATCATGGATATTAATAAGTCTTCAAATACTGATGCCAACATTCTTCTTCATATCACCAAGATTATCTCTCTGATTCTTTGCTCATTATGAAGATTGAATAGTATGGAAAGGATACAACTCTGATGAACACTTTTCATGACTTAAGCCATGCAGTATTCCCTTATTCTGTTCACACAACTGCCTCTTGAACCATGTGCAAGTTGCACAGGACAATGAAGTGTTCTGGAATTCCCATTCTTCTCAAGGCTATCCATAGTTGGTTATGAACCATAGTTAAATACCTTAGCATAGCCAACAAAACACAAATATACATCTTTCTAGTATTCTTTGCTTTCAGCCAAGATCCATCTGACATCAGCAATGATATCCCTTATTTTACAATCTCTTTGGAATCCAGTCTGAACCTCTGGCAGCAAAAGTTTTTGGGAGACCAAAGACCTCATTTTTAAGCCTAAACTAACAAACATGACCAAAGTGAAAAATAGAAACAAACTTAGTGGGCACTAACACATGACAAGTGCACTGTCAAACATAACTTAAAGCACACAAAAAATCATAGACGAAAAAGGTGACTAGAACCTCCTAAAAATCAGACACTCAGATGCAGCGCAAGATTGAACCAAAGAGTAGAAAGGGAACCCACTGGCCTGTGAATACAATTTTGGCAATGACACATCAGACAAAGGACTTACATCCAAAATGTGTACAAAACGTCACCTCCTCAACAATAACACCAAAAAAGAAAAATAATTCACTTTTTTTAAAGGGCAGAGTTATCTGGACAGACACATTACTAAATAAGATGCTCAGACATCCAATAAATATAAGAAAAAGTGATTGTGATCCTTAGCTTTTCTTGTCATTAGTTGCCGTCCAGTTGGTTCCAATTCAGTGTTCCTATATACAACAGAATGAAGAACTACCCTGTCCTGCACCAGGCTCACCATCTTTTCAATGTTTTCAGTCCATTGTAGGAATCCTGGTGGCATAGTGATTACACCCTGGGCTGTGATCCACAAGTTCAACACTTTGATACTACTAGCTGTGCCATGGGAGAAAGATGGGGCTTTCTACTCTGGTAAAGAGTTACAGTCTCCTAAACTCACAGGGGGCAGTTCTACCCTGATCTATAGGGTCGCTCTGAGTCGGCATCAACTCAATGGCAAGAAGTTTGGGTTGGGTTGAAACCACTGTGTGAATCTATCACACTTGGGATTTTCCTTTAGTTCCATGATCCTCTACCAGAACTATTGAATTGATTCAACTGATAACCACCCTATATACTGTTTCTGAGGCTATAAATATAGAAGCAAATTGTCTTACCTTTCCCCACAGAACAGCTTGTGAGTTTGGACCACCACCTGTGGAGTTAGCAGTCTAATGCTTACCCGACTGCCACCAGGGCTTCTTTTGCTTTACTACGTCTGATTTCCTTCTCCAGACCCTGGTCTCAACTGAGGATGTGTCCAAAGTACACGAAACAAAGTCTCTCCTTCTTTGCTTCCAAGAATAATTCCAGCTGTGTTTCTTCCAAGGCAGAACTGTTTATAATTTTGGAAGTTATGGTGTATTCAATTTCTTCTTCAACATCATAAATCAAACGCTTCAAATCTTCTCAAGTGTTCCTTATTTGACGCTCAGAAACACATGAGGTGACTGAAAAAATACCATTGCTTGAGTCAGCCCTCAGAGTAATGTATTTACACTTTAGTACTTGAAAGAGATATTTTGAAGCAGATTTGCATATTACAATATGTCATTTATTTTCCTACCTGCAGTTATTGCCCGTTGGAGTAGGTCATTTATTTTCTTCACTCAATGGATGTTGAGTGTAGGTTCAAGTCAACTAGAATGGTGTAGAACTTTGTCTCTCCCTTTATCATAATGTTATTTGTCTAGTTTAAAAAATTGTTTTGCTTACAAATGTCTTGCCACAGACAGGTGAACACCTCAAGTCTGCCTATATAAGAGGCTTTCCATGACTAATTTTTCAGGAGGGGTCCACCTCTTCATTCTTCTTGGTCTGTCTTTATCTGCAAGCTTCCCTGAAATATGTCCACTAGAAATGACTATGCTGGTATTTGAAATACCAGTGACATAACCTCCAGCATCACAGTGATATGAAAGACACCACAGTATGACAAACCTACAGATAAAGCGCAAATCAAAACCACAGTGAGATGTCACATTCTGATATTAACGTGGTTGTTAGGTACTATCGGGTCAGTTTCAACTCACAGCAACCCTATGTACAAGCAGAATGAGCCAATGCCCAATCTTGTGACATCTTCAAATTGTTTGTTGTTTGAGAGCATGTTTGAAGCCACTGTGTCAGTCCATCTCATTCATGGTCTTACCCTTTTTCACCTTGTTCACTTTACCAAACATGATGCCCTTTTCCAGGGACTGGTCTCCCCTGAAAGCATGTCCAATGCACATAAGGATGAAGTCCTTGCTTCTAATGAACATTCTGGCTACACTTCTTCCAAGGCAGATTTGTTTGTTGTTCTGGAAGAAGAATTATATTTCAATATTTTTCTTCTTTCCTAGCACCATAATTATCTTAAATCATTTTATTGGGGGCTCTTACAGCTCTTATCACAATCCATACATCCATTCATTCTGTCAAGCACTTTTGTACATATGTTGCCATCATAATTTTCAAAATATTTTCTTTCTACTGGACCCTTCGTATCAGCTCCTCATTTTCCCCCTCCTTCCCTCACCCTTCCTCCCTCGTGAACCCTTGATAAATTATAAATTATTATTGATAAATTATAAATTGTTATTATTTTCATATCTTACATCACCACTGACTCCTTTCACCCACTTTCTGTTGTTCATCCCCCTGGGGAGTTGTTATATGTCTATCATTGTGATTGGTTTCCCCTTTCTACCCCTACCCTCCCCCTACCCTCCTGGTATCACTTTTGGTCCTGAAGGGTTTATCTGTCCTGAATTCCCTGTGTTGCAAACTCTTATCTGCACCAGTGTACATGCTCTGGTCTAGCCAAATTTGTAAGGTAGAATTGGGTCATGATAGTCAGGGGTAGGAAATATTAAAGAACTAGAGGAAAGTTGTATGTTTTGTCAATGCTTTACTGCTCCCTAACTGGCTCTTCTCTTCCTTGTGACCCTTCTATAAGGGGATGTCCAATTGCCTGCAGATGGACTTTCAGTCTCCACTCCACCCTCCTCCTCATTCACATCAATATGCTTTTTTGTTCTGGGTCTTTGATGGCTGATACCTGATCCAATCGACATCTCATAACCACACAAGCTGGTGTGCTTCTTCCATGTGGGTTTTGTTGCTTCTCAGCTAGATGGCTGCTTGTTTATCTTCAAGCCTTTAAGACCTCAAACGCTATATCTTTTGATAGCTGGGCACCATCAGCTTTCTTCACCTCATTTGCTTATACTCCCATTTTGTTTTCAGTGATTGGCCAGCATAATTTAAATACATCAATTCTTCTTTAGTCTTCTACAGTGATTGTCCAAGTTTCACTTATGAGGTAATTGTAAACAACATTAATGGGAAAATGCAAAACAACACAAAACAACCAATGCTTGTGAGTATGTGAAGAGGTTGAAACACTCGTATATTGCTGGTGAGATTGCAAAATGATAAAACCACCATGAAGACAATATAGCACTTCCAGAAAATTTCTAAATAGAAATACACTATGATCCTGCAATCTCATTACTAGGTATATATCTTAGAGAAATAAGAACTATGAATCAAATAGATATACACACGGTAATATTCATTGTAACATTATTCACAACAGTAAAAAAATGGAAATAACCTAAATGCCCATCAATGAAAAAATGAATAAGCAAACTATAGTACATACACAAAATAGAACACTATGCAATATTGAAAAATAATGATGAATCTAAAGACTACCTCATAACATGAGTGAGCTTAGAGGACATTATACTGAGTAAAATTAATCTGTCAGAAAAGAACAAATATTGTTTGAGATCCCATATACATATTAAAGAAAAGGATTTCATGCAGAAAAAACAAACAGCATTGTTTGATGGCTACCAGAGGTAAGAGAGGATGGGAGAGTAAAACAATCCTGCAATAACAATTATCTACAAGTGAATGCATACACAGAATCACTAGCTGATCAGGTGTGGGAAGGAGAATAGGACTGTACCCAAGCCCACAGCAGGCAAAGTTATGAAAAGTTCTTAGACACAACCAACCACCTAGAGAGAATGAGTCCCTGGTGGCTCGGGATCATAGTCTTGGGGTAAATCAAATTCAACTAGCATAACATAGATAGTTCACAAAGACAATGATCTGCATCCTACTTTGTTGAGTAGAGGACAGAGTCTTAAAAAGTTAATGGATGTCCCTGCTCGATATTTGCCTTCATAAAGAAGTCACTGAAGATAGGGATGCTCCAACAAAGTTTGGTGAAGAAAGTAGATGGTGCCCAGCTATGAGATGGAATAGTCTCTGGGGTCTGAATGACTTGTATTCAAACAAGCAGCCTTCTAAGTGAGGCATCAACCAAGTCCACATAGAAGAGCATACAAGCCTGTGTGATCCAAAGATGATGATAACAAAATCCAAACATGATTAAAGTAATGATATCAGAGCTTAAATTGTAAACACTTAATTTGTAGCAGGCCATGGAGGACAGTGGGAGCCCAAAATCCATCTGCAGATTATCCAGTCAGGTTAAGTTTCTGCAGATACCTTCTGGTCACAGGTAAGGGATTTAAACAGCTATACCATCAGATGAGACTACTTTAAACTTGATTATGATGAACCTAATCACAGTATAATATACTTGGTCAGTTGACCTCCCTCTTGACCCAACCTGAATTTGCTCTAGACTTAAATATTTCTCCCTTGTTCCATGACAGAAATTTCTTCTCTGGCTTTTAAAATATTGTTGGTGGTCTTTTCTGTCTTACTCTTTGTTTTTATTTTTATCTTTATTATTATTTTCTTTCTGTTTCATTTTATTTTTGTTTTGTTTATATTTTTGCTGTTTATATTAGATTTCCCAGTTTATGAAGCACAAAACGAGTGTGGATGCATAGAGACAATAACTGATGTCATGGTTCACAGGGATGAGGGGGGTATGAGGGGAATTTGAAAGCAAATGATGAATGTGGGAGGGGGAGGGAGCACTAAATTTGCTCTAGGCTTAAATATTTCTCCCTTGTTCCATGACAGAAATTTCTTCTCTGGTTTTTAAAATATTGTTGGTAGTCTTTTCTTTCTCACTCTTCTTATTTATTTTTATCTTTATTATTATTTTCTTTCTGTCATTTTATTTTTGTTTTGTTTATGTTTTTCTGTTTGTTTGTTTGTTTGTTTTTATGTTAGGTTTCCCAGTTTATGAAGCACAAAACGAATGTGGATGCATAGAGACAATAACTGACGTAATGGTTTACAGGGATGAGAGAAGCATGTGGGGAATTTGAAAGCAAAGGGTTAATGTGAGAGGGGGAGGGAGCACTAGAACTGACTGTGATGATGTATATATACCTCTTTTTAGAAGTGACTCAACTATGGTTGTGTATGATATATGAATTCTATATCAATAAAACTACTATTAAAAAAAAAGAAAGAAAGAAACCAAAGTTGACCAGTGGTTACCAAAGGCAAAGAAGGAAGACTTTTGGCTTAGGGGGCATTGAGTTTATGTTAATGGTGTTGGAATAATTTGGAAAAGGATATCAATAATGGTTGCACAACAGAGTATAACCAAAGACACTGAAGTATAGATGTAGAAGCTGTTGAATTGGAGAATATTTTGTTGTATATATTTTTGCCACAATTTGAAAGAATATACTAATAATGGGTACAAAGAAGAAGGAAATGTTCTAAAATTGATCGTGGTAATCATTGTACAACTCTTTTTTTTAATGAATGGACTATTGAATTGTATGATGTGGGGCAGAAGTCCACTGAGACTTAAAAAAAAAAAGTTAGTGTGAAACCATCTAAGTTGCCACTATTTGTCTCTCTTCATCCAAAGCAAAGAAGATTTAAGAAAATAATCAAATTGGAAACAATTAGTCCCATAAACTGATAAAACCCCAAACTCACTCCCATTGAGCAGATTCTGGCTCATAGCCGCCATATAGGATAGGATACTACTGTCCCCAGGGTTTCCAAGGTTGTAAAATCTTACAAGTTCAGACAGTTACATCTTTCTTCTGAGAAACTGTTTTGAATGACTGACTTCATTGTTAGCAGCCCAGTGAGCAACCCACTTTGCCGCCAGGACTCCCAAGGGACTGATGAATCACACAAAACTCAATCTCTTTGACCCTGAGACCAGAAGAACTAAATGGTGCCTCACCACTATTCAGCGATATCTACTCTGAATACTAGAAGTTCCTGGGTAGAGTGGGACAAAAATGAGAAGCAAAATTCAAAATTATATATTTTTAAAAGGCCAGACTTACTGGGATTCTTGTGGAATCCCCAAGATGATGGCCCTTAATCATTCTTCAGGTCCTGAAGCAGAACTCACCCACATGGCTTAAATTTCAGCAAATATAAGCCAGTCTGTAGTTGAACAATAACACCAGGAAGGTACATACTCCTTAGAAGAGTCAATGATCAAAGAGGCCACATTTGACCAAGAACAAACAATCAGAAAACAAGAATAGTTAAGAAAGAATATGGAATGAAAGCAGGAAACACAGGAAGGAAATAGAGTAAATAAAGTTACATTTTGAGAATTACAAATAATTATAGGAAACAAAATGTGCCTGAATTGCCGATTAGAAAATTGATTTTCTCTGTAATGTTAGATGCCAACAAGAAGTCACTGACTCTGATAGGCCCTATATACAGCGGAACAAAACACTACTGATTCTGTACCATTTTCACAATGTTGTTATGTTTTAAGGCCATATCTTCAGCCATTGTGTCAACCCATGGCCTTGAGGTTCATCTTTTTTGGCCGACTCTGTACAATACCAAGAGTGATGTCCTTTTCCAGGAACTGGTCTCTCTTGATAACATGCCCAAAGTATATGTGATTATGGCTCACCATTCTTGCTGTACTTCTTCCAAGACTGATTAGTTTATTCTTTGGAGTTCATGGTTCTAACTTATAGTGACCAGAGAAAGATGCTGCTTAGTCTTGTACCATCTTCAGAATTTTGTGATGTTTGAGCCCACTGTGTCAATCCATCTCCATGACAGTATTCTTTTTTTGCTGACCTTCTGCTTTATTTACTAAGTATGATGTCCTCTTGCAGGGATTTGTGTCCCCTAATAACATGTTTAAAATATATTAAATGCTGGGTAATACATGTTAGGAATATATACAGCGTGTTTATTTTCTTGATGGATATATCTAAGTTATTTCCAATTTCAGACCAGTACATATAAAGCTTCTATGAAAATCCATATACAAGCCTTTTATAAACGTGTATCTTCATTTTCCTTGGATGCATAGAAACAGGATTCTGAGATCACATAATTGATATATAAATAATTATTATTTTATATTTACCCACATATAATAGTCGGGGTTTTTTAATCATTTTATTGGGGGCTTGTACAACTCTTAATCACAATCCATACATCCATTCATTCTGTCAAGCACAATTGTACATTTGTTGCCATCATCATTTTCAAATCATTTTCTTTCTACTTGGACCCTGGGTATCAGCTTCTCATTTTCCTACTCCCTCCTCCACCCTCCCTACCTCATGAACCCTTGATACTTTATAATTATTTTTTCATGTCTTACACTGACTGATGTGTCCCTTCACCCACTTTTCTGTTGTCCATCCCCTCCCTGGGAGGGGGTTTTATATATACATCATTGTGATTGGTTTCCCCTTTAATAGTCAGTGTTTAAAGTGGTCAGATCATTTTTGAGCAACGTATGGGAATTCTAGCTGTTCTACAGCATTGAGAACATTTGGGTATGTCATTTTTTTCAGTCATTCTATTGCATGAGTGGTGTTGTCTCACTATGGTTTTAACTTGTATTTTTCTTGATTTCAAGTAATATTAATCACCCTTTTCAGCATCATTTCTCCCTTTACTAAATGTGTTCATTTTATTTGTTTTCTTTAATTATGTCATAATAATTATAAGTATGCATGGTTCTACTAACAAGTGTAGCAAGATTAAAGAGAGAACTATAGAAATCCAAATCAATAGTTAAACATTTTAATAACCTTTTTGTCAGTAATTGAAAAAGCAATTAGACAAAATATTGGTAACATTATCAACAAGCTTGATCTAGTTTGTTGATACTCAGACTAGGTACTCAGATAACCCCAGACACACAAACTGCAGAACATACACTTTTTCAAGTGTAAAAAAAACCTCTTGCAAATAAATAACATGCGTTATGCTATATAATTTGTTAATAAATTTCTGTTTTTTTAAATTTTAAGGACATATACTCTGATACAGATAAATTAGATGTTAATGCAGTAAGATCTTTAGGGAAAGTTCCAATATTTGGAGACAAAGTAAAACACTTGTCACCCTGGTGACACAGAGGGTTTTGCTTTAGGTTGCTAACTGCAAGCGCAGCCATTCAAAACAACCAGCCACTGCACGGGAGAAAGATGAGGATTTCTACTCCTATAAAGGTTCATAGTCTTGAAAAACCTTAGTTCTAATCCAGTGTCCTGAAGGGTCAGATTTACAGCAATTGAAAAACAGGGTATTTACCTGTGTCAGATCAAAGTTTGGCAATAATGGGGGTAGGGGTGTGGGTGGAATTCAGTTCCAGTAGGCTAAGAAGAAAACAACTTCTCTGATAAGCTAGATCTCCTCCCCTAGGGGTCAGCGTGACAGCCCCAAGATCAGGGTACTCCACAAGCCCAATATAAAAAGGAGAAAAAATATTTTCAGTTAAAAACTTCAAATTCCAGGCGCATTGTTCAACTCCAAGACAAACCTGCAGAACAAGTCCTTCAGTATATATCAAAATAACAAAGTAGCCAGAACTAAGGAATGCTAGACGTTAGCTACAGAGCTTAGCCCAGAGGCTTTCAACATAACAAAGATCCTCTGGGGCAAACATCAGTCTTAGAACAGTTCCACAGAGCATAAATGGACAGCCCATAGCCAGGGGCTGATTTAATTCAATTCCAGTTGGCCAGGAAAAAACAAAAACAAAAACAACTCTCTGAGCTACTGGAGCATCGGCAGCCTC
>NW_022103900.1:42705878-42707561 GCF_000313985.2 Echinops telfairi
CCCACAGACACAATCAAGTTCAGCTATGTCCTTAGTTTTTGTTCTTTTTCTTCTCTCTCCCTTCTCACTTTCCCACCACAATCAGTCTTAGCTGATCCAGTTTTTGTTTTTTTTCTTTACTTTTTCTTTGTTTTCTTTCTTTTTCTTCTTCTCTCCCTCTCTTTTCTTTCACACACCACTGATGGCTTTCAAGCCACTACCCTCCACGTAGGGCAACTCCGCCAAAATAACGGTACACACCGCACAAGGCAGCTATGAAGGCCTCTCCAGGGCTCCACACTGCTGTGGAAACCCATGCCTGGCCTCTACGGTGATTATGCTAACGAGGGCAATTCTGCCCAGCACCCGTGGGACTCTGCACCAAAAGGGCACACCCACCTTGGGACAGAGTTTAAACCCCTACAACCCCATGTTCAGGTGATCAAGACTCAACTATCTCTTTTCTCTTTATTTTATTTCTTCTCTCTTTCTTCCCTCTTTCCCACCACAGTCTGTCTCAGCGGGCTCAGTTGTGTTTCATTTTGTTTTGTTTTTCTCCTTTCTCTTTCTCTTTTCTGTTATTTTTCTCTCCTTCTCTCCCTCTCTTTCCTTTCACATGCCACTGCTGGCTTCCAGTCCCCTACCCTTGGCCTACGGCACCTCCACCCACCCAGTGGCAGAGTTTCAGCCTGCCTTCAGTGGCAGTGCTGCACCCTATTTCATTTTCTTCATTTTCTTTTTCTTCTTTTTGCCTCTTCTTCTATCTCTTCTCTCTTTCCTGCCACATGCTCAGCAGGCTCAGTTTTTCTTTTTTGTTGTTTTTTGTCATTGCTTTTTCACATGTGTGTGTGTGTTACTTTTTATTTGTTCTTGTTTTCCTCTTTCTCTCTTTTTCTCCTCTTCCCCCTCTATTTCTTTTCATATGCCACTACTGACCTCCAGCCCACTCCCCTCCACTTAGGGCAACTCCAACTGCCCAGTTGGGGGAGATCCCACCCACACTTGTTGGCTTTACACGCAATTGGGGAAACCATGCATGCTCTATGCTGTACCCCAAGTGACTGGGGGAATTCAAACGACTGGAGGAATTCTGCCTACACCGCAAGACCCTGCAAGTGACTGGGAGAACTCCTGCACACTGTGTGTGGTGCTCCACTCTGCTGTAGGAACATCCACCCAACCTCCATGGAGATCTCTCTGACTAGTGTAATTCTGCCTGCCTTCCAGGGTGCTCTACACCAAGGAGGGTACGCCTACATGCCCCACCCCCAACCCGTGTCACTCCCATTGCAGCAGGAACCACCACATGCCATATGAGGCACGCCAAGCCTTGTGGGCCACACCACCATGGCTTCCTGACCTCCACAGAAATAAATCTTCAGAATTCTGCTTGGACTCATACAGGATATGAGGGAAGCATTAAAGAAAAAGGATGAAATTATAGAGGAGATAAAGGGAAATACAAAACCTAAGGGATAAAATAACAAAATTCAGTAGGAGATAAAGGGAAATACAAAACCTAAGGGATGAAATAAC
The DNA here is from genome assembly GCF_000313985.2 of Echinops telfairi. Taxonomy (NCBI): domain Eukaryota; kingdom Metazoa; phylum Chordata; class Mammalia; order Afrosoricida; family Tenrecidae; genus Echinops; species Echinops telfairi. The sequence continues at coordinate 42,707,394 of NW_022103900.1, forward strand.
AAAATTCAGTAGCAAATTAGCAGACTTTGCCAACAGTCTTGAGGAAGCAGAGAATCTCACCAGTGACCTAGAGGATAAGCAGCCAGACTTTAACAAAAGGGAAAGGCAGTCAAATAAGACAATCAGAGAAGCTAAAGAAAACCGGAGAACCATATCTGATGCTATGAA
>NW_022103900.1:42708494-42711400 GCF_000313985.2 Echinops telfairi
TTTACCAAACAAATGGCAATTCAAAAAATGCAAGGGTAGCAATCTTAATCTCTGACAAAATTGATCTCAAGATGCAAGCCATAACAAGAGAAAAGGAGGGGCACTTTATAATGCTCAAGGGAACAGTAGACCAAGACCATAATAAATATATATACGCACCAAATGAGAGACCCATGAAATTTGTAAATCAAACACTCCGAAAGATGAAAAAAGAAATCACAGGCTCAACAATTGCAGTAGGTGACTAATACACCACTCACTGAAAATAACAGATCACAGGGAAATAAACTTAACAAGGAGGCTACAGATCTAAACAGCACAATTGGACAACTTGACCTGATAGATATTTTCAGAGGTGTCCACCCAAATGCAAAAATAAATCACATTCTTTCATGCCCACATGGCACATACTCAAAGATACACCATGTGCTGGGACACAAGTCAAACCTGTGTAATTCAATCACATAGAGATTAAACAGGCTTCTCTCTCTGACCACTATGCGATCAGGCTGGAAATTAACAAAAGGACAAACAAGAAAACAAGGGCAAACAATTGGAGGATAAATAACTCTCTATTGCAGGAAGTTTCTAGAAATCAATGAGAATGAAAATACAACAAACCAAAACCTTTGAGACATAGCATAGGTATTTTTCAGAGAAAGTTTGATAACAATACATGCACACATGAAAACGGAAGAGCGACTTATGGTTGATATGCTGGCACAAAACTTACACCAATTAGAGCACGGCCAATAGGACAATCCTACTAGTAGCAAAGGGAAAGAAATAATAAAAAATCAGGGCTGAGATACAGGAGAGGGAAAACAAGAAAACTGTGGGGGGGAAATTAATGCAGCTAAAAGTTGGTTCTTTGAAAGTATTGACAGAATTGATAGACCACTGGCAAACCTAACCAAAGAAAGTAAAGAACAAATTTTAATAGCAATGATAAAGGATGAAACAGGGGAAGTTACAGTGGACCCTAATTAAATCAAAAGGATAATTACACAGTACTACAAAGATCTGTACTCTAATAAACTCAACAACTTGGAAGACATGGACAAATACTTGGAAAAACAATCCCTCCCTAGACTATCCCAGATGGATGTCAAGAATCTCAACAGAACCATATCAATAGAAGAAATAGACAAGGTTACCAAGGGATTACCAACAAAAAAATCCCCCAGGCCAGATGGCTCCACAGGAGAATTCTACCAAGCATTCAGGAAAGAACTGACACCAATTCTAAACAACTCTTCCAGAACATAGAAAATGACAGAAAACAACCAAACTCTTTCTATGAAGCTAGTATAACTCTGATACCTAAAGTGGCAAAGATCCCACAAGAATTGAGAACTACAGACCAACTAATAATTCACCATGACCAAGTGGGATGCATAGTACAACGGACTACTATGCATCCCTAAAAAGCAGAAATGAATGCATGAAGCACATTGCTGCATGGGAAGAACTGGAGGAAATTATGCTACAGGAAGTAAGCCAAGCACAAAAGGATAAGTACAGCATGAGTCCACTGAGGTAAGCTTAAAAAATGAGGCATAGGGGACAAGCTACTATGTACATACATTCCTGGGGTGAGGTCCAAGTACTATGGCAGGGACCAAACCCAATCCAGGGATACATATGGCAGCCAACTACATAGGAGGAGGAAAGAGAGAGAGAGAAAAGACATGGGTAGGGGGGAGCAGGACACTAACCGACACACGTGGTGAGTATTGTTTATATTTCCATGGGGAGATGGACAAACAGAGACCATGCCCAACCCGGTGCTCCAAGATGTAAATACAACATACTGGTGTGTACCAGGGAACCAATAGAAAGGTCTGTGGAACTGGCCCCCGATCCCAACTATGTGGACACTCCCTTTAGAAGAATGCACTTCAGAGGACAGCACAGAAGCTACAGCTTGGGGAGAGGGGCACGTCTGATTAGAGTGCACAGGAGAAACGAAGAGGGGTGGAGAATGAGGGGAACACATCCTGACCTACCAAGACCCGAGGATGATATTCCTGCTCAGAGCAGCCAATGCACAGAGAGGACCATAGGGCTGGACCCACCACGAGACACAACTTCTCTCACTGAACCATAGCGCTACGGGAGACAACACTGGAGACACAGGGCTGGAATTGTGCCCAATCTGACCCCATCACACAAGGGCGAAATACCAAGGGCATGCAACAGAGCAGCAAGGGGAACAAAGTGATGAAATCCCTAGGGAATACCAAAAATAGACTTTGGAGACAGAGTGTGGCACCCCATCAAACTTAATTGGAAAACACTCCTAAAGGTAAAAAAATAGACCTGAACTATTTATAGGTTTTTTCATTTTTTTCATTGGCTTTCTTTTTTTTGTTGTTGTTATTTTATTTTTTGTTGTTGATACTGTTTTGTTGGTTTTGTCTTCCTTTGTTGTTTTATTTGGCTTTGCCTGTTTTTTGCACTTATTAATGTCTCTGCATGTCTATCTAGATAAGATAGGTGGGTTAAACAATTTGAAAATGAAAACAATAGAACCGGTGGTTCCAGGGGGATACGGGAGAAGGGGAGGTAGGAGAAAGGAAGGGGGGCAACCAACCCAGGGACAAGGGAACAACAAGGGAACTAAAATCAATGGAGAGAAGGGTGTAGGATACCTACTGGGGCTTAATCAAGTGCAATGCAATAGCAAGGAATTACTCAACCTGAATGAAGGCTGAACATGATGGTGGGACAAGAGGAAAGTAAAAGGAAATAGCGGAAAGAACCAGAGGGCAAAGGATATTTATAGAGGTCTAAATACAGGCATGAACATATGTAAAAATAATTTTATATAACGAGAGGGAAATAGATTTATGTACTTATATCTATATGTTAAGAACTAAGGTAGCAGATGGACATTGGACCTT
>NW_022103900.1:42712238-42726585 GCF_000313985.2 Echinops telfairi
TTAAAGAACTAATTTACAATGTTAGGTGAGCAAATGCATGATAAGTTTATTCTAGGAAGAAAGTTAAAATATCTATGACCTTATTAGGTTTTCTGAAAATATTCCTGCAGAAAATGATTGCTTTATTAATGAATTAAAGATAGCAAATATAAACCAGATTCTAATACTACTTACTTGTACATAAACAGTAACAACAATTTAAAAACAAGGTAATTATTAAAAATTCTTATGTCTGGTCAATATTTAAACATTTGCTTCAAACAGAATATAATAACTTATTAATATTTTGGATTTAATTTTATGAAAAAGGTATCAGGAAAAATTTCAAATTAGCAAAGGCTACAAGGTTCTTAAGTGTTTACAACTTTAAGGCATACTAAACTAAAAGTTTATTTTTATAAGCTGTATCACAGTATTTCAGAATTAAGTATTTTTATAACCAAAAATTTACTTCTAAAAAGGTCAGGAATAAAATAATGATGGGTGAAAACGAATTCTATGAGTGTTTTTCTAGTTAAAGACACTAAACAATTGATTACAGGAGAACTACTATGTAACAGTAGTCCAGCACTGGGAAGTGATATCAGCCATTGACATATCAGGGAAGAAGTGATTGGTTCTAAGATCCTGGGACATCCTTAGGCCAAAGCAACAAAGGACTTAGTTGTGTTTACTGACCACCAGATAGTAGTGGCTGCTATAGCAGGAATAGTAGAGATTTGTGATATACAGAAGAACATGGGCTCAAAGGTAACGATTGTGAGCATGGTGCAGGACTGGGAAATGTTGTGTTCTTTCTACGTCGGGACTCTGTAAGTCAGAACTGACCCAACAGCACCTAACACCACCACCAGGGTAGGAGACTTTGGAGCAGACATAAGACTGGGTTTCCTAAAAACCTTCTTTAGAGACGGAAATGCGGCTTTTCTATGCAAGGATATTTGGCTAGAAAGTGCAAGGATAACAGCAATAATTAAAATAGTTGAAATGGCTCTAACTACACCTCATTTCTCAGTAGAGAGATTGAATATATTTAACATAAAACAAAGAAGGAAGATTGAACAACAAACTGTCATTGATGTTATTAAGGGTCACACTAAATTTAATTACTAAGAAAGAGTCTGAAAACTTGGGAAAGAGCAGAAAAATGAGAGTACATTCCTAATTAAGAATTAAGATTGCCTATAATAAACTGTGGCTATTTAGCTTTGCAATAGCTTTCTTCTGCCAAAAACTCAATAAATCCTCCTAGATGTCATTGGTGACTGCTTCTGTGTGTTCATATCGCCACACCTAGTATGCATGTGAAGACATGTGTGTTGCTGCAGATATACACAGAGAGAGGCCCCGAGAGCAGAGAGAGGGGCAGAGAGGGAAAGCCTATCAGCCTATTTCTCCCTTCAACATAACAATTGTCAGGATGGCGCAGGACTGGGAGATGGTCCTTTCTGTCATACACATGGCTGCTGTGTGTTGGAACTTATGCGATAGCACCTAATAACAATCACAGTTTCCCCTTTGATACCATTAAAATCTGGTCCCCTGTTCGCTCTTCTGTCCAGATTTCGTTATTTCTCACTGAGATCATTGCAGTAGCTTCTTACACGGTAATCCTGCCTGTAATCTAGTCCCTGTTCTGTTTTATCTTCCACGCTGTTGCCAAAATACATCTCCTAAATCACAGCCGATCGTTGCACTTCTCACTTGAAATTGTTTTTGGCTTTTCCTGGCATTTAGAATCAAGTTCAAACTTCTAAATTCAGCTCAGAAAAGCATCCTTCACCAAACAAAATTACTTTAAATTCCCTAAATGAGTCAAGCTTCCTTAAACTTTTGTGGGCATTATACAATATACCTGGACTATCATTTCCCCACCCCAACCTTTAGCTAATTTAGATCCTACTGATCCAAAAAAATCAGCTCAAGTGTTATTTGTTACAAAATTTCCTCTATGCGTTAGTCTGGGTAGACTGGAGAAACAAATCCATGGACACACACACATGTGTATAAGAAAGAGATTTATATACAAGAGCAATTGAACATTGAGGAAACATCCCAGCCTAGCCAGATCACGTCCATAAGTCAGATATTAGCCCATATTTCTGATATCAATATATAAAGTCCTCTTCAGACTGACAAAACACATGCAATGATGCCGAATCCAGAAGATCACAGGCCAGTGGGTAGAAAGTCTTTGGATCCAGTGTCATTGGAAACATCTCAGCTCTGGCAGGGGTCTCTCTGTGGCTTCTCTGAGGTCAGGTTGCGTCCATGTGGCTTGTCTTCTGCAATGTCTCCCAGGGAGTAGCAGAGAGAGAGAGGTGTCTTCCACCTCCAAGGAGGAAGTACCAGATTTCCCAGAATTCCCAGCAGAAGGCCATGCCCACAGAAGTCTCATTGGCTATGTCCAGATTGACAGCCTAGAGCCCTACACTCTACCTCTACACTCTTTTTTTGGTTTGTTTTTGTTTTTGTTTTCTTTTTTTTTAATTATTTTATTGAGGGCTCGTATAATTCCCATCACAGTCCATACATCCATCCATTGTGTTAAGCACATATGTACATTTGTTGCCCTCATCAATCTCAAAACACCTGCACTGTTAATCCTTAAATTGACACCAGATTAGGTGACTACCACATTCAGCATGATTTACATGCCCCCATTCTGTGATACCAATACATTTTTTATACACCTGGACCACTGGTTTACTTGTGATTAATAAATGTTAGTTGGATGTATGAATGAATAAATGAATGGTTATGTGACAAGTAAATAAAATCTATTAAATAGTCTCATTAATCTCCTTAGCCACTCGGTTCTTGATTATGCCATGGGCACTTGCCGTGGTCATGAGTATAAATGTTGAGGATTCCTAACTCACTCCAAAGGATAATGTGTACACATTAAAACACTGTGGAATGAAAGTAAGCATAACATCCTCTTGGTAAGAAAAGGAGGGTGTATGTTCTGATTGCCCATAAACTCACAATATGTGCTACTTGCTTAATCATATTGTAAAAAAAACAACTCTACAAGTTCTAGATATTGAGTACATTGGTTGAAATGTATTTTTTAATTATTTAAAATAATGAGGATAACTTGCCCTGGAAAGAGAAAAATATACTTCTGCCTTTAAACATGTTGTTCTTACACATTCTGTTCTATTATCAGAACTATTGTAAGCAAATCACTTCCCTACCTCCACAATGTGGTAAATATGTGATTTTTTTGTGTTTAAGAAGCCTATTTAATGCATTGGCAATGCAGATTATAAAGGAAACATCATCAAGTCACGGTAATTGAGAATGTGTGACCCAAGATTAGAAAAGTTAGGAAAGACAAAACTGTGACAAATTTGGAAGGATGAAGTGACATGGGGCATTTTATACTTTTTGTTGTTGACATTGTTCAAAACAGTAACCTATTTAATAGATTATCCACTTTCAATAGCTGGATATTATTACATTGTAATATTGCTGGGAGAGACAAACTTGCCATCTTATTAGGGCATGAATGTGTTCTTTATAATGTTCAACTACACAAAGTTAGGAAAAAAATTTTGGTGAAATAGTCACACATGATAAATACATAGACTTGGTGGGTCAGTTAATATCCATTACGACTATCCAAATCTTATGTGTAGTGTAAAATCAGCCATTGTTGTTGTTGAATGCTGTGCAGTCTATTATGATTCATAGTAAACCTATGTACAACAGAACGAAACACTACCATGTCCTGCACCATCCTCAGATAGTTCGGTTTTGAGCTGATTGTTGCCACCGTGTCAATACTTCTTGTCAAGATGCCTTCCTCTTTTTCACTGCCCCTCTGCTTTATTAAATATGATGTCCTTCTTCAGGGACTGGACTCTGAAAACATGTCCAAGGTACATGAGATGAAGTCCCCACCCTTGCCTCAAAGGAGAGATTTCTTTCCTCTTTTGGCAGTCCATGGTACTTTCAATATTTTTCACCAGCATCATAAGTAAAATGCATTGGGTTTTTTATTAAAAGATCATTCTATTGGGGGCTCCTACATACACTCCATATATCAATTGTATCAGGCTTATTTGTACATATATTGCCATCGTTCTTTTCTAGACATTTACTTTCTATTGAGCCCTTGGTACCAACTGCTCTTTTCTTTCCTCCCCACCCCCACCCTCGTGGCCCCTTGATAGATCATAAATTATTGTTATTTTCATATCTCACACCAACCGTTGTCTCCCTTTCCCCACAGTTTCCATTGTTCTTCCCCCTTGAGGGAGGGGTGTGGTTATGTGCCTAACATTTCAATCGGTTCTCCCATCTCCCTTCCCCATGCCCTTTTGGTATTGCTATTCCCATTTCTATTGCTACATTCCATATGTCATGAGCATTATCTCTTATCTATAGCTGTGTACATGCTCCAGGTCAGTCCAGAGTGAGAAGCATTCCCTAGGGCCATAACAGTGGGGGGTGAGGAAGCCTCAAGGAACCAGAGGAATATTGTGTGATCCATCGGTGCTTTACTACACCTTGATTGACTCATCCCTTCCCTGTGACTCCTCTGTGGGGGGATGTTCCATTGTCTACAGATGAACTTTGGGTCTTTGCTCTGACTCCCCCTCATTCTCAACAGCATGTTTTCATTTGATTGTTTGTTTGTTATAACACTTCTGATGCTTGTTACCCGGTCCTCATAACACCTCATGATCTCACCGGCTGGTGTGCTTCTTCCCTTTGGGCTTGTTGCTTCTCTGCTGGATGGCTGCTTGTTTAACTTCAAGTCTTTAAGACCCCATATGCTGTATCTTTTAATAGCTGGGCACGATCCACTTTCTTTACCACATTTGCTTATGCACCCATTTTGTCTTCAGGGATTGTTCCAGGGACAGAGCTGGGGTTGGAGGGGGAGATGACCAACACAAAATACCAGTTTGGTTAGAACAAAGTGCTCTTGTATTGAGGGAGGGTATGAGCTGAGGCCCAAGGTCTATCCACAACCTCCATTTATTGCCTTAAAAATATATGTACATAGGCCAATACATCTATTTTTATGGATTAATGTATTTACATAAGTACACACATCTGCTTGTACCTCTAGCTATAGCTTTGCTTCTTAGATCCCTCTGTTTCCTTTTGCCTCCTCCTGGCCCACCTTCCTGTTCCCCTTTCTTCCACCTCTTAATACTTTCTCTCAGCTAGATTGCTGTTGCTCTAATACCCACAGGATCTCTGCAACCCCCTTGTTGTTGGTTTTAATTCCTTAGTTGTTCCCCTGTCAATGGCATTGTTTGCTCACCACACCCTTCCCCCCGACCCTGCCACCTTCTCCCTGCCAAGACCGTCCGGGCCCATTGGACCCATTGCTTTCTCCCTGACCTTGCTTCCCATGCCTGTCTTATGTAAGTAGGGACACCAACCATTGATTCTTATTAGTCCTCTTTATGCAATGTCCAACTTTCACATGCATATGGGGCAATTGAAAACACCATGCCTTGGATCAGTCCTCAAAGAGACATCCTTGCTTTTCAACCCTTTAAGTAAGTCTTGTGCAGCAGATTTGCCTAATGCAATGCATCATTTGATCTCTTGACTGCTGCATCCATGAGCTTTGATCCATGAGTGGATCCAAGCAAAACAAACTCTTTGATAACTTCAACTTTTTATCTATTTATCATAATGGTACTTGCTGATGGTCCAGTTGTGAGGGTTTAGGTCTTCTTTACACTGAGTTTACACTTTAGTAATCCATACTAAAGGCTGCAATCCTTGATGCTCATCATCAAGTGCTTCAAGGCCCTTGCACTTTCCAAAGCAAGGCCGTATCACCTGCATACTTCAGGTTGTTAATACATCTTCTTAACATCCTGAAGCCACATTTTTCTTCATATAGTACAGCTTCTCTGATTATTTTCTCAGCATACAGATTGAATAGGTATGGTAAGAACATACAACCCTGATACACATCTTTCTTGATTTTAAACCAGTGTTCTGTTCATACAACTGCCTCTTGATCCAGGCACAGGTTCTGCACAACACAATGAAGTATTTCGGAATCCCCATTCTTCTCAAGGATATCTAGAGTTTGTTATAATCCACACAGTCAAATATCTTTGCATTAGCAATAAAACACAAGTAAAAGCAAACATCTTTCTGGTACTCTCTGATTTCAGCCAAAAATTCCATCTGACATCAGTAATGATATCCCTTTTCCATTTCTGCTTCTGAATGTGGCATGGACCTCTGGCACGTCTTTGTAAATGTACTGCTGAAACTGCGTTGGATTATCTTCAATAAAATTTTACTTGCATGTGATATCAATGATATTGTTCTATAATTTGAGCATTCTTTTTGATCATCTTTCTTTGGGACTAGTAACAAATGTGGATCTTTTCCTGTCAGTTGACCAAGTAGCTGTCTTCCAAATTTCCTGGCATAGACAAGCTTCAGTAGGAATTGGTATTCCATCAACTCCCAGCTAATTTTGGCTACTGTTTTCAGTGCATCTTGAATTTCATCCTTCGGTATCATTGGTTCTTGCTCATATGCTACATCTTGAAATGGTTGAATGTTGACTAGTTCCTTTTGGGACTGTAGTTCTGTGTATTCATTCCATCTTTTCGTTTTGTTTTTTATTTCCTGAATTGTTCAGTATTTTACGCATAGAATCTTTCAATATTATAAATTGAGGCTTGAATTTTTTTCTCTACCTCCTTCAATTTTAAATATACCCACAATGTTCTTCCTTTTTGTTTTCCTATGTAGGTAAAGAGCCAATGTATCAAATATGTTCTTGAGACATTCTTAAAATTCAGGTGGGAGATACACAAGGTGTTATTTTGGCTCTCATGGACTAATTTTGTCTTGAGCGTCAAGCTGAACATACAAATGAGCAATTGATGGTCTGTTCTACCGTTGGTCCCTGACCTGATTTTAGCTGCTGATATTGAGCTTTCTATCGCCTATTCCCACATATGAAGTCAATCTGATTTTTGTGTATCCCATTTGGAGAAATCCACATGTAAAGTAGCTGTTTGTGCTGTAAGGAAAATTAATTTTCTATGGACAAGTCATTGGTCTTGAAAAATTCCATCAAATGAAGGTCCCAAAGGCTTTACTCCCACGGACTTACTCCATCCATGTCATTAATGATTGACTTTGCTTTTAGAAGGCAGCTCTTCCTTAGTCAAATTTTGAGTACCTTCCAACATGAGGGACTTATTTTCTGTCATGAAGAAGCCATAAACAATAAGAAATGGATGTGTATGGTCCTGTTTCAAAAAATTACTTATAAATACTAAAGATTGAAATTTATATTATTTCCATGTGTTATGAAATGCTATTCTTGTTTTGATTTGTCAGACCTTTAAAAATACTGAAACCATTCTTACTTCAAAGTACATACAAAATGGGCAATTGACCAGATTAAACCTTTGTGGCATAGCTTGCCAATCACTAAGTTAGACTTCGGTTTGGATCTTCAGAAAACTGCTCTGGTTAGATATTCTGATCATCTTTGAGTTTCAGCATAGGCTGGGACTCTCCTATTCTAGAAAGTTCGAAGATAGTGCTGATGATGGCAATCAGTGGTCTTGGTGCATCTCAGGGCTGCCAAAGTGGAGACTCAGTATTCTAATTTGACAGTAATTTGCCAACCCAGGCTTGCTCCAAGAAAGATTTTTCCTAGTTTCTCACTTAACCCTACCCACCTCTGGCTCATCCTAAAGTTGAGAGTCAGTCAGGAAGAAAGAGCTTCCTTCAGCCCACCAATATTTGCATGTAATTTTATTTGCGAATGTAGCAAAGAAAACTCCCCTACACAGTATGTAACACAAAGTCTTTGAGGAAAGGGTAGTCGCGGTTACAGTACAATCTGCCTCCAGGATATTTGGCGCATGTGGGAGGAAGCATTTTACAGTATGCAAGCACAGTGGCAATGTGTAGATTTCACTGTGAAGTGAACATAATTAATCTCTTGCAAGGAGGTAAATAGTAATGACTTTCTGAGGGAGAATTATGTTGCTCAACCGTTTGGCATAACAAAGGCTTGAGTATGGAAGTCGACTTTAACACGCTCAGTTACTGAGCACTTCACCTGGAACCAGACGCTGCATTTGAAATCAATACCATTTTCTGCACTCATGGAGTTTTAGGGTAGCAGAGAACACAGAAAATTAAGGAAAACTCAGCAATAAAATGAGCAGAGGTCTATGGCAGTGGAAACATGGGTAGCTCTGAGACCGTAGACTGTGAGGTCTAGAGAGTTTGGAGAAGTGCTCCCTCAGGAATTGGGGTTTATGCTCAAGTCTTTAAAACTGAGAAAACAAAGAGATACTTTATTCATGGCTTAATGAGCTGATGGACACAAACAAGGAAGCATGAAAATACACAGAAAATCTAACCTCTGACCCAAGGCCCTCAGCGGCTCAAAAATCTCTTTGTATTTGTGTAAGAAAAGCAGAGAGGGTTGACTATGATTCTGAAGTTAAGGCTGGTCAGTCATAGGCTCCTGGAAGATTGTCCTTCTTTCTACCAAAGCATATAAAAATTAAATTGTAGAGGTATAATGGCTTTGCTCTCCAGTAGCAAGGAAAAGTTTAATATTTCCCTTGACAGGGATCCATTTCCTCGAAGCTTTTAAAAAGTTTGCAATTTAAGAGTATTGATTTCTCTAAAGTAGAATGTTAGCCTTTAGTAAGCAGTAAAAGAAAAGCATAAACAATCTTATCTCTGCCAAAGAATTTTGTTTCACTATCTAAGCACCCCACATTTTGTGAAGGCTCTGGATTCAGCAATACATCAGAACTTCAGCAAGAACAGCAAAACACGTGGGGGTATAGAAGCAATTAAAGGGCTTCGGATAATTTTTTTACTTTCATGTCATGACTTCTAGTCTTAACTGATTCTAATTTTCATGATTACCTAAGAAGGCACTCCCAGAGTGCAACATATTTTTAAAGAATTCCTGACGTTCCTGTTGTTAGGTGAGGTTGAGTTTATTTCCGACTCATAGCCAAACCATGGGACGGATTACAAACTTCCCATAGTGTTTTCTAGGGCATTATCTTTATGGGAGTGTATTGTCTGGCCTCTCCCCGATGGACCCACTGGTTGTGTTCAAACAGCCAAAGTGAGGTGTTTGATTGTGGGGCCACTAGAGCTCATAGCTCATTATATCACATAAGATACTCTATTCACATTATTTATTCAGTTTCCTGTCTCTCCCCTGTCCTATCTCAACACCCAAAAAAAATCTGTGTGTTGCTTTATTTAGTAATTTACTGTTTTATTATTAAATAAAAAATTTCAGTGCACCTAATTCTTTCTAATACTTAATTTTTAACCACCTAGCTTTTGCTAGTTCTGCATAACATAATTAATGATTAACATTGAGTTATATGAGGGGTTACCCCAAAAAACTAGAATTTCCTCTTTTTTTTCCAAAGCTATATATTTAAAATTTTTAAAAAAAACAACCTCATCACCTTGAAAGTACTCTCCATTACACTTGATTCATTTGTCAAAACTGCAATTCCATTCTTGGAAACGTTTTACAAACTCATCTGTTTGGATGGCTAATAGCACCTCCCTTGTTTTTTTCTTCACCTCCTATATGTCATCAAATTGCTGTCCTTTCATGTCCCTCTTCATTCACGGAAACAAAAAGAAGGCATGCATAGCGAGGTCAGATGAGTAAGTTGCCGTGGGGCAAGAGAGGCATGCTCTTTTTTGCCAAAAACTGGCGCACTGAGATGGCTGCATGGACAGGTGCATTGTCCCAGTGGCAAAACCAGCCCCCCATCTGCCACAAATCAGGCCTTTTTTGTTTCACACTGTTACACAATCTTTCCAGAGCCTCTAAATAGAAAGCTTGATTAACAGTCTGACCTTGTGGAACGAACTCCAAATGCACTAACCCCCTCATATAAAAAAACAAATAAGCATCGATTTGGGGAAGGGGAACTCCCTCATATAATATTATAAAGTAAATCTTGAATGATAATGAAATATTTTTAGTGCTTAATAGGATAAAGAAACATTTTTATAATGAATATTAATTATGTTAAGGCCATTCTATAAAATTAATGCATCAACTAAATGTGGTGTTCATTTATTCTCTCTGGTGTTTCACCAGCTCTTGTTACTCAATTTTTGAGGATTGTAAGGTGAAGAAGATTCAGAACACCACTAAAAAATAGTAAATGAGAAACAACCCTCTGATTGTTTTTACAGATACTAGAAGTTATATAAACCCACTTTTAAATGGATATATACATATCTTTTAGCATTATTACTATATCTAGAATCCAAAGCCCATGCTCTACAAAGAATAGATAAGACTAAAATTATTTCAGACATGATAGAAAGAGCATTGAGCAGGAAACGATAATCGTTTTCTTGTTTTGTCTCTAAAATGTTGGATAAACTTGGGCTCACCATTTAAGCTTCCATTTTCTTAAAATTTTATAATAATTATAGCAAACACAACTCAATTTAATAAGTGGAACAAATCCCTGTTTTAGTTATTCAATATGTACTTGTTCCACTTAGTCAACAAACCCAAACATTCATTACTTTCTGCATGTCATTGTTTTGTGAGTGCATATAACTTCTTGGTAAGTAAAGGCTATATACATAACTGAATTAGTAGAAGAATATTTAAGGGTATCAACTAACATTGTTTCCAGTCAAGAATATTAATAAGAGGTTTGTATAGGAAATTGTTGAAGTAAGTTCATGAAATTAATATTTAGGAAATTATGCTGATCCAAATTGATCAGCACCTGAATCTATCTAAAATTAGAAGGAAAATTAAGAAGGCATAGGTGGCCAATCTCGGAAGGACAAACAACAACAGCACATTCTCTGACAGAGTGCCGGAAGATGAGCTCCTCGTGATATAAAGCTCTGAAAACTCAACTGGGAAGCCCTGAAAAGTAGAGCCCATCTTAATGATACAGATGTAGCAAATCTGTCAGGACTTAATTTGCTAATAGAGCATGAAAAATTAGAATAAACAATTGCAAATATCCATTATTAATCAGAATATGGAATTTATAAATTTTGAACCTAGGAAAATTGAATGTTGTCAAAAATAAAAATGGACAATAAAAATACTGGTATTCGTCCTGGACTCCCTGTATTTTCAGTTCCTATCTGTACCAGTGTACCTCCTCTGGTCTAGCCAGTCTTGCAAGATAGAATTCGAGTCATGGTAGTGGGAGCGGGGAGGAAACCTTTAGGAACTAGAGTAAGGTTGTATTTCTCATCATTGTTACATCGCACCGTGACTGGCTCATCTCCTCCCCGAGACCCCTCTGCAAGGGGATCTCCAGTGGTCTACTAATGGGCTTTGGATGAGCCCTATAGGACCAGTAGTGTGAGTGGCAAAACAGGGAGGGTAAAGGGAGAATGGGTAGGGAAGAGGGAACTGATTACATGGAACTGTGTGTGACCTCCTCCCTGGGGGACAGACAACCAAAAAGTGGATGAAGGGAGACGTCGGACAGGGCAAGATATGACAAAATACCCATTTATAAACTATCAAGGGCTCATGCGTGAGGGGGGAGGGGGGAGGGAGGGGAAAAATGAGGACCTAATATCGGGGGTTTAAATGGAGAGAAAATGTTTTGAGAAACGATGTACAAATGTGCTTTACACAATTGATGTGTGTATGGATTGGGATAACAGTTGTATGAGCCCCTAATAAAATGTTAAAAAACAAAACAAAACAAAAAATACTGATATTATAGGCTTAATTGAACTGAAATGGATTGGCATTAGCCATTCTGAATTAGACAATCATATGGTTTACTATGCTGTAAATAACAAATTTAGCAGGGATGATGTCACATTCATCATTAAAAAAGAACATTTCAAAAATCTGTCCATAAGTACAGGGATAATATTTTAGAAACTCTAAGGAAGATCCATTAATACAATTATTATTTAAGTCCACATGCTAATCACTAGCTGAGGAAAAAATTGAAGAATTCTACCAACTTGATCAGTGTGAAAATCATCAAACATGGAATCAAGAAGCATCGATAATTACTGGCAATTGCAATGTGAACCTTGAAAACAACAAGGAAGAATCAAAATACTACCTTAATGAGAGAAATTAAGCTGGAAATTACTTGATAGAATTATATAAGACCAAAGACTTCTTCATTGCAAATACCCCTTTTCAACAAGATAGTGACTGTACACATGAACCTCACCAGATGTAACACACAATCAAATTGTCTATATATGTGGGAAGAGATGGTGAAGTTTAATATCAGCAGCCAAAGGGAGGCTAGGTGTTGGCTGTGTAATAGACCATGAATTGCCTATATTCAAGTTCAGGTTAAAGCTGAAGAAAATTAAAGCAAAGGTACTTGGCCTTTTTGGCTAAGATCAAGTGCAGAAAATTAAAACAAGTCTATGAGAGCCAAAATATGACCAGGGGCTTATTAATCCTGGATTTAGAAACTGTGTCAAGAACAGATTTGCTGCATTTAACACTAATGAATGAAAATCGGAGGATCTATAACACAACATTAAGACTGTCATTCAGGAAGAAAGCAAAAGATCATTAAAAAAAACAAGAAAGAAAGAAAAGACAAAAATGAGTGTCAAAAATACTCTGAAACTTGCATCTGAATGGAGAGTAGCTAAAGTGAATGGAATACACTACCCGCCCTAGCAAGAAAATCCCTGAAAGGCACAGTACGCCAGCCAGGACGAGCCTGGCCAGCCACATACCCAGCAAGGAGGTCCCAGCCTCCTCCGAAGCAGACAGACAGCCCCACACAGCCCTGCACTGTGGAGAGAAGCCATCACATACTCTAGCAAGGAAAGTTCTAGCCAAACTCAGCCAAGAAGCACTACCAGTTCTTGTGCTTCTTTTTCCTTCCTTCCAAACTATTTTTGGTCATTTCTCTTTTTTCTTCTTCTCTTCTTTCTCCTTTTACTTCTCTTCTACTTTCTCTTTCCTCAACACTCTCCATTACACTTCCTTCTGTCATGTTGCTTCTATTATTCTTTTCTGAAACCACTTGTCAGTCAACTACCTCCATACAACTCTGCAGCCCTGCCAACCCTAACAGCTGCACAAACATACTGCTGTCAATCTTGGTTCAAAAAAGACAAAAACCACAAGAAAAGCAAGCATAAACAAATGAACAATACCCAAATACAAAACAACAACAACAACAAATGTTTTAAAGAAGAAAAGGAAAGAGGAACTACCAGAAAAATATTCCAAAGAAAAAATGTTTATATACTTTCAACAATGGAGCAAGAGAGAGAAATTGGAAAAATAAGAACAAGAAACAATAGAAATCCATAAAATGAATAATCATTTTTTAAATGCACTGCTATCAGGTAGATAAATAACAGAATTAGCCAACTCTATAAAAGATTACAGTAATAGAAGTGAGGAAAGGAAAGGCCAAATTATGGAGCTTAAAGACATCATCTCTTGACTACAATATGCGAGAAATATCAAAAAGAACAACGGAGTTTGAGGAAAGCTTAAGAATTACATAGGACACTATTAAGAGAAACAACTAATGTCTCATTAGGAACCCAGAAAAGAAGTAAATTTTAAAATATAGTTCAAGAAATTCGAGAAGAAACTTTCTTAACAACATGAAAGAAGAGAAAACAACTAACCAGTAAGTGAGAGAACCCTTAACAGAATGAAGCCAAAGAAAACCATCATGACATACTTTGTCAAGATTAACCAATAGAAAGACAAAGATAGAATCCTGAGGGCAGTCAGAGAATGAAGTCACTCACAAGGAGAAATTAATAAAAGTTCATTTGGCTTTTTAAGCAAACGCCATCCATACAAGAAGAAAATGGGACGATATATATATATAATTCTGAAATTTAAGGGTGAAAAAATGTCAGTCAAGAATCTTTAGTCCAGCACAACTATCCCTCAACTGTGAGGGGAAAATAAGTTTATTCCAGACAAGGAGAAATTAGTTAATAGGACAGAAAATAATACCGTCAGACAAACTTGAGATCAACAACATTCATTAAAAAAAAAATTAAATAGTACTCAAAACAGCATAACACCTGGGGGAAAAAATGCACATCAAAATGACAGCAACAAGCTCACATATATATCAGTGATAACACTGAATATTAACTGGTTAAACACACCAGTCAAGAAACAGAGTAGCAGGGTGGATAAGAAAGCAGACTCATCAATTTGTTTCTTGCAAGAATTACATGTTATACACAAAATCAAAAATAGACTAAAACCAAAGGCTAGACAAGGAGAAATTAGTTAATAGGACAGAAAATAATACCGTCAGACAAACTTGAGATCAACAACATTCATTAAAAAAAAAAATTAAATAGTACT
>NW_022103900.1:42726685-42730382 GCF_000313985.2 Echinops telfairi
ATAAGTTTATTCCAGACAAGGAGAAATTAGTTAATAGGACAGAAAATAATACCGTCAGACAAACTTGAGATCAACAACATTCATTAAAAAAAAAAATTAAATAGTACTCAAAACAGCATAACACCTGGGGGGAAAAATGCACATCAAAATGACAGCAACAAGCCCACATATATATCAGTGATAACACTGAATATTAACTGGTTAAACACACCAGTCAAGAAACAGAGTAGCAGGGTGGATAAGAAAGCAAGACTCATCAATTTGTTTCTTGCAAGAATTACATGTTATACACAAAATCAAAAATAGACTAAAACCAAAGGCTAGAAAACCATACCAATCTAATGGCAACCATAACAATCAGGAGTGGTAATGTTACTCCACAATAAAACAGAATTCAAGGCAAAACCCATCATGACAGACAAAGAAGGTACCACATAATGAATAAAGGGAGCATATATTTAGAAGACCACCATTGCCTGTGTTCGGATATATTGCCAAAAGCAACAATTGTGTGACTGCTCTGTCATTCCATCTCTGCCATCAAGGGCCTTGCTTCTGGTTGATCATCTGCTTTATGGAACATGATGTCTTTCTCCAAGGTGTCATACGCAGGAATCAATTGTCCATGTATGTGGGAAGAGATGGTGGAGAAGTTCAATATCAGCAACCAAAACTAAGGCAGGTCCCTCCTGATACCATTCCCAAAGTCTGTGAGGCAAAATCTTATTATTCTTGCTTCTAATAAGCATTCTGGTTGTACATGCAGTGCCAGGTCCCAGACCACCCCGGGATAGGTGGGAGCACTTTCCATAAGTCAGTTTCCTTGTCTCAGCTATCATCTCACCTCAAAAGATTCCCTTCTGGAAATAAGCACCCTAGCCTCAGGCACCATCTAAGCCAGCATGAACTACTTTGGGATGAGGTGCCTCGACACCACACAACATGGAGACTAGCAAGAATTCCATCTGTGACTGGTGTAACACCCTTTCCCACCCCACACTGTGAACACCTTGGCTAATGGAAGACTAACACATACTGGGTGCCCGGCACAACCGTTTTCTCCTTTCTTTGGTTTGTTTTTCCCTTTCTTTTCCTTCCATGGTTTATTATCCTGTTGTCTCTACCTTCCTTAGGTTTTTTCTTTTCTTTCTCTTCTCGCTTCCATTTTTCCTTTTACAATTATCTTCTCTTAATGTCCTCCCTTTCTATTCTTGATCCTTATATTTCTTTCTTTTCCCTCTACCTTTACATTTTTCCTTTTTATTCTCATTTTAATTATTCAATTATTTTCCTTGCTGTTATATGCACACTTTCTCTAGTTTCTCTTTGTTAAAAGACCTTTATCTCTCTCTCTTTCTCCTCTCTCTCTTGTGTGTGTGCTTTCTTGTGCCACCCAAAGAGAGAAAGCAACTGTGTCTATATATCCCAATCAGACCTATACCGCCTCTAATCACACCTGCTGCAGCCACACCTAGTGGATAGGTCCACTATCCATTTCTGTACTACCTGATCATTGATAGCTAGCCCAAACCACCAGCCAGATAGGCCTTTAATTGTGATACATGAACAGCAGAGAGTGGTTCACACACCCACATATTTTCTACGACACAAAACAGACACAAGTGGTGAGTGGCTAATGCCTCATCAACATAAAATCGTCAATTAAATGTAAATACAACAACACTATGACGTATCAGAGACAATGGAAAATTCCAGTTTGCAATAAGAAACAAGACAAGAGTGATCCAAACAAGTGTTAGGTAGAAAAATCATTATAACTAACTTATAAGGAATTAAAATGAATAGTATATAGACTTCTTCAGTGAATTGACCAAAAGATCACAGAATTATAGACAAAATAAAAGAAAATGTAGAAAAGAACTTTCAAAAAATCCCAGAAACATATGATTAGAATAAACTGACAATAGATGAAAAAAATAGAATTTTTTTAAAAGGTTAGAAATACAGATCATTAATACTAAGATTTCAGAAACAGATAATACATTGAAAAAACAAGAGTCAAATTGAAATCAATAAAAGACTACTTTAGTTAGTTTGAAGACAATCTGTCAATACTGATCTGCTAAGCAGCAGTTCTCAACCTGTGTGTCACAACCCCTTTGGGGGTCAAACAATCCTTTCACAGGGGTCACCTAAGACCATCAGAAAACACATAAATATTTCACAATATATAACTACATACTGTTTTGTGGTTAATCACTATGCTTTAATTATGTTTAATTATGTTCAATTCATATCAGTGAAAATACCATACATCCTGCATATCAGATATTTATATTACAATTCATAACAATAGCAAAATTACAGTTATGAAGTAGCAATGAAAGTAATTTTATGGGTGGGGTCACCACAACATGAGGAACTGTATTAAAGGGGCGTGGCTCTAGGTAGTGTGATAGTCTGGGTATGTTTAGAGAAACAAATCCACAGAAACTCGTGTATAAGAGAGAGTTTTATATAAAGGTTGAGTGCACACCAGGAAAACATCCCAACCCAGTGCTGCCCAAGCCCACAAGTCCAACATTAACCCATATGTCCGACACCAATCCACAAAGTCCTCCTCCATCTCACAAAACACACAAGATGATGCCGACTGCAGGAAGAAAGCCAAATCAGTGAACGTGTAAGCATCTCAGCATGGGCAGGGGTCTCCACATGGCTGCTTCAGCACCCAGGGCTGCATTGGGGTAGGTCCATGCGGCTTCTCCTCAGGGATGTCTTGCAGGAAGTGAGCCTTGCCAGCTGAATCAGAGAACTTGCTAAGGCAGCCGCACCCTGGTCCGACCATCACAAAGCAAGAGACCCAAGAATTAGAAAGGCAAGGCTCACAAAGCAATTTATCCCTTCACCCTTCAATTAACCCCACATGTGTTTATCAACCAGGTTGGCACAATAAACTAACTACCTCAGGTAGGTTGAGAATCACCCCGCTAGAGGAATAATAAAAAAGGAAAAAGAAAAAAATCCAAAGAAAACTTAAGAATAGTGTGGGAAACCACCAAGAGAACTACCTTACATGAGATTAGAATTCCAGAACTAGAAGAAACAACAAAAAGCAATTAAGGATAGAACAAGTATAAATAAAATCAACAAAGATACAAAAGAACAAAAACACCATCAACCTATTGTAGACATATATAGATGTGCTCCACCCAATAACAACACAAAGTACATTTTTTCCAGCTCATATGAAACATTATCCAGAATAGACTATAGGTTAGGCCACAGAGCAAGCCTCAATCAGTTTTAAAACATCAAAATATACAGAGTATCTTTCAGTTTCCGATAATATAAAATTAGAAAGCATCAAGAAGGTCAATGGGAAGAATTAAATTCCCCCCATTGGATATTGACTAATATCCTGCTTAAAAACTGGGTAACACAAGAAATGAGAAATGACATTTCAAAATCCATAGAATCAAATTAAAACATAACACAACATACCAAGACCTTTGGGACACAGCAAAAGTGTGCTTAGTGGTGCCCAGCTATCAAAGTTATAGCATCTGGGGTCTTAAAGGCTTGAAGGTAAACAAGTGGCCATCTAGCTCAGAAGCAACAAAGCCCACACGGAAGAAGCACACCTTCCCGACACAACTGCTGAAGACAAAGCGGGTGAATAAGCAAATGTGGTGAAGGAAGCTGATGGTGCCTGGCTATCCAAACATGTAGCATC
>NW_022103900.1:42731149-42734860 GCF_000313985.2 Echinops telfairi
TTATGAAACAGAAAGAAAAAAATATCAACAGGACAAGAAGTTGGTTCTTGAAAATGATTAACAAAATCATCAACCTATTGGAAAATTAACAAAGGAAAAAGAGATGCAAATAATGTATAAGAAATGAATTGGGAAATATCACAACATAACCAACTGGAATAAAGAGGATAATACCAGAATACTACAAGCAATACTATGAAAAACTATTCCCACACACTTGAAACCTGGAAAAAAATAGATAAATTTCTAGAAATGCACTACATACTTAAACTAACATGGACTTAGTGGAAAATCTGAACAGACCCAAAACAAATTAAAAAATGATCAAGACACTTTTAAAACCCCAAACAGACCCATATAACTTTCATGGTGAATTCCATCAAACATTCAGAGAACTGACTCCAATTCTACTCAAATTATTCCAGAATCTAGAAAAGGAAGTGAACCTCTTGAATTCATGTAACGAAATGAGCGTAACTTTGATGCTTATACCAAGGGAAGATCTCACAGAGAAAGGAAGGAAGAAAATGGTAGGCTACTATACAAAAATTCTCAATAAAATCATAGCCCCTATAGGAAAAGAAAAGATACAAAATCACCAAGTGGAATTTATACCTGGTATACAGAACAATCAATATAGTTAGTCCACTCCATTAAAAATGTGAAGTCCATGCATCATGTTTTTTATAATATGCATATTCCATGAATTTTTGAAGATCTTTGTAGAAACAAGTTCATAAAAACTAGCCAGAGAATATGAACAGACACTTCCACCACAAAAGGTATTCAGGCAGCCAACGATAACATACAGGAATGTCTGTGGTCCTTAGACCGTAAAGAGATGCAAATAAAAACAGCAATTAAATATCATTGTACTAACACCACACCCAATGCTTATTCACTTCACCACCAGGGTTCCAAGTTGCTGTGAGGTGTCCAAGAGTCCGTTGTGGCTCATAGCAAGCCTACACGCAACAGAATGGCGCTTGGCCCAAACCTGCAGCATCCTCACAATTGTTCTTATGATGCTCTGTGTCCATAGATGCTGCCACTGAGTCGATCCACCTTGTTGAAGGCTTTCTTCTTCACTTTCCCTCGACTTTACCAAACATGATGTCCTTTTCGATGGACTGCTCTCTCCTGACAGCATGTCCAGAGTATGTCAGATGAAGTCTCGCCATCCTTGCCTCTAAGGAGCACTCTGGTCATACTTCTCCCAAGACAGATTTCTTTCTTCTTTAGGCAGTCCACTCTATTCTCAGTATTCTTCTCCAACACCACGATTCAAATACATTGATTTTTCTTCTGTCTTCCTTATTCAATGTTCAACTTTCACATGCATACAAGACAATTAAAAATAATACCATGGCTTGGATAAGGCGTACCTTAGTCCTCAAAGTAGAATCCTCCCTTTTCTGCACCTTACAGAGGTCTCGTGCAGCAGATTTCCGTGATTCAACGTGTCCTCTGAGCTCCTGACTGCTGTATCCATGAGCGTTGACTATGTATTCAAGCAAGGTGAAAGCCTAGACAACTTCAGGGTTTTCTCTATTTATTGGGATGTTACCTTCTGTTGTAGTTATGAGGGTTCTGTTTTTGTTTTTTTATGTGGAATTGTAATTTTCTTGATCTTCATCTGCAAGTGCACCGGGTTCTCCTCACTTTCAGTCAGCAAGGTTGTGTCCGCTGTGTGTCACAGTTTGTAAATAAGCCACCTTCAAATTCTTCTTCATATAGTCGAGCTTCCCTGAATATGTCCTCAGCATATAACCTGAATAACTATGGTGAGAGAATAGAATCCTGACACCCAATTCTCCTGATTTTATTTTTTTTCTTTACATATGTTTTATTGGCATTTATCACATGTCATATCATTCAGTAGTTTAAACATATTTTTTAAAGTTGTGCAATAATCACCAAAATCAATCTTAGAACATTTTATTTTATGTTGTGCTAGTTATCCTGCTTTGAAATCATGCAGTTATCCCTTGTTCTGTTCACACAACTGCCTCTTGATGCATGTACAGCTTCCACAGGAGTGTAATTGAGAGTTCCGTAATTTCTGCTTTTCTCAAGGCTATCTGTGGTTTACTACAGTCCACAGGGGGCATCAAGGTTGCCTGCAAAGACAAAGGTCTGCATCCTCCTTTGGTGAGTAAATATTAGGGTCTTACTAGCTTGTGAGCAACCATTTATGTTGCAATTTGTAATCTTTCCATTTCTGGAACAAAGATATATACTAAGAAGCTGTCTAAAGAGCTAATGGACCATATTAGCGACATCATCTACCACCCTTAGACCAGAAGAACTAGGTGGTATCTGGCTACCACAGCTGGCCATTGGAAAGGGATCAAAATAAGATGTCCTGGATAGAGTGGGAGAAAAATATGCAACAAAATCCAAACAAAATAATATAGACTTACTGTTCTGATAAAGACTAGTGCTATCTTGAGACAATATCTCTTGGACAACCCCAAAGTCTAGCACCGAAGTCATCTCTGTGGCTTCCGTCAGTCAAACAGTCCTATAAGATAGCAATGACACCAAGAAGGGTCTGCCTTTCTTACAGCAATCAACCGTACAAGACCAAAAGGCAGCATTGTGCAGGGATAAATCTCAGAAGCCAGAAGTGATGGAAAGAAGGACAAATGAAAACAACAGTCACATGGATTATAATCAATGTCACAAAAATATATATATGAATTGTTGAATGGAAAATAGTTTGTTCTATAAACCATAATAAAAGTTGTTTTAAAAAGAACTATGTGTACATTGATAGCTGTCCAACCTGAATCATCACTCCCAGGCAGAATTCTTGTGCTGAACCACCGTTTGAACCATAACTACATCCTACCTTAGTTGTTGTTGATTAATGGCAAAGCCTTGGTGCAAAAGTATTAGATAATATACCCTTTTGTGTGCATATATTTGTCTTGGTCAGAAGACACTTGTCATTCATCAGAATCCCCAAAGTGCCATTGCATGCTTTCAATGTTTTATTTTCTAAATTTGCTTTAATATTCTCTTTATATATTCTTGTGTGTGTGTAAGATATGCCTTATACATACTCTAGTGGGTCAAATTTCAACAGCTTCCATAGTATACTACAATTTCAGAATATTTAGAAAAAAAACTTCCATATTCTATTTAAACTAATTTTAACATTTTCCATCATATCTATAGTCCACTTAAATTACCGTGTTTTTTATTTTAATTATTCCACTAGTACTGGAGAATACAAAGCGACTAAAATTACCTTTCAAATTATTTCTCTCATTGAAGTATAATTCTCAAAGTTCTGCCATTCCAGAATCAGTGACTTTATAGTACTCAAGAAAACCTGCCTCTTATCTGCAAAGTTAGCTTTAGCTCCTTCCCATTTTTTTAAAAATTTAAAATGTAACAATTTAGAGTCAAGTGGTTTTGATGGATCAACCAAAAGACATAAACAAACATTTAATGACTTTCTGTTGAAGACAATTCCATCAATATATTGTTTCCAAACAGCTTTCAAATACACAGTGATCTCGCCAATAGAATCTCTTATGAGACATAAAAACTACTGGCATAGATGATAATTGAGTTTTACTCCCATCAATGAACATTATCTAATGTCCTTAGAGGTTTTATAAAACCAGGGAATAATCATTCTCCACTGTGTTTACTCCTGAAAATGTGTGCCTTCATGTTGCAGAGGTTGGCAGGGGGGCG
>NW_022103900.1:42734960-42744354 GCF_000313985.2 Echinops telfairi
TATTATTCAACAGAAGAAACATTGGGGAGTAACTATGAATTCACCCATAGGTGGGGAGCCCTAACTGCTCAATCACTCACACACATAATTAAAGGCAAACGGGAAGGCAAACTGTTATGGTTTTAGAAAAGCATAATAAATAATTAGTTCATCTAGTGATTAGGGTATGTCTAATTAGCTGTAATTGAGCAGACAAAATTGAATATTTACCTTGATGAAAAGTACTCTTGCAATTTTGAAACTCATATTGACTCTAGAAAAAATTAGGAACACCTTGTTCTCAAATGGAAAAAATAAAATAAAAGGAAACCCGGAGAAGTTAAATAAAGTGCCCCCAGTACAAGGTAGAATTGGCAGGAGAATCAAAAGACTTCCCGGAGGTTCTGCCCCAACTGCTGAGGAAACACATCCGAGAGTGCAGCCTTGGAGATGCAGGGCTGTGTCCTAGAACATGATCTTACAAACAATGAGCCCATCAGTTAGCTTAAGAAGGAACAAAGATTGACACTCGGGGCTTCGATTTCCATTTCTACCTCTCAATTTCAATTTGTTACCTTTCTTCCCTATACAACTATTTGTACAGAAAGTACAAATCTTTCCCAAAATATTCGTATACCATCTCCATGCGGACACAGCCTGTTCTGAGGATAATATTTCTTTATTCTGGGTTTAAACTTAGAGTTAAGTCCATTCTAACTCACAGAGTCCTTGTGTATAACAAACAAACCCTGCCAGATCCTGCACCATTTTCACAATCATTCCTATGTGTCAGGGCCATTGTTCCAGCAATGGTGTTATTCCATGTCATTGAGAACCTTCTTTTTCTCTGACCTGCTACTTAGCAAACATGTCATCTTTCTCCAAGGACTGGCCACTCCTGATAACACGTTGAAAGTATGTAAGTGATTAGGGTATGTCTAATTAGCTGTAATTAGATGTTGCATCATCTTACCTTCTAAAGTGTATCCTGGCTATAAATCATTTAAGAGAGATTTGTTGGTTTTTCTGATAGGCTATGATATACACAACATTCTTCACCAACACTACAATTCAAATGCATCAATTCTTCTCTGGTCTCCCTTATTCATTGTTCAGATTTTGCATGCTTATGAGGCCGTGGAAAATATCAGCTTGATTCAGGTACAACTTAGTCTTCAAAATGAAATCTTTGCTTCTGAGCGTTTTAAAAAGAGCCTTCGCAGCAGAGGTACCCACTGCAATGCCATTGGATGTCTTAACTGCTGCTTCGTGAGAGCTGATTGTGGATCTAAGTAAAATGAAATCTTTGACAACTTCAACATTTTTTCATTTATCATGATGTTGACTATTGATCCAGTTGTGAGAATTTGTCTTTTATGTATGTTGAGCTGTACCTTATAGTTAGTGTTCTGCTTATATTGCTCTATCTGGTTTTCAGTAAAAATAAGTATCCCTGCATTTGAATTTCTACAGTTAATCTTCGTCAAGTACTAAGAATCTCCATGTTTCTAAATCCAATGGAACTCTAGGGAGGGAGCATGAAGCAATGGGCTTAGATGGTTCCAGGCTGGTGATTTGGGTGTAGCAGAAGCCATAGGTGGGAGAAAGGAAATCAAGGAGTGGGAAAAAGGTAAACTGTTAGGGGATTTGATTAGTTAGTTTGGACTGTGGGATACAAAGTTGAGTATGTGAAATGTAAACCAAACCACCACCTAAATTAAAATTTTAAAAAGATCATGATATGTAAAAAGAAATAGTGATTGCATTCAGAAGGATTGGTTGGTGTTCAACCATTTCAGGAGTTAGCATGTAAGTAAGAACTAATGGTATTAAAGGAAGTCAAGCTACACTAAAGGAAATATGAAAAATCAAGTCTCCAGGAATCGATGAAATACCAACTGAAATGTTCCCATAAACCTATGCTACTACTCTATGCCAAGAAATTTGAGAGACAGATACCAGGGCAAGCAATAAGAAGAAAATCATATTTGTGCCAATTCCAAGATAGGTGACCCAATATAATGGTAAATCACTGAACAATATCATTACTATCACGTGTAAATTTGTTAAATTCTAGATAATTTTATTGGGGGAATCTTACAGATCATAACAATTCATACATCAATTGTGTCAAGCAGATTTGTACATATGTTGCCATCATCCTTTTCAAAACATTTTCTTTCTACTTGAGCCCTTGATATCAGCTTCTCTATTTTCCCTCCATCCCCCTCCCTCCCACCCTCATGACCCCCAAGTAAAATTTTGGTGATGGTAATTCAGAAATGGTCACAGCAGTACATCAACAGAGAGCTGCCAGAAAGTCAAGCTACACTGAGAAGAGGGCTGAAGAACAAGGATTATCATTGCTGATGTCTGATGGATCCTGATGGCGAGCAGAGTCTACTGTTTACATGTTTTATTGACTGTGCAAAGTGTTCAACTGTGTGGATCATAACAAATTATGGATTACATTACAAGGAATGGGAATTGCAGGATACTTTGTTGTGACAATGGGGAACTTTTCAAAGACCAAAAGGCAAGAATTATAACATATCAGGGCTCTAGTGAGTGGGTGAAGATCATAAAATCTGAGTGTCAGGCCTACTATCCCAACCTCTCAACTTGTTCCCATCTATACCTCTGTCACTCTACATATGTCTCCACATGGCGGTTAGAAAGTTCTTTTAAAATGCAAATCCAATTATAACACCTTTCTGGATAAAACCATTAGTACCCTTGACTAAACCCATGAAGCTCTTCATTGGCTGCTACTGCCTCCTGGATTGAATGCATCCCGCCACCCAACCCTGGTTGTCTCCGCACCAGCCATACAGATGTGCTTGCAGGTCTTCCCCCACCCTGCATCACACAAGCCCTGACTGTATTCTTGCTCTACCAAAGGGTATTACCCATCCTTGCACAAGTTGAATACCTCTTATGCTTCATATCTCAGCTGAAGCATTGCTTCCTCAAGCAAGCCTTCCTTGAATCCCTGTCCATGACAGACTGACACACAATGGCACCCCTAGAACCATGTCCTCTCCGTGGTAACATTTGTCACTGTTGTACTTTCATATTTCTTTATTTGATCATTTGATTGTGTGTCCCTAGCCTCCATGTTCTCTGAAAGCAGGAACCCTATCTGGTTCGGTAGTTTCTGTATGGGATTCCCAGAACCCAGCACAGTATCTAACACATAGCGAGTGCATAATACACAATGCTATCGTCGTTTTTACCACTTCTATGATTTGGATTCTTAAAAGTGGACAATCTGTGCTTGAGTAAGCCTGAATCTTGCAAATTCTCTCCTTGCTCCTCCTTCTCCTTTAGCCAGCTGGTGTCCAACCATTTCACTATTCCCATTGCTTCTAAAGCAAGACAAATGGGACAATTCACTATATTTACTGATTCATGGTTTTTGAGAGAAGCTCTTAATTCCTAGCAAAACCTAGTTTGTGGATCTAATTAATTTATGTCATCCTAGTTCCTGATAAAAATGGAATAATCAAAATAAGCAACAAAGAAATCTAATCTACAATGTAGGTCTCAACTATGTCCCCATGCCCACAACTACCTAAATTCAACCTCACATGAGTCATATCACAGTACTGTAGGGATAGTCTTGACAATGATTCAAGTTGTGCAGCCAAATAATTAATAGAAGGACATAGTTGGCCTCAGCAACAGGCAATAAATTTATAAGTGTAGTTTTGAATTATATTTCTGCTCTTACATTTAAAAATATAGCCAATTGTTTTCAAAACAACACTCCAGACACTAGATCCCTCATGTTTTATCTCTGCTGAGGCAAGAAATAGGAATCTGTAAGGGTTTATGTATTTTCCAAAAATAGTAGGTCACTTGTTGAAAGTTCCTCATTATGTAGAAATAATTTAATTACTATCAGTTATACAGATGTTATGTTTAAACTGAATGACCATTAATAATTGAGCCAAGAAAGAGAACAGTTCTTTAACAGGCTAAAAATTTTTTAAAGAAAACAAGCAGAAACCTTCAGATTGGAAGGGAATCTAGATATTCTAAACACAATGAAATCACTTAACACAGAAGCCAACTCACAAAACATGGCAGGTTTTTTAAAGAGTTTGTGTGTTAGGCTGGGTTGACTAGAGATACAAATCCAGAGACACTCATAAGTGTGTAAGAGAGACCTTTATATCAAAGAACAATTGTGTATTTAGAGAACATCACAGCCCAGTCCAGATCAAGTCCATAAGCCCGGAATTAGCCTGTAAGTCTGATACTAGTCCCTAAATCCCCTTTCAGACTCACCCAGTCACATGCAGTGATGCAAAATGCAGGAAGATCACAGGCTGGTGGGTGCGAAGTCTGTGGAGCCAATGGCGATGGAAGCTCCTCAGTACTGGTGCAGGTCTCCGTGTGCCTCTTCAACAAGGTGAAGCAAAGAGAGGGGCTCTCGCAGGTCTCAGCAAATCTCCTCATGGCTTGTTAACAGGAAAGGAAAGCTCAGAGAGAGGAAGTTCCCAGAATCCTCATGAGAAGGCCAAGCCCTCAAGGAGGTATCATCAGTCTGTGACCTGATTGACAGGCTAGACTCCACCCCTCCACTTATTTATCAAGTTGACATGAAACTATGTAACTATCACAGTTGGGTATATTTTTAAATTGCCAAGAGAAATGACTGAAAACTAACTTACCTGGGGCCCATCCTAGAGATCTTGACTTCCTTGGTCTGGACAAGAACCAAGGAACCTGCTTTTTAACAGGGATTGCAGATAACCACGCTAAGAATCATGACCAGAGCATGACCAGATACACTACTTCCAGAGTAAGTGCAGTCGGCTTCAATTGTTGCCTCCTGGGGAACAATTATTTAATTCTTCCCAGTTTTCAGCAGTGTTCCTCTGATTATCCCAAAATGCCAAGAGTTACTTCAACCTAACACCTTCTTAAGAACTACAACTCATCTCCATTAGCTTAGAAATTAAATTCTCTTGTTATGTCTCCTACAAGTTCTCATCGGTCACTATACTCCATGAGGCTAACCTTAGGTTTGAACCTATATGACAACCCTGAATTACATGATAGGGATTTCCTAGCCATAGTCTTTTTTAACTCCCACAAAACAACAGGGTAGAATTATTCAAACATAAAATATTTGTGCACAACCTAGGAGATTGAGTAGCTTGCTAATTATGTAATCAGGTAGATGGCACCATCAGGTAGGACCATGCAATTAAAGAATATGAAACCTTAAATGGTGATTGATCAGTTTTGCCATCCAGCTAAGTTTAAAATGAGCCATCTTAGAAGCAGAAATGGAGATTTCCTGTCTATCCAGAAAGAAGAGTTAGGAGTGGAATGAATTCTTTAAACCCCGAGATCCCTGAGCTATACCTCCTTGATCCAAGAAATGGAAAACGGTGACACCAGAGATGATGAGAGAAGTCACAGAGAAGCAGTGGCAGCAGTGACAACAGAAGACATGGTGGTGAACTTCCCAACCCACAGAGCAAGAAAGCTAAGTGTCTTCAGGCTGAGCTTACTGGCAGAGTGGAAGAGCTACTCTTGCCAAATCAAGGGAGAGGCGAAAGTGCCATTGGACTGAGAGGTCAAAAACTGAAGAGAACATCTAAGGGTCAGGGCATACCTCTGAGCATAGCTCAGAGGAGATTGCAATGAATAAAATACTGTATCCTAGGTGTTTCTGATCTTTCATTGTAACCAATCACTTCCCTAATAAATCCCATAATCATCAGTATGGTCTGTGAATTCTGTGTGGCCATTGCAGTAAATTATTAAGAGAGAAGTAAAGAGTGCCATTGGAATGAAGGTTGGTGTCAGAATTAGGAAAGAATGCTGGAAGGTGGAGGCATGTCTGACATCTATTTCATAGGAATAAGCTTTGGGCTGCTGTTGAATGTGATTCTGCTTCTTTGTGAAACCAAAGGAAGTCAGATCCAATCATTGTTACCACCTATCAAAGCTGAACTATCATGATCTCCCATTGTTTGGTATCAAGGACTCAACCCCATCTTCTCTAGACAAAGGCTCTATGTCCAGAGAGAGCCGTATACCCACAGAAGTCTGGAACACCTCAGTGAGAAACTATGTATCATTCTGATTCTAGTTCATTTTCCTGTTTTCTTCTCCAAACCACTATGCCAATAAGTCTTAGGATCCTAAAGGCTCCATAGATCAAACAAATGGTTTGTGAAATGACTTGATATTATTACAATGAAATAACTGAGCTGTCTCATGAAACATGAGTATCTTAAGCCAAGTGGTTTATTTTACTGACTATATACCCAATGCCTTCTGGAAAAGCAAACTGTACAACTTTATTTCACCATTCTTTTTTTTAAATTAACCTCAGAAACCAAATACAAACCACTCAACATTCCAATCTGATGCCATCCTCTATGACATGGGCTGTGAAATCATACATTGGGTTGGGGGTTAAGTTGCTCTCCAAGAATGTTAAACACAGTGTCATGTAAATGTCATAAGATGCCAGTAAAAGGCAGCCGGCAAACACATTTTTTTTCACATATGCATATCAAATGTGTGCGTATGTATGATTTAGGGTTTTTTGGTTTTGTTTTAATGACTAAGTGATCTAAAAAGAGAAAACAATAGAGTGATTCCATACTGTAAAGTATATATCCACTTTGAATAAGAATTTGAAAACTTCAATGGCCTAATGAATATTTTCCTCCATATTTGGATAAAATTTCCAAACAAAGGAACACCATGGAAGAGGTCAGAAAAGAAAAATTCTCTGAGTGTGCTACAAATGCAATAACTAGAAAATAAAAATGTATCAGTCCTTTCATTTGTAGTAAATGCAATTTAATTTACGTGACAGTTAGGTTTATTGTGCCAGCTAGGCTCCCATAGGAACATGTGGGTGGAGTTTAATCAGGCCCCAGCTTGATTGGAGGGCAACCGAGATAAATGGTTCTCTGAGGCTGGATTATTCCTCTGTTTCTCCCTGGTGATTGGACCAAACACTGCTGCCTGAGCTAGTCCTTTATCTCAACCATGTGCTGCACTATCTATGGACTAAGCCAACCCCTGGATCATGTTGCCTTGCTTGAGGCTAGAGCTCAAGGCTACCACGGCCTGCTTCGCCATGCTGCTAGTGGATCATGTTGCCATAAGTTCATCACTAGAACTTGAGGCTCCATCTGGACTTGCTTCACTGTGCTCTTGTGCTACCAGCCTCTGCGACACCTCAACTTTCTGCTGTTGCTACCCAACCCTGCGATGTCTGTTGCCTGCAGGTCTACTCTGCTTGTCTTGCCGCTTCCTTCACCTTGGACCAGCTGCCAGCACGAGTTGAAGGACCTTCTGGAAACATGGGGAATCCAGGATAGATAAACCCCTCTGAACCAATAATGAGAGTATCAATACCAGGAGGGTAAGGGAAAGGTTGGGGAGAAAGGGGAAACCCACCACAATGATCTACATATAACCCCCTCCCTGGGGACAGACAACAGAAAAGTGGGTGAAGGGAGACATCAGACAGTGTAAGACATGAAAAAATAATAATTTATAAATTATCAAAGGTTCATGAAGGAGGGAGGGTGGGGGAAGAAGAGGGGAAAAAATGAGGAGTTGATACCAAAGTTTCAAATAGAAAGAAAATGTTTTGAGACTGATGATGGCAACAAATGTACAAATGCACTTGACACAATGGATGGATGGATGGATTGTGATCAGAGTTGTACAAGCCCCCAATAAAATGATTTTTTAAATAAATAAATAAAGCCTACAGTTTAAAAAAAAGCGAATTGAACTGAGCCCTCTGTACTACTGTGTGGACTAATTAGCTGTTGCTTTCCTTCTCACTATATAAATCTACTCATATATCCACAAACAGTTCCCAACCACCCACCTCTCTAAGAGAGAAAGACTGGACTTTCTATTCCCATAAAGAGTTCGTCCTGGAAACTCACAGGGCAGTTCTACCCTGCCCTTTAGAGTCACTGTGAGTTGGCATGGAGTAGATGGCACTGAGTTTGGGGTTGTTGTTGTTTTTGGTTTTTTTAAGAATACACTTTTTTTCTAACAATATAATATATCCAAGTATTTTCACAATCTGAGGTTCAAAGCATATAGAATTTGGTCGATTACTTCCTGTTATCATTGTGGGATTTATTTTTCTTCACAAGTTCAATAAACCCAACTGCTTTACTTATAAATAGACATGAAAAGAAAGAGCAACATATGAATATTATTCAATATAATGCAAGGTGTGTTGTTAAGTGCTGTCTAATAGGTTCCAACTCAAATTGACTTTATGTTTTAACAGAATGCTCCTGTGCTTTAGCCATTGTTAAAGCCATTATGTCAACCCATCTCGTTCAAGGTCTCCCTCTTTCACCAACATTTTACCTGACTTCAATGTTCTTTACCTGAGCACTTTATCTGAATAATGAATGGGTTGCATGCGAGTTGGGCTGCTAATTGCAAGATCAGTAGTTTGGATCCACCAGAAGCTTCATAGAATGGTGAAGCTGTCTGTTCCCATAATGATTTGTAGTCTTCCTGTAATGATTTATGATGTCCTTCTCCAGGGACTGGTTCCTCCTGATGACGTCTCAGTATCCTTGCTTCTGAAGAGTGCTCAGGCATACTTCTTTCGACGCAAACACTTTCTTCTCCTAGGAATACACAGTACTTTTAACATTCTTCACCAAATACATAATTTAAAGCAAGGGTTGGAACATCTAGCCTATGATCACATAAGGTCCTCACAATCATCGATTATCAGCTAAAATGCAATTACAGCCATCAAATCAAGGGTGAGTTAATTAAATGTTTGACCAGTACAGTCTGCGAATGATGTTATAAAAATCCAAATGACCCTTTGCAGAAAAAGAAGATTCCCATCTCTGATTTAAAGACATCAACTCTTCTTCAGCCTTCCTTAATCCTTATCTATCTGGCATGTGTATATGAGACCAGTGAAAATTCCCTGGCTCAAGTCAAGCGTACCTTAATCTCAATGTGACATCTTTTCTTGACGATGCCTTAGGGAGTTCTATTGCAGCAGATTTACCTAATGCAGCAAGTCATTTGGGTTTCGGGGTTTGTTTTTTGTCTTAATTTTATTGGCACATAATTCACATATCATATAAGTCAATCATTCAATTATATCAAGAAAAATTGTACAATCATTACAATCCATTTTAAAACATTTTATTTATTTCTTTTTTAACCCATAATTAAATCAACTTTAAAATGAGTTCAGTGATCACATTCTGTTCTAGTGCTCTGTGTTGGGCTGGGATAATTAATGGAATAAATCCAGGGACACTCATATGTGTAAGAGTGAGCTTTATTCTATGATGCTCACCTTCCTGACACAACCGCTGAAGACAAAGCGGGTGAATAAGCAAATGTGGTGAAGAAAGCTGATGGTGCC
>NW_022103900.1:42745232-42749144 GCF_000313985.2 Echinops telfairi
ATTATATATAAAGCAAACATTCCAGCCCAGTCCAGATCAAGTCCATAAGTCCCATACTACTCCCTAAATCCAATACTAGTCCATAAATCCCTCTTCAGACTAATGCAGCCACCTGCAATGATGCAGAATGCAGGAAGATCACAGGCTGGTAGATACAAAGTCTTGTAGATCCAATGTTGATTAACACATCTCCAGTGCTCTAGCTGCCATCAGCGTGGCTTCAAGTGGCTCCTCAATAGAAAGGTGAAGCACCGAGAGAGAGGAAGTTCCCAGGATCCTGAGATAATGGGAAGGTCAAGCCCACCAGGAGGCATCATCAAGCTGTGACCTAATTGACAGGCTAATCTCCACCCTTTCACTCCTAATACCTTCAAGTTGACACAAGATTATATAACCACCACATTACTCCCTTCACCTCCTGCCTTCATTGATTACTCCCCAAATCCCCTTACCCTCCCCACCCCCCACTACCTCCCCTATAAATAGTTGCATCAGTTATCATCTCTATGCATCCACTTCTTCTGTGCTTCACAAAACAGTAAAATGAACAGTAGCAGTAAAAAAAAAACCCTAACTAAATAACATGGTACAGATAAAACAATAGTAATATAAAGATAAAAATACAAACAATGAGTCAAAAAGGAAAGACCTATCTATATTTTAAAAGCCAAGGAAGTCAGAGTAAAGACCCAAAACCTATCTGTAGACAATAGGAAATCCCTTCACAGAAAGGTAACAAGGAAAGGATAAGTCAACCGGAGTGCAGTATAGCACCAAGGAAACACACAATATTCCTTTGGTTCTTTGAGGCTTCCTCAACCCCCAGTATCATGACCCCAGTCCTGCCTTCCAGTTCTGCCTAGACTGAAGCATGTACACTGGTACAGATAAGAGTTCATGACACACGGAATTCAGGTCAGATCAACCCCTCGAGAACAGAAATGGGAGTAGGGATACCAGGAGGGTAGGGAAGTTGGGGGAAGGAGGGGAAGAAAAGGGAACTGATTGCAATGATCAAAGCATAATCACAACCCCCCCACCCCCCCACCCCCGGGAACTAACAACAGAAATATGAGTGAAAGGAGGGTCACCAAGGTGGGAGGGGAGAAGTGGGAGAAGAAGAACTGATACCAAGGGCTCAAATAGAAAGTAAATATTTAGAAAATGATGATGGCAATATATGATAGCAAAATATGCTTTATACAATTGATGTATGGAGTGTTATAAGAGCTATAAGAGCCCCCAATAAAATAAATTACAAAATAAAAAGCCAGAGAAGATATTGTTGTCATGTAACAGGCAAAGATCCTTGCATTTAGAATAAATCCAGGCTAGGTCTAGAGGGAGGTCAACTGGCCCAGTATCAAGCTTGATACAGCATAATTAGGATTCCAATGATCTAAGTTTGATAGTAAGGCTGTTCCAGACCTTTACCTGTGGCTAAAGGGAATCTTCCAGTTCTTTAATCTAATTACATGCTCTTCAGATGCGTTTGGGGCTCCCAATGTCCTCCACAGCATTACACAAATGGGGGATGCACAATTTTAGCTCTGATACATTTTCTTTCATCATATTTGCATTTGTTATGGTCATCTTTGGATCACACAGGTGGATGTGCTTCTTTCATGAGGACTTAGTTGACTCCTCGCTTAGATGGCTGCTCATTTGAATACAAGCCTTTAAAGACCCCAGACACTATTCCAATTGATAGCTAGGCACCATCCTCTCTCTTCACCACACTTTGCTGTGGCACCCTTGTCTGCAGTGATCATTTCATGAAGGCTAGTATCAAACAGGGCAATGTTATCAGAGCTAATTTTTCTTGGATTAGAACTAGAATTAAGTAGGAGCCCAGAATCTATCTGCTTGTGCATGAAATATGCATTACTGAGATTCATTTTGGCAGTTATCTTTTTTTTAAATAAATCATTGTATTGGGGACTCATACAACTCTTATCACAATCCATCCATCCATCCATTGTGTGAAGCACATTTGTACATTTGTTGGCATCATCATTGTCAAAACATTTTCTTTCTACTTGAGCCTTGGTATTAGCTCCTAATTTTTCACCCTGTCTCTCCCAACCTCCCTCCCTCACGAACCTTTGATAATTAATAAATTATTATTATTTTTCCATTTCTTACACTGTCTGACATCTTCCTTACCCACTTTTCTGTTTTCCATCCCCTCAGGGAGGGAGTTATATGTTGATCATTGTGATCGGTTCCCCCTTTCTACCCCAACTACCCATTACCTTCAGGGTACCTCTACTCTCATTATTGGTCCTGAGGGGTTTATCTGTCCTGGATTTCCTGTGTGTCCAGCTCTTACCTGTGTCAGTGTACATCCTCTGGGCTAGCCGGATTTGTAATATAGAATTGGGATCATGATAGTTGGTGGTGGGTGGGGAGTTGGTGGAGGAAGCATTAAAGATCTAGAGAAAAGTTGTATGTTTCATCAGTGCTATACTGCACCCTGATTGGCTCATCTCCTCCCCACCACCCTTCTGTAAGGAGATGTCCAGTTGCCTACAGATGGGTTTTGGGTCTCCACTCCACACACACCCTCATTCACAATGATATGATTTTTTGTTCTTTTATGCCTGATACCTGATCTTATCGACACCTCTTGATCACACAGGCTGGTGTGCTTCTTCCATGTGGGCTTTGTTCTTTCTCAGCTAGATGGTCACTTGTTTATCTTCAAGCCTTTGAGACCCCAGATGCTATATCTTTTGATAGCCAGGGACCATCAGCTTTCTTCACCACATTTGCTTATTCACCCACTTTGTATTCAGCGATCATCAGGAAGGTGAGCATCATGGAATGCCAGGTTAATAGAACAAAGTGTTCTTGCATTGAGGGAGTACTTGAGTAGACGCCCAATGTCCATCTGCTACCTTAATACCAAACCTATAAATATATGCACATAGATCTCTTTCCCCATAGTCATATATAAATATATTTAATATGTACATGCCCGTATTTAGACCTCTATAAATGCCCTTTGCCTCCTAGTTACTTCCTCTATTTCCTTTTACTTTCTTCTTGTCCCACTATCATAGTCAGCCTTCATTTAGGTTTCAGTAATTCCACTCGGTTACATTGCCCTTGATCAAGCCCTACCAGACCTCCTACACCCTCTTTGCCACTGATTTTAGATCAGTTGTTTTTCCCTTGTCCCTCGGGTTAACACCCACTTCCTTTTCCCCCACCTCCCCTTCTTCCATGTCCCCTCCCCATTTCTTTCTCCTCCAGATTGTTTATCCTGCCTAGCTTATCTAGATAGACCTGCAGAGATAATAATATGCACAAAAGAACAAGACAGAGCAAAACAAAGCAACAAAAGAAAACAAATCAATGACAAACCCAATGACAAAAAAAAGAAAGAAAAGGCTGTAAATAGTTCAAGGTCTTTTTTTTTTACCTTTAGGAATGTCTTCAGGGCGAGTCTGATAGGGTGCCACACCCTGGCCCCAAAGTCTATTTTTGGTATTCCCTGGGGACTTCATTGGCAGTCATCTTATGACAAAATCTGACCTCTCTAGGACCAACTGCAACAGCCCCAGCATCAAACCAACCTGCAAAAAAGCAACCAAACAAATGAAGAGAAAGAAATTAAAAAGCTAAGGCAGGAAAACAAAAACCCATATAAACAAAAATGTACGGTGTAGATAATATTGAGTCCAGTTCTTATAATCAAATGGGCTTAAGAGGGCACAATCGGCAATGAGAAAACTTATAGAAAGGGGTGGGAAAGGGGGGAGAGAGAGAGAAAAATACAGATGCAATTGGGGCACAGGGGGCCCTGCAGTGTATACACTCCAGGGCCCAGAACTTTTTTTTTAAATCATTTTATTGGAGGCTCATACAATTCTTATCACAATCCATACATACATCCATTGTGTCAAG
>NW_022103900.1:42750416-42752082 GCF_000313985.2 Echinops telfairi
TGTAATCAATTTTCCCAATGACACAGCACTCTGGACACTGTCTGTATGAGGAATCTGTGCATGTACATATCCACCTTGAGCCACAGTCTATGATTTGTTGCCCTACACAGTTAAATCTTACATTCGATTGAGTTCCCTTCACTCCCAAGTATGGGGCCTGGTACCAGGAGGAACTTCTTGGGTCAGTGCTTCCAACAGCAAAACTATTGGGTCAGATCCCTACCCAACAGATCAAACTCTGTCATGTCACTGCAAGGGGGGCATCGAGGTACTAAATATATGGTGATTTGGGGCCCCTTTCCATTGGACTCCACCAAGCCGGGGGTTCCCTCCAAGGTCCAATTATTGCCACTTCCTCAGTCCCAGCTGGCCACTTTCTGTTTCCTCTCCCATCTGAATATCCATCCTTAGTCCAACGGTGCAGCCAACTTTGAGGCAGGGCTCATTCCATTCAGCTGTACCTCTATGTCAAGTCCTTCTGGTGTAATCCCTGTATTATGCCATGCTGCCTACATGGTCAGCATCCAAGGTCATCATACTGCTTAGTCCATGACACGTTTCACCAAGACTTATGTATTTGTAGAGTCAACCCAGGAACATAAAATCTGGTCCATTGTCCCACTATGTTTCTGAAATCATTGTTTAGCACCCCTTCCCAATGTGAAGTTACTTCTCCCCAGTCATCCACCATGTTCACCAACAGAACAATCAGTGTCTCTTCCAATATGTAGATCCTCTCCTGTTCTTAGGGTGGTTTTCCAGGTTTTCCAATGCTATTGTCGGGGGTGGGGGGTGGGGGGGTGTATCTTGATTTGCTCCAGTCTTGTTTTTCTTTGTTTTGTCTTTTTTACTGTGAAAACGTTTTTTGCCTTTTAACAATATTGGTATAAAATTTGGTCTTTTGTAATTGACTAATTTCACTCAGCATAATATTAACAGATAAAAGAGTCATCATTATTATTTAACACAACACATTATTATTTAACATTGTATGTATGAACAATGGATTTTTAAGTTTTTTTATGCATTCTTCCATTGTTGGGCATTTAAGTTATTTCTTTTTGTTTTTGTAAATAATGCTGTAATAAGCATGGGTGTGTGTGTATTTATTCAAGCTGCGGCTTTTGTTTCTCTAGGATATATAGCAAGTAGAGGAATTACAAGGTTCTGTAGTATTTCTATTTCCAACTCTCTGAGGCAGTGCCATAACATCGTCCACAGAGGATGCACCATTCCATTTCACAGTCCCGCCAGTGGTGTATGAGGGTTTCAAACTGTCTACACTCACACCAGCACTTGTTCTTTTCTGGGTTGGGGCTCTGTTTTTGAACTTCGTTATTAATGCTGGGGTAAGATGATATCTTATTCTTGTTTTGGTTTGCATCTCTCTCAAGTTTTGTCTTGAAATAAAAACAAGCAGAATGCTTCCTAGAAGTGAGGATGGTGAGACTTCACCTCTGTGGTAGTTCCATAATCTGGTGTCAATTTGAAGATTAAAAGTATAGGGGTGGACATGGCTCTGCGGGGGACAA
This sequence comes from Echinops telfairi, assembly GCF_000313985.2. Lineage (NCBI taxonomy): Eukaryota > Metazoa > Chordata > Mammalia > Afrosoricida > Tenrecidae > Echinops > Echinops telfairi. The sequence goes on from NW_022103900.1 coordinate 42,751,949, forward strand.
CACCAGAGACAAAGTGTGGGAATTTCACCCGATCTGATCCTGCCATACCGAGGCAAAGAACTGGGGGAGTGCAGCAGAACAGCAAGGGAATGGAGCAACACGGTCCCCAGGGAATGCTGAAGGCAGACTTGGGG
>NW_022103900.1:42753804-42773386 GCF_000313985.2 Echinops telfairi
TATGAGCCCTTAATAAAACTATTAAAAAATAAAATAAAATAAAAGTGTAGGGGTGGAATCTACCATGAATCAGGATATAGCCACTGAGGTCTCTGTGTGGACATGGCCTTTTCCTGAGGATTCTGGGAACTCCAGCATTTCCTCCTTGGAGGCAGGACACACTCTCTCCCTCCTCACTGCCTGAGAGATGCTCTACTGACAAGATACATGGTACTATGCTGATAAACTCCTGCCAGTGCTGAGATGCTTACAACACCACTGGATCCACAAGAATTCTCACCCACTGGCCTGTAATCATCCTGCATTTGGCATCATTGCATGTGTTTCGTGAGTCTGAAGAGGACTGTATAGATTGGTATCTGACATATGGGTTAATATCGGACTTAAAGACTTGATCTGTACGGGGCTGGGATGTTTTCTCAATATTCAATTGCTCATATATAAAGCTGTTTCTTGTACACATAGAAGTGTCTATGCATTTGTTTCTCTAGTGTACCCAGACTAACATAACCTCACATACTTGGGATATGCTATTAGAAGAAACCAGTCCCTGGAAAATGACATCATGCTTGCCAATGTAGAGGGGAAAAGAGAAAGACTCCCAACAAGGCAGACTGACCCAGTGGCTGCAACAATGGGTTCAGACTTAATTTTGATGATGGCAGGACCAGACAGAGTTTCGTTGTCCTGTACAATAAGGTCACTATGAGTCAGAACTAATTTGATGGCACCTGACAACAATAACAACAACAAAAATAATGAACGGATTGTGAGCATTGCTTTGTTTGTTGAGCACCCAAGTGTTTTATTTGGAGAAGTATCTGTTCATGTCCTCTGGCCACTTTTTATTGGTCCGAACATCAGAAAGCAAGAGACCCAAGAACCAGACAGGTGAGGTTCACCGAGCCATTTATCTCTCCGCCCTTCAATTAACTCCACATGTGTTTATCGACAAGCCTGGCACAATAAACTAACTAACTCAACATGGGAAAATTTCACAATGATATATTGTGATGATTTTATTTTGAGGTCTATCTTATTCGGGGTTCTTTAAACTTCTTGATGTTTGGGTATTTTCAACAGATGGAGTACAAGATTTGAATAACTACTGGAAAAGTATAGGAAAACTTAGAAATCATGTAACAACAACAACAACAAATAGGAATCCAGATAATAGAGATCTAAAGTAATAGAATTAGACAACACTTTTAAAGGAGCAGAGCAGAAGAATTTAAGCAATGGAAAGACAAATTAGTAAATAACACAATAAATCCTGAAGGAAAACTTCCCTAACACCAAAAAAAGGAGAAAACATACCTTAATACATTTTTAAGTATTCAACTATTACAGGCCATTTTTATAGACCAAAATACTGCAAAATTGCAAATCAACAATAAGATCAAGGATAAAAACTCAAATACATGGAAAGTGTACAACACACTGCTTAATAAGTACTAACTGAAGAAATAAAAATAAAAATTTTAAATTCCCTGAATCAAATGAGAATGAAAACACAACATACCAAAACCTTTGAGACAGAGAAAAAGCAATACTCACGAAGCATTTTATAATAAATGTGCACATCAAAAAAGAAGAAAGAACAAAATCCAACACATTGACTCAACATCTTCAACAACTAGAACAAAAGTAACAAGATAAAACCTCAGCCACCAAAGGAAACCATGAACCATATAATCTTGAGTATTCACCCTCTGAATTTTGAGAACATCTCAAGAATAGATTTGACTCACTGAGCATTATGATAGAAGTCCTGACGAGCTGTGGGATGACATCAAAATCATCATGCATGAATAAAGTAAATGGTCATTGAAAACACAGGAAAGACATTATCAAAGTGGCTTTGAAACTTGCCCTTAATAATAGAGTAGTAAAGCAAATGGGAGAAATAATGAAGCCAAAGAGCTGAAGAGAAAATTGCAAAGGCAACACAAGAAGACAAAGAAAAATACTATAATTAAATGAGCAAAAACCTAGAGTTAGAGAACAAAAAGAAAGAAGATGCTCAGCATGTCTGGGGTCTTAAATGCTTGTTTTCAAATAAGCAGCCATCTTACTGAGGTGCCAACCCAGTCCACATGGAAGAAGCACACCAGCCTATGTGATCGAAGGATGACAAATAATAAAATCAAAAACCAAAGGAGGGACTGGTATCAGAGCTTAAATTGTGAACACCCAATTTTCAGAAAGAAATGGATGACAGTGGAAACCCAAAATCCATTTGCTGAGTCGCTACAGGGATTAAGCCTCTGATGAATTCCCTCTGACCATAGGTGAGGGATGTGAGCAGACCTACTATCAGACAGAAAATATTGTAAATGCAACCTCCCTTTTAACCCATTTTAAATTTGTTCAAGTTTTTAATACTCCCTGCTTTGTTCTTGATTGGGATTTTTCTCTCTAGTTAATTTTGTTATCATTGTTGGACTTTTTGTGTGTGTGTGTGTATGTTTTCCAGTATATGAAGTCCCCAGGAGAGGTGAAGCTATAGAGAGAGTAATTGAATTAGGAGCTTATTGGGGACATGGGGTGGGGGCTGGGGATGAAGGGAAATGGGAAATAATAATTAATACAAGAGAAAAGAACATGTTCTGGAATTGATTGCAGAGATGATTGTACAGCTCCTTTTAATATGGCTTACCCTGTTTCCCCAAAAGTAAGATATCCCCCGAAAATAGGACCTACTTACAGTTTTGCCTCTTGCTGAAATATAAGGTAGCCCCCAAAAAGACCTCCCCGAAAATAAGGGCCCCCAAAGCTATCATCACTCTGGACTCTGGACCATAGCGGTGGGTACCCCTGCGCAGCTCACTGTTGGCCGCAGCGCAGCCAGAGCAGACAGGAAGTGCGAGGTCTCTTTAATTTTTTTATTTTATTTTTTTATCTTGAAATCAGTGTATTTATTTACTTTTTTAATATTTTATTAGGGGCTCATACAACTGTTATCGCAATCCATACACACATCAATTTTGTAAAGCGCATTTGTACATCATTCTCAAAACATTTTCTCTCCACTTAAACCCCCAACATTAGGTCCTCATTTTTCCCCTCCCTCCCCGCTCCCCTCTCCCTCATGAGCCCTTGATAGTTTATAAATTGGTATTTTGTCATATCTTGCCCTGTCCGACGTCTCCCTTCATCCACTTTTCGGTTGTCTGTCCCCCAGGGAGGAGGTCACACACAGTTCCTTGTAATCAGTTCCCTCTTTCCTACCCATTCTCCCTTTACCCTCCCTGTTTTGCCACTCACACCACTGGTCCTGTAGGGCTCATCCGTCCTGGATTCCCTGTTTCTAGTTCCTATCTGTACCAGTGTACATCCTCTGGTCTAGCCAGACTTGCAAGGTCGAATTCGAGTCATGGTAGTGGGAGCGGGGAGGAAACATTTAGGAACTAGAGGAAAGTTGTATTTCTCGAGTTCTGCTGTGGTGTCCTGGCTATCTGTGGGGGAAGGGTTCCGTTCATCTGGGCAGAGACACATATGAGAGTGCCAGCTTCCCTGCAGAGGCCGTTTTTGGAGGGTTAATACATATAGAAATTTTTTATAGAAATTTATCCTTCAATGTACAGTCTTGAGGGACAGTTCAGTCAATTGGCATAATATAGATCTTAAAGTTCATGCTGTACACCTTGCTTTGGTGAATAGTGTCTTGAGTCTTAAAAGTTTGTGAGTAGTCATCTAAGATAGGACTATTGGTTTCTCTTTGTCTGGAACAAAGGAGAAGAAGGAAACCTATGAGCCATAGCTTCCACTAGCCTGGAACCAGAAGAACTGACCATTCCCTAGGGTCACAATAGAGAGATGCTAATAGAAAAAGATAAACGTGTGGTACCGAAGCTGGAGGAATCCTTGAGATTGCTGCCCTCACATACTCTTTATACTTTGAAACTTAAGTCATCTATTCACCAAGTATCAGGTTAACTCAAAAAGTCAAGCATGCCACCCAGGAGTATTGTGCTCTTTTAAAACTTGTCTAAATGAATCCATATTGGCAGCAACGACCCAAAGCACGGCTGAGAAAGTTGAGAGGTGGGGTTAGGAAGCAGGGAGTGACTGGGTTCATTTGAGCTGAAACACGGAAAATGTTGACACAGAGGAAATGAATCCAGTGTCACCGACTATCATCTGTAGAAATTATTGCTGGGAACCTGTTTCCAGTATATCTTTGTACCAAAAATACAATAATTATTTTAAATTGTTTTTTAAATTGTATTTTAAATTGTTTTAAATGTACCCTTCAGCCCCAATACATTTATGGGTAGAGAAACAGTTATATACAGCTGTCCATATATAATGTGGCATTACATGCCAAATCAAAAACAATTTGATTCCTCTGTGGGTACTAATTACTAAGGGGCCCTTGTGGTACACAGCAAAATGCTGGCAGCTGGAACTCAGTCAGTGACATGACAGAAAAACACACCTAGTGTCCTGCTTCAGTAAAGGTTACAGGAAAAAACAAAACAACCCTGTAAGAGAGTTCTATTTGGATAGCTGGGAGTCAAAATCAAGTTAATGACAGCCGGAAATCAAAGTTGACCTGCTAATTGCACCCCAGATAAAGGAAGCATCCCCCAAGATGGATATTGAGCTCCGTGCTGGCCTCCTACGTGACAGAGACAGAGAGGTTTGCTGCCAGACAAGAAAATTTCCCCCAATAAACAAAGGGTGATTCACAAACAAACAAAAATTTACTAATGTTCAGCCATTTTCACTAGTCTAATTTCTTCACCAATCTAACTAAAAAAGATACTGGCAATCTTTACTAAAAAAGATAATGCCAATCTAGTAGAAAAACAGCTTGCAGATTTGGGAATACAGAGTATATGTATTTCATCAAAGTAAGATAAAAAGTGTCAATAAAGAGCTAACAGTGCCACCCTCGTGGCGTAGTGGATTACCCTGTTGGGCTGCTAACAACAAAATCAATCATTCAAAACCTCCAGGTGTTCTTCAGGAAAAAGAAGAGGTTTTCTACTCCTGTAAAGATTTACAATCTCAGAAACCCGGAGGGATGGTTATACTCTGCCCTACAGGGTCATTACGAGTCAGAATTGACCTGATGGCAGTGAGTTTGAGTTTTGTTTTATTGTCACCAACCGTCGAGAGGGCCTTAGCAAAGCAATATTTACAAGGACACTATTTTCAGACCAGGCTGTCTACAGGCCCTGTGTCAGGTTATGGGTAGGTCTCCAACTACCATTACACGAGCTGAACTCAACTCCTCTTTCGGAGGATGTGCCTTTGAAGAGTTTTACTGGCATTGTAGCTTTTTACTTCTGGTAATTGCTTTGAAAGAACAAAGCTCTTTGTTTAAGTGGAGCCTAGGGATCTTATAATTACCATGAGGCACATGACAGATTCCTAGACTTTCTGAACTGTTACTCTTTTAGCATTAAATATTAAATTCATAATGTTTGGCCAAAATGTAGATGCACCCTAGGGAGAGCAAGGTGACGCTATCAGGAAGTTCATGGAGACTTAGTAAATTATACCTCTTGGGCTGCTTACTTGAAAAAACCACCCTCACATCACAATGCAAAAAGCACACCTCAAAAGGGGTAGAGGCCCCCGGTGCCTGGTGTCGAGGGACAGTGAGCAGGAGAACAGCACTGATCTGCAGAGCTCACCAGTATTGATCCCTCTCTACCTTCTATGAATTGTGTCAAGTCCATTCTTGAGGCAGCGGCGCCAATGTGTTGTCTGCATGTGCTTACCTCCTTAACCCTTTCTTTTTCTTCAAAAGTCAAAATCTGGAAGGCACTCAATGTCTTACACTACATAAGCAAGATAAAGAATGGCACGACATGAACATATAGATCAATAGTTGCTGAAAAAGCATTGACCATATCTGAGACAAATTTCTAATAAAAACATGCAATAAAATAGGAGTAGAAAGTAAATTCCTCAACATAATAAAAACAATACACACAATGACCAGTATCACACTCAATGGGAGGAAACTTAAAACAGCAACTAGACAAGGGTTCCCCTTATCATCCCTCTTATTCAACATTGTGCTGGAAATCTTAGCCAGAACCATTAGACAACCAAAAAAATCAAGGAAATACAATTGGGCAAAGAAAAAGCGAATCTGTCACTATTCACAAACAGTATAATTTTATATAGACAGAACCCCAAAGACTTCACACACACACACAAAAAAAAAACTGTTGCAAACAATTGAGGGATTTGACAAAGTAGCAGGATACAAGATCAACAAGCCAAAAAGAAATAAAATTTCTGTATATTAGTGAAGAGAACTCCAAAAAAGAAATAAATAAAATAATACCATTTACAATAGCCACACAAAAGATAAAATACCTAGGATCAAACCTAACCAAAGAAACAAAGGAGCTGTACAAAGAAAATTACAGAATATTATTATAAGAAACCAAGAGAGATCTACACAAATGGAAAAATATCCTGTGTTCACAGATAGAAAGAATCAACATAGTGAAAATATTGGTCAATACTACCTAACGCAATCTACAAATATAATTACTATCCAAATCCCAATGTCATAGAAAAAAACACCAATTACCAATGTGATGTGGAGAAGGAAGAATAAGCAGAGCACTTCTCAAAAAGAAGAACAAATTGTAGGTCTTGCACTACCTGACCTCAACACCTATTTCACAGCCATGGTAGCCGAACAGTCTGGTACTGGTACAGTGACAGATATACAGACCAATGGAAATAAAAGCATCCCCTACAGAAAACTGAGTTTCAACCAAGGACCACAAACATTAAATGGGAAAGGGACACCCTCTTCAACAACTGGTTTTGGGGAAATTAGATCTCCGTTTGCAGAAGGATGAAACAGGACCAATATTCAACTTAAGCACACACAAAAATGGATTCAATATGTCTTGGAGATCTAAATGTAAATCTTAGCGCTATCAAGATCACCAATGAGAAACTTGGGGCCCATTTAAGGGCTCTGTTGCAGGTGCACATGGAAAGCACCTAGTGGAAGACAGACTATATTACTGAGGCCTATTAAAAATAAAAGATATGCACAGTAAAAGATTTCATTAAAAGAATAAAATGAGAGTCCACATTTGGGAAAAATGTTAGTAATGACATAATGGACAAAGGACTAACTACTAAAATATATAGAATTATGCAACACCTCAATAAGAAAAATAATGATAACCCAATTAAAAGGTGGGCAAAAAGCATGAATAGACAATTCACAAAGGATGACACTCGAAAGGCTAACAAACAAAGAAAGAAATTCGCATGATTGCTGGCCATCTAGAAGATGGAAATCCAAACAACAAAGAGCTATGCCCTTAGAAACCCCCCCACCCATTTTAGTCCAACTAAAATAAAAACAGAGAGCAACAAATGCTGGAGAGGGTGCAGATTGGAACTATTGTACATCACTGGTGGGCTTGTACAACAATTGTAAAATGTACAACCATTATAAAAACAAGATGGTGCATTGTGAAACACCTGGGGAAAGAAATACCATACGACCCAGCAATACATTTTCTCAGGATGTAAGAAGAGGGAGAAGAATGTTCAGTTGCTGCCATCCAAAATTTTGCTAAGGTCACCCAAAATTAACAGACATTCATACCAGAGAAATAAGTGAGCTTTACAAGATGTGGTGAGGGGGGCATGTATGTCTCAGAGAAGATGATTACATTTCTGTTAGTAGTAAAACAGAGGTCAATACTTATCAATACTTATTTAGAATCAAAGGGGAAATATGCCTGGTGCTAGGCTCCTAATTAGACAGTTTATCCAGACTTCGGTGACCCAGGTGGTGTGCTACAGACTACTGGGACTTTGGATTCTGCTCTTTGGAGGCACACACTATCCTTTCTAGGCCACACCAAAAGGACTTGATGTGGAACCCTACTAAGTGAACTGGGCATTACCACCTGGAGCCCTGGGACTTGAGGCTGAACCTCCCTGGAGTGAGAAAAAGCGATGACTGCTATCCCAAGGGATGGAACTGGTAATCGTTGAACTTTGATTCAGCTCTCTTGCTTTGAGGGGGTCCAATTAATGGTAGCCCAGGACTACCACATACATACTATGTTAATGCCATACTTACTTTGTGATAAGATATATTAATCTTGCAGGCAAGGTTCTGCCGTTGTTAATGAATATTATTGAAAATTTTGCCCTATCATTAACCTCTGTTGTTTTTGTAAATAGTGTCCAGTCACTTAAGAATTTAATGTGTACAAGTCAACAATTCATGTAATGCAGTTTGTATAGTGTCCTTTTCTCAACAGTGTTTTAAATTCTATACAATTAGCTAAATTAATGGCACTATCATTAGAATTACCTTATGGCCCAGGGAGATGTTTGATAATGTATTCTAACATGAAATAGCAATGGTGTCTCTAAGTTGAACCAGAAATATATAAAGGAGGAATCTATCAAAATGATCGACGTATAATTCCCTCCTCACCCCACCCCCAGCCCCTGCCCTGCCAAGGAGAACGAACAACAGACTAGTGGGTGAAGGGAGACAGTGCTTACGTAAGACATGAAAAAAAAAATTTATAAATTATCAAGGGCTCAGGAAGGAGGGAGGGGAGGGAGGAAGGGAGGGAGAGAGAGAGGGAGGGGGAGAAATGAGCTGATGCCAAGGGCTCGAATAGAAAGAAAATGTTTCAAAAATGATGATGGCAACATATATACAAATGTGCTTAACACAATGGATGGATGGATGGATGGATGCATGGATGGATGGATGGATGCATGGATGGATGGATGCATGCATGGATTGTTATAAGAGCTGTAAGAGCCCCTAATAAAATCATTTTTTTAAAGAAAAGAAATATATATAAATGGACTTTGTAATTCGAGCCCCAATGTAGGAACAATTAGTTCTTATGATATGGCCCTGCTTGAGGCTCACCCTCATAGCAAAGTGTGGCAAAGAAACTAGATGGTTCCTGACTCTCAGAAAGAATAGTGCCTGGCATCTTAAAGGCTTGTTTTCAAAAAAGCAACCATCTAAGTGAGGTGTCAACAAATTCACATGGAAGAGACATACCAGCCTCTGTGATATAAGCATTGTAAATAATAAAACCTAAATCCAAAGGAGGGAATGATATCAGGGCTTAAATTTTGAACACCTGCTTTGTAGAAGTCTATAGATGACAGTGGAAGCTCAAAATCCATGTATGGGGTCCACACATGCATTAAGCATTGGGTGAATGCTCTCTGAGCATAGCTGGGTGATAGTCTTTTTATCAGATAGTATTGTAAAGTCAACTTTGGCATACGTAGTTACATTAAAGTGTAATATATTATCATTTGGTTTCCTTTATCACCCATTTTAAAGTTGTTTCATTTTTTTAAAAAATGAGGTCAACAAACAGACCTGGAACTAATCATAGCAGTGGTTCTCAATCTATGGGTCGCAACCCTTTTGGGGGAGTTGAACAACCCTTTCATAGATGTTGCCTAAGACCATCAGAAAACACATATTTCTGATGGTCTTAGGAACCGAAACACTGCTCCTCTATCCGTCTCCATGAGGGTCCGCCCACATGTAGATATGCCCACATACGAGTACCCAGTGTGAAGACTTTTACCCATGCTATACCATGGTTCAAGACAAAATTTCATTTCTTTGTATTTAGAAATATATATTTCACAATATATAATTACATTTGTGACTAATCACTATGCTTTAATTATGTTCAATTTATAACAATGAAAATACATCCTGAATATAAGATATTTACATTATGATTCATAACAGTAGCAAAATTACAGTTATGAAGTAGCAATGAAAATCATTTTATGGTTGGGGATCACCACAACATGAGGAAGTGTATTAAATGGCGGCATTAGGAAGGTTGAGAACCACTGGATTATAGGTTTTTCTTTTTTATTTTAATGTCGTTTTTTCTGCTTTTGTTTTGTTTTGTTTTGTTCTGCCTTATTTTTGTGCTTCTTATTGTCTCTGCATGTCTGTCTAGATAAGATACACAGGATAAACAATTTGGAGGAGAAAACAATGGGAACAATGGTTCCATGGGGGCATGGGAGAGGGGGAGGTGGGGAAAAGAAAGTGGGTGTTAACAAACCCAGGGAGAAGGGAACAACTAGTGATCTAAAATCGATGACGAGGAGGGTATAGGATGCCTGGTAGGGTTAGATCAAGGGCAATGTAACTGAGAGGAATTACTGAAACCTGAATGAAGACCAAACATGATAGTGGGACAAGAGAAAAGTAAAAGGAAATAGAGGAAAGAACTAGGAGGCAAAGGGCATTTATAGAGGTCTAAATACAGGCATGTATATATATTTAAATATATTTATATATAATGAGAGGGAAATATATCTGTGTACATATATTTATATGTTAAGTATCAAGGTAGCAAACAGATATTGGGCCTCTACTCAAGTATTCCCTCAATGCAAGAACACTTTGTTCTAATAACTTGGCATTCTGTGATGCTCACCTTCCCAACACAATCACTGAAGATAAAATTGGTGCATAAGCAAATGTGGTGAAAAAGCTGATGGTGCCCAGCTATCAAAAGGTATAGCATCTGAGGTCTTTTTTTAAATTTATTTTATTTTATTTTATTGGGGACTCGTACAATTCTCATCACAATCTATATATACATCCATTTGTTGCCCTCATCATTCTCAAAACATTTGCCTCCCACTCTATCCCCTAATATCAGTTGCTCATTTTCCCCCTCTTGCCTCTCTCCCCTCTCCCTCGTGAACCCTTCATAGTTCATAAATTATTATAGTTTTGTCATAAGTTACCCTGTCCGATGTTTCCCTCCGCCCTCTTCTCTGCTGTCCATCCCCCAGGGAGGAGGCAATATTTAACTTCTTGTAATTGGTTCCACCTTTCTACCCCACATTCCCTTCACCCTCCAGGCAACGCCCTCTCACCACTGATCCTGAAGGAGTCATCCATACTGGATTCCCTGTGTTTCCAGTTGCTATCTGTACCAATGTACATCCTATGGTCCAGCCATATTTGTAAGGTAGAATTGGGATCATGATAGTGGGGGGGAGGAAGCATTAAAGAGCTTGAGGAAAGTTATATGTTTCATTGCTGCTACCCTGCACCCTGATTGGCTCGTCTCCTCCCCACAACCCCTCAGTAAGGGGGTGTTCAGTTGCCCACTGATGGGCTTTGAGTCTGCACTCTGCACTCACCCACCTTTACAATGACCTTTTTTGTTCTTGGATGCTTGATACCTGATCCCTTCGACATCTCGTGGTCACACATGCTGCTGTGCTTCTTCCATGTGGGCTTTGTTGCTTCTGAGCCAGTTGGCTGCTTGTTTATCTTCAAGCCTTTAAGACCCCAGATGCTATATCTTTTGATAGCTGGGCACCATCAGCTTTCTTCACCACCTTTGCTTATGCACACGTTTGTCTTCAGTGATCGTATCAGGAAGGTGGGAACCCACTGATCTGATTTTTAGTTCTTTGATGTCTGATAGCTGGTCCCTTCTGCACCTCATGATCAGGAATCTGGGGTCAGGCATCAAAGACCCAGAACAAAAATCATACCAATGTGAATGAGGGGGAGTGCAGAATGGAGACCCAAAGTCCATCTGTAGACAATTGGGCATCCCCTTACAGAAATGGTCACAAGGAAGAGATGAGCCAGTCAGGGTGCAGTATAGCACCAATGAAACATACAACTTTCCTCTAGTTCTTTAATGCTTCCTCCACCCACCTCCCCTACTATCATGATCCCAATTCTACCTTACAAAATCCGGCTAGACCAGAGCTGGAAACACAGGGAATCCAGGACAGATAAACCCCTTAGGACCAATAATGAGAGTAGCAATACCAGGAGGGTAAGGGGATGATAGGGGGAGAAAGGGGGAAACCGATCACAATGATCTACATATAACCCCATCCCTGGGAGATGGACAACAGAAAAGTGGGTGAAGGGAGACTTCAGTCAGTGTAAGACATGACAAAATAATAATAATTTATAAATTATCAAGGGTTTGTGTGGGAGGGAGGGTGGGAGAGGGAGGGGAAAAATTGAGGAACTGATACCAAGGGCTCAAGTGGAAAGAAATGTTTTGACAATGATGATGTCAACAAATGTACAAATGTGCTTGACACAATGATTGTATGTATATATTGTGATAAGAGCTGTATGAGCCCCCAGTAAAATGATTTTTTTTTAAATGAAGGGGAAATTCCCGTGGATTAAGTCTCTGGTGAATCCCCTCTGACAATAGATCAGGGATATTAGTATCCTTGGTATCATGCAGAGTGCATTAGAATGTGCATTATTACACATGAAGTTAGGTTAAAATATAACACCTTAACATTTGATCTCCCTTTTTGAGTCATTTTAAATTTGTTTTAGATTTTAGATTATTTTCTGCTGTCATTTTGACTGAGGATTTCATTTGTTTTACTTTGCTATTATTGTTTAGTTTGGTGGAATTATTTTCCTCCTTTTTCTCTTTTCTTCTCTTTTTATTTTTGTTTTTTTTTTGTTTGTTTGTTTATATGGCTTCCTGTGTATTGAACCCAGGAGAGGGGTAAATCTACATAGACAGTAACTGGATTGATGGTTTCTTGGAAGAAGGGTAGAGAAGGTTGGGGGGAAATGAGGATTTAATAACAGTGATTACAAGAAAGAAGAAAATGTTGAAAAATTAATTGTGGTGATGATTTTACAATTCTTCTTGATATGATTGAACTACTGAAATGTGTGATATGTGAATGATATGCTAATAAAACTGCTAGGGGGTGAAGAAGAAATAGAGAACGTTATGAAGAAACTTCCAAACAAGAAAAACCCAGGACCAGATGGCTTCACAGGTGAATTCAACCATGTATTCAGTAAAGAGCTGTCACCAATTCTACACAGACTATTCCAGAATATAGAAAAGGAGGGCCAACAAATTCCCAATCTCTTCATATGAAGTGAAGCATATCCCTGATACAAAACCAGGGAAACTCTCATAAAGACATAAAACTACAGACCAATACCTCTCATGAACATAGAATAAAAAATTCTCAACAAAAGTCTGGGCAATAAATTCCAACAGTATAATAATAATAATACCCTTTGACCAAGTTGGATTCAGACTATGGAGATAGCATGTTTCAACATGAGAAAAGCAACTCATTTAATCCACCCCATAAAGAAGACAAAGAATAAGGCATGATCATATCAATAGATACAGAAAAGGCATTTGGCAACATCCAACACCCATTTCTGATAAAATAGGAATAAAAGGGGATCTTCTCAACATGATAAAATTCATATGTGAAAATTCAATAGCCAATATCACACTCAATGTGGAAAAACTGAAAACATTTCTCCTGAGGACAGAAAATGGATAAGGTCGCCCCTCTATCATCACAATTATTCAACATCATGCTGGAAGTCTTAGCCAGAACAATCAGACAACAGAAAGAAATTAAGGAAATGCAAATGGGGAAGGCATAAGTAAAACTGTCACTATTAGTGGATGACTCATAGATAGAAGCCCATTATTGATGGAAGTAATCGAGGAAAATCTATTGGATTCCTGTATACCTGTAAAAAGAACGCTGCAAAAGATATAGCGTCTGGGGTCTTAAAGGGTTGAAGGTAAACAAGCGGCCATCTAGCTCAGAAGCAACAAAGCCCACAAGGAAGAAGCACACCAGCCTGTGTGACCATGAGGTGTGGAAGGGATCAGGTATCAGGCATCAAAGAACAAAATAATCATTATCAATGTGAATGAGGGGGAGTGTGGAATGGGGACCTAAAGCCCATCTGTAGACAACTGGACATTGCCTTACAGAAGGATCGCAGGGAGGAGATGAGCCAGTCAGAGTGCGATGTAGCAACAATGAAACATACAACTTTCCTCTAGTTCTTAAATGCTTCTTCCCTCCGCTACTCTAGCCCCACTATCATGATACAAATTCTACCTTGCAAGTCTGGCTAGACCAGAGAATGTACACTGGTACAGATAGGAACCGGAAACACAGGGAATCCAGGGAGGATGATCCCTTCAGGACCAGGGGTGTGAGTGGTAATACTGGGAGGATAGAGGGAGGGTGGGTTGGAAAGGGGGAACTGATTACAGGATCTACATGTGACCTCCTCCCTGGGGGACGGACAATAGAAAAGTGGATGAAGGGAGACATCAGACAGGGCAAGATATGACAAAATAATAATTTATAAATTATCAAGGGCTCATGAGGGAGGGGAAAAAATGAGGAGCTGATGTCAGGGGCTTAAGTGGAAAACAAATGTTTTGAGAATGATGGTAAGAAAGAAAAAAAAAGACAACAGGAAAACAATACCATGTTCAATAGTCACACAAATGTTGAAATATCAAGGAATAACCCTAACCAAAGAAATAAAAGACCTATACAAAGAAAACTACAGAACATTATTATTACCAAAAAAAGGAATCCTATACAGATGGAAGAATATCCCATGTTCATGGAAAGGAAGACTTAAAACATTGAAAATGTCAATACTAAATAAAACTAAAATAACTGCCATCAAGTAAGTTTCTGAGACTGTAACTCTTTATGGGAGTGGAAAAGCTCCTCTTCCTCCCATATACTACCTAAATCCATACAAAAATACAATGCAGTTCCATTCAAATCCCAAGTTCATTCTTGAAATAAATGAAGAAATGAATTATGTACTTCATATGGAGAGGGAAGGAACTCAGGATATGCAAATGACTCCTCAAAGAGAAGAGCAAAGTAGAAGGTCTTGTGCTACACACACTCAAACCTGTTACATAGCCGCAGTAGCCAAAGCAGTCTGAACTGGTATAATGACAGATACAGAAACCAATGCAACAGAATAGAAAACCCAGAAATAAAAGCAGCCACTTGCAGGCAATTGATTTTTTGTGAAAGACTCAAAATGAGAACATTGGGACAAACATAATGGCCCTATTGCAGGTGGACACAGACTTCCAAGTACAATAAAGGAAGCACATACAGTGGAAGACAAAATAGATGAGTTGGATTTATTTAAAGTAAGACACTCATGCACATCAAATGACGTCATCTAAAGAGTAAAACAAGAACCCACACATTGGGGCTGGGGGTAAATCCTTAACAATGACACAGAGGACAAGGGACTAAACCCATGAGGAAATGTTGATAATCAATAGTTATGTGGGAGATGCAAATCAAAACAATGATGAGATACCACTTTACACCCATAAAGACAACCCAAATAAAAAACAGGACTACAAATGATGAAGATCATGTGGAGAGATTGGAACTCTCATACATTGCTCTCCCACGTTCATAGCAAGCAGCACAGTTCATAATAGCAAGAAGTTAGAAACAGCCTAAATGCCAATCAGTTGAAGAATAGATTAAGAACCACTGGTACAGGCAAAGAATGGAATGTTGTGCAGCCCTGAAATATAGTGATGAAACCATGAAATACCTCGTGAAATGGAGGAACCTGGAGACCATTATGCTGAGTAAAGTTATTCAATCACAAAAGGACAAATAGTGTATGAATTCATTTCTATAAGGATAAAACCCGAGACAAAGACAGGCCCAAGTTCCTAGGCCATGTAGTAGTGTTCTACAATCACTCCATATTAATAAGCAATCCTATAAGAGTAACTAGTGAACTTTAATGGTTTGGAGGGGGTAATTGCACTTCTAATAGTGTGTGGACCAGATGGGGCACCCAGTCATTGGGGAAAAGACTTAACGTTGTTTGTAGATATTCCATGGGGAAAATGCACCCAGTATTATGTTCCTAAATGGGCACTTTGGACAGTTTCTAACCAAACCCTGGTGACCCAGACAACATAGTATAGATAACTGGGACACTAGACTCTGTTTTTCTGAAAGGTCCCTTCGTGGAATGAGTCTTCAGTGAATCCTCAATTCCATACACTTAGAACTTTAACAGCTCTAAAATATCATACAAAGCACATTGTAAAGTGGACTTTAGCAGCTGTACTTAGGCTGGAATGTAACACCTGGTCATTTGATCTCATTCTGGACCAGATGTGAATATTCTAAATGTTTAATATTTTATGCTGTCTCTTAGATTGAGGTATTTCTCTATTGTATATGGCCATTGCCTGTTTCTCTATTGTATATGGCCATTGCCTGTATGTTTATCTGTACAGGGAAACCAGGATGAGTGATTTATGAAGCTAGTAGCTGGATTAATGATTGCCTGGGGGCATAGAAAGTGAGGGTTGGGGAAATGGAAAGCCAATATCAATGGGCACAAGAAGGAAGAAAAGGTTCCAAAGTTGACTGTGGCAATCATTGTACAATCCTTCTTGATAGGATGGAATGATTAAATTGTATTCTATGTTAATTATAGCTCCAACAACTCTTTAAATCATGTATTGAGCTCCTACTGTGAGCTATTCAATTTAATAGGCAATGGATATACAAAAGTTAATATATGACATACCCTCAGACATGAAAATTGTCAATGGGTCTGTTGAACATAGTCTATTGCCAAATAACATACTAATAATTTGATTGAGAATTTTTTAGAGCAGTTATTAAGAGCACAGAATCGGGATCCAGGTTACCTGGGTGAAAGCTGGTTCTTTCACTTGGTAATCCCTATGATTTGAGAAAATCACTGAAATCTTTCTGTGTCTCTATTTTCTTGTCTGTAAAAGGGACCGGAAATAGAATCTATCTGGTAAGATTGTCTTGAGGAGACAGCTCTCAATAAACGCTGACTGTTACTGTTAATAATAAATAAGATGAACTGAGTTTCAGTACTTATAGAATAATGATGGGTTAAATGAAGATATCCACATTGAATAGTTCAAACAATATTATCATAACAGAAAATTTTGTGTGCCAGAATATTGGAAAAATGCAACAAAGAGTTTACAGTTGGACAGAATGTAGGGAATGTTTCTTCTTTTCTTTATATTGCAAGATTTTCTTCACAAAAATAAATTTCTTGTATATATTTTTTAATGTTTGAAAAAACAGAATTTATATCTGCTGACATACTAATCTGCTGATGTGGCTAAAATAATGAAGCTATTTCCCATTAAAAGAAAAATCATTTGTCTGAAGACAAAGCGGGAGAATAAGCAAATGTGGTGAAGAAAGCTGATGGTGCCCGCTATCAAAAGAGATAGCGTCTGGGGTCTTAAAAGCTTGAAGGTAAACAAGCGGCCATCTAGCTCAGAAGCAACAAAGCCCACATGGAACAACATATCAACCTGTGTGATCACGGGGTGTCGAACGGATCACTGAAGACAAATGGGTGCATAAGCAAATGTGGTGAAGAAAGCTGATGGTGCCCGCTATCAAAAGAGATAGCGTCTGGGGTCTTAAAAGCTTGAAGGTAAACAAGCGGCCATCTAGCTCAGAAGCAACAAAGCCCACATGGAAGAAGCACACCAGCCTATCCAACCACGAGGTGTCGAAGGGATCAGGTGTAAGGCATCATCAGAACAAAAAATCTTACCATAGTGAATGATGGGGGTAGTGCGGAGTGGAGATCCAAAGCCCATTAGTAGGCCACTGGAGATCCCCTTGCAGAGGGGTCTAGGGGAGGAGATGAGCCAGTCACGGTGCGGTGTAACAATGATGAGAAATACAACCTTCCTCTAGTTCCTAAAGGTTTCCTCCCCGCTCCCACTACCATGACTCGAATTCTATCATGCAAGACTGGCTAGACCAGAGGAGGTACACTGGTACAGATAGGAACTGAAAATACAGGGAATCCAGGACGGATGAGCCCTATAGGACCAGCGGTGTGAGTGGCAAAACAGGGAGGGTAAAGGGAGAATGGGTAGGGAAGAGGGAACCGATTACATGGAAGTGTGTGTGACCTCCTCCCTGGGGGACAGACAACCAAAAAGTGGATGAAGGGAGACGTCGGACAGGGCAAGATATGACAAAATACCCATTTATAAACTATCAAGGGCTCATGCGGGAGGGGGGAGCGGGGAGGGAGGGGAAAAATGAGGACCTAATGTCGGGGGTTTAAATGGAGAGAAAATGTTTTGAGAAACGATGTACAAATGCGCATTACACAATTGATGTGTGTATGGATTGTGATAAGAGTTGTATGAGCCCCTAATAAAATGTTTAAAAAAAAAGAAAAATCATATTTATAAGGATTTACTTTCCTCTGTACTTGTAGTTCCCTTTAAAGCGGATCATATTGATCTGATCATATTGATCCACACTACGCCTTTCTTTCACCAATAAAACACACTTCATTCTGCAGGCTATAGAGAAGCGAAAGAAAAATAATCTGAAATGTAATGACATGTAGCCATCTGAATTAATAATGCCTGATGGGTTAATCTCAGATACCCCAAAGACCTTCTGTCAACCTTTAATGTTTCAGATAACCATCTGTATATTTCAGATTTATCTCTATACCCCTAAGGAATTTGCAAAACACATGAATATTTAAATATTGAAAACTATTGCATCAACAGAAAATGTGACCGATTCACAGTTGAGATTTCTTTGGTTACTCATTCCTGTGCACCTGGGGTGAGAGTCTGAAAGGAAACCAAGATTCTAACCACCTGGATGGATTTAAAAACACAACGGAAGTAAGTTAGTCATAATAATAGCTAACATTTAAGTCAACTATATCATCTGCATCGCGTTATGCATTTAACACTAATTTTCTCATTTATTTTTCATAATAGCTCTATGAAGCATAAAACATTATTTACTCCACATTCACAGGAGAGGAAACCCCATCCACAAAAAGTAAACATGTTGCCAAGGCCAAGCCTATGTTCTCCTCTATGGGAGCCACTGTGTAAACTTCTGAGCACACCTGCAGAGAAAGCCAGGCCAAGCTGAATTTCACAAGCTACTCGGACAGACACCACTACCACTCCAAATTTGTATCACTTGATTCCACAGGATTAAAGGACAGGTTTAGCAAAGGCAGTGTTGGTCCTAAATGCTTCTCCACAAGAATGTGTGGACTGGTATAAGGACTTACACCAGGCCTCTTAAAAAGAAATATGTTCCCTTTTTGGTGCTTTACAAAAAATCTCCTGTCATTTTTCACTTCTTTACTTAGAATAAGATATTGATGGAAACTTTAACAGATTTGCAATTAAAGAGATGGGAAGTTATTTTTAAATGAATATTCCAAGAACTTATTCCAGAGTCATTAAACCCGAAGCAGGGTCTCAAACCTCTTCATTCAAATTAGACACCCTACTAAGAATTTGTACTTACCCCTTGTTAAGGTGACCAGATTTTAACATTGGTAAAGTGGGACACCAGTGGGACACCATTGATAAAACTCATATCCTGGCGAAATAGCCACATGTCAGCCGGAAACCATGTACCCGAGCTTGTCTTGCATTCTTTCCAAAAATCGGGACTTTTTTAAAACGCCGCAGGACTGTCCTGCCAACAGTGGGACGTCTAGTCACCTTATAACCAGAATCTATATTTTTAATGAGACACATAAGAATTATCTGGGGGTCTTATTAAATTACAAATCTCCCATAGGAAGTCAAACAGGAATGAACTGGTTTAAAGACAGAGCATGAGAAATAACCAGATAAACGTGCGTGAGCATCAGCTCAGCCAAAGAAATTCAACAAGTGTGGGGGGA
>NW_022103900.1:42773856-42796273 GCF_000313985.2 Echinops telfairi
CATGCTACCATGAAATGTGTCTGACTCCATTTATTTCTATATATCTCTTTTATCTCTCATGCTCTCTATAACTTTACTATAATATTTACTTATTATCGCTGTACAATTGCGCCTACCAAACCCGTAGTGATTGTGCTAGGAGCTGGTTTCTTCTAGCAAACAAGTTATGTAGTAACCCAGCACAATTAACCCCAATGTAACCATGATGTAGCAGTCAATTTAGATGTTGCCATTATAACAAAATAACCATATTGTATTAATTAGTCTGAGTAGAGCCATTTGTACTGACTCAAGTGGGCCAATTTTCAAATTCTGTAAATGCGGTTTTCTGTAACTAGTGAACCATGCCACTTTCAAATTTGCTGATAAGTGTCTGAACCCTGCTCCAAGTTCCCCTTTTCCCATACATTGAGTTGCCACTGCCCCTAAGCCTTTATATCCAAGTTCCCCTTTTCTCCGGACAATGTAACGCCACCCTGCCCCCTCTGTCCTGTGTTCTACCTAGTATAAAAACCTCCCACTTTAAGCACTCTGAGTCTTTGGAGAATTAGCCTCTAGCTGTCATAAGAACCAGCTAATAGAGGCTTACTAACTTTGATTAAAGTAGTATGTGGTTTATTTGATCTTATTGCGGCACAACAGTTAGATACAATTGGGGAGTCTATGATGGCCAGAGTGAGTTCATAAAAACTGAGAGAAGATATAAAAACATAACACGCGGAATGAGAAAATGACTGGAGAAGCCACGTGGAGAGCCCTGCCAGCACTGCGATGCTTACAACACCACTGGATCCAAAGACTTTCTACCCACTGGCCTGTGATCGTCCTGCATTCGGCGTCATTGCATGTGTTTCGTGAGTCTGAAGAGGACTTTGTAGATTGGTATCAGACATATGGGCTAATATCGGACTTATGGGCTTGGACTGGACTGGGTTGGGATGCTTTCTTAATGTACAATTACCCTTTATATAAAACTCTCTCTTATACACATATGACTTTTTTTGGATTTGTTTCTTTAGTCTACTCAGATTAACATGGTTACTCAGTAAGATTAGTTAATTCTGGAAACCCATAACTAAAAACAAATTTCAGCCCACTAACTGCAGCAGCTATGGTGGGCACCTAATTTTGGATATATACTTTCAAGAGGGGCCTGAAAAATGAGACTGAATTTATTGTATATCACATTTCAGTGTGTTTTACTCTCTAAAAAGGGTTTTATTTTGTTTATGGAGACTGCTGACCAGTGCCTGCCACTAACTGGATTACACTTTGTACTTAAGGACTACCCTACACCTATATTTGCAGCCAATGTCACCACCCTCATATCCATTCCTTTACACACCACTCATAAATTCTTAAAATGAGTGGGACCCTTATTCCTCATTTCGTGCAAATTGGCAATGGAGCGAATGTGATTGGGCAAGTCCCAGGGATGACTTCATCTGATCAAATTTATGCTAACATACCTTAAAATTAGCCTGCTCACCAGTTAAGTATTACAGTTTTTTCTCACCCTCTAAACCTAAATAAACTCCTTGGCAGCAACCATCCTCCAAAATAGACGAGGCTCAGATATGCCAGCAACTATCCAGGGAGGAATCTACACCATGTTTCAAGAGGAAGCTTGTCTGGGGGTGAACCAAACTTGTCAGGTCTAAGATTATGTTCCCCACTTTCTAGGTAAAGTGAATCAACTACAGGCCCAGTCCAGTCTGAGCAAGGATGGAGTTCCTTGTTCAGAATGGTCATGGACCTTCTGGTTAATATCTGTCTTAGGTCCGCCTGCTTCTTTACTACTTTCACAGCTCTTTGGACCTTGTAATTTTAATGCTCTTTTCCACTTCATATCTTCAAGAGTAGAGACCATCTGCATACAAATGGCTGCTTGATCAGAGTATTTAAATCACCCTACCAACCCTTTCAAATGTTTCCAAATTTATTTGGCCTACCATTCCCTTTGCAGGAAAAAAATTACTTGCCCTCCCCTACTCCACTTCACCCCTGCAATTAAACCATTTGTATTATAGCCACAATTCAAGATAAAGTGTAGGTATCTGCTTTTGCAGTATCCCACTGTGATGGTTAGAAACTTTGTCAATTTATGTATCTCTGTCAACAAAGAGGTAGATCCCAACCTATCAATCAGGTCACAGCCTCATGATACTTCCTTAGGGATGTGGCCTTTTTATGAGAGATGCTTTGCGGTACTTATCTCGCTCTCTCTTGCCCTTTGCCTTCCTGCTCGACTGAGTCCTGTGTTTCATGTCTGGGCCCAGAAATCCATGTGACCCACAGACTGTGGAAGCTTTGGGCATCCTGCCATTTTTCTGCAGACTTCAGATCCACATGACTCTTCACCCACCAGTCTATGATCTCCTAGCTTCCTGCTTCACCTTCCTGCTTCATCTGTCAGCAACTGTGTGAGCCTGGAGGGCCTCCAGGTAGCCTCTGGCCCAGGGAGTTGAATTGGACGGGGCTAGACCACTTCCTTGATATAAATTTCTTTCTTGGCATAAAGGTCTTGTACAAGAAAAGAAATCTTCTAAAATAGATTGTGGTAATGACTTCACAACAATCTTTAGTAAGCTTAAACTATTGAATTGTATGATATGTGAATAATGTATCAATAAAATTTAACCATTTTAAAAGAGACAGGACATATAGAGATTCTCTAATAAAAGAAAATATTTATTTTAAGTATTTTAAATAAAAAATGAAAGTCTTCTGTTTGTCTGTGAGTGTGTGTATGTGTTCTGGTTTTGTTTCTCCAGAAAACACGGCTGAATATACCCACTTTAGGAAACACTGCTCAAGAAGTTGACAAATTCCATGTAGGACTCTAACTCCAAACTTCCAGAGAGAGAACAAGTGATTCCAGCCCAGGAGCCACTCTACCTCCATGCTCAGAAGGAAGCAGATACAGAAGGCTAAACACTAGCACTCAAGATCATCTGGGTGTTACATTTGAGGGGGAAATGTTAGGCAGACTAAATAGTCACCCAGATAGAAAGAAGGAATGGAGGTAACAATAAAAGAATTTCCCTTGGGTGAAGGGAATGATAAAATAATTTTCCCATGAATAGAAAAATAGAATTAAAGAAAAGAATTTTCTCACGAATATTTTTGAGCCTAGAAAACCCAGTCTAAAATAAACTGAAAAAAATAAACTCACTACCATCAAGTCTATGCTGACTCATAACGACCCCTTGTGGGTTTCCAAGACTGTAAGTTCTTACAGGAGTAGAAAGCCCTGTCTTTTGCCCAAGGAGCTGCTGGTGGTTTCTAACTGCCAACCATGCGGACTGCAACCCCACTCAAAACCCTTACACCCCTAGGGTTCCTTCAGTTGAAGATAACTGGCCTCATCTCTCCCAACTGTACAGTACTTTCCCACAGAAGCAAAGCTTCTGTTCAAGTTTAAGGTACCCATTAAGCATGGGCTTGCCTGTATTTACTTAAAAATCCGCCTGGTGTCCAGTGTCATATTTTCCCCACTGGAATGGAAAAACATTGCAGATTGAAGTCAGTTTCGATGTTGTCTTTCCTCCTTTTCAAGCCAGTGTTGAGATCTGATAGACAAGGAAAGCAACATTTTCAAGCCTGTGGCTTTGCCTTTTCTCATTTCTGTGCTTCCCTTTAATTGGTAGAATATCACACACTCGAGTAGAGCGCGTGCAAAGCACAATGACACAGCCATCTCAGCAGACCAGTTAGCAGGGCCCTCACCCCACGGCCCTTTCTGGCTGCGGTGCCGGGTTTTTTCCTTCTCACCCTCCTGCCTTCCCTGCCCCACTGGAGCCTTCCAAATTTATTTCCTTTTCATTTGGATTTTCTATTTCTCTTTTTAGTCCTTTATCATAATGGTGTCACGAAGTGTTTATCTTTATGCTGTGGACTAACTGCTCAGTATAATGGCTTCCAAATATGTCCATGCCATGAGTTTTTTGATGGTTTCACTATTGGTTTATAGAGACGCACAATATCCTATGTGTGTTTGTGCCAGAGTTCATTTACCCATCCCTTCGCACACAAGCTTTTGGGTAGTTGCCATCTTCTTGCTATCATAGACAGCACTGCATAAACATGCCTGTGCATATATCCAGTAGTGACATTTAGCCAGTTTGAACCAGTTTGGAAGAACCAATGCCTAATTTTTTGATGAGTTTGGTGAACAACTTGTTAAAATGATACTTATTATCAGGATTCTCTCTAAGGAGGGTGCTGGGCAGCTACCCAATGTAGAAATCACAAATTTATATTCATGTCTCTTTTTTAAACCATATCCGCTTTATTTGTCTTCACAGCACTCTTTATCTGACACCAAGTCTACACACATCCATCCACAATGGTCAAAGGGATTCACTGGAGACTTAATCCATGCGGGGACCCTGCAAATGGATTTGGGGGTTCCCCTGTCATCTATTGCCTTCTGCAGTGAGAAGAATGGGAACTTTAGAACACTACACTGTGCACATATGGAACCTGTACATGGCACAGGAGGCCGTGAAGTGAACAGGACAAGAGCAAACCACACGGCTTCAAATCAGCACAGTTTTCACCAGAGTTCTATCCTCTCACCATACGCATTCAATCTAAATGCTGAGAAAATAACCAGAGAAGCTGGATTAGACAAAGAAGAATGCTGGATCAAGAATGAAGGAAGGTATATTAACAACGTGTGATATACAGGTGACACACCTTTGCTTAATGATAAAGATGAAGGGTTGCAGTCTTCAGTAAGGATTACAACTCACTATAAAGAAGACCAAATCCTTACAAGGTGACAAGAGTGTGGTAAAGCCTGGGGAGAGGAGAACGTCTGGATTTCCATTTGCTGATGTGGCATGACTCAAAGTAAGGCGAAACCACTACAAAAACCTTCCAGTGATCGAAACTTAGAATGTGCTAAGCATGAATCTAGAAAAATTGGAATTGGTCAAAGATGAAATGTAACTCATAAAAGTCAATATCTTAGGCACTCCTGAGATGAAATAGACTGGTATTGGCCATTTTGAATCAAAAAATCATGATTTACTGTGTCGGGTATGGCACAATCAAGAGGCATGGCATTGCATTCATTGTCAGTAAGGACATTTCAAAAATCAATCTTTGGCATGTCATATTTTCATTCTCACTGGTTTCTAGAAACTTCCTGATTTTATCTCTGATTTGTGTCAATACCCACTCCTTTTGCAATAGAGAATTATTCATCCTCCAATTGGTTGCCCTTGTTTTCTTCCCGGCACTTCTGTTGATTTCAAGCCTTATGGCACAGTGATCAGAGAGAGACGTCTGTATAATCTCTATGTGCTTGAATTTACTCATTTGACTTGTGTCCCAGCATGTGGTCTATCTTCAAATATGTGCCAGCATGTGGTCTTTCTTCAAATATGTGCCATGTGGGCTTGAAAAAAATGTGAATTTTTTTTTGCATCTGGGTGAAAAACTCTGAAATATCTGGTATTAAGTCAAGCCATCCAATTACACTGTTTAGATCTCTAGCCTCCTTGTTGAGTTTCTTTCCCAGTGTTCTGTCTTTTTCAGAGAACGGTGTATTAAAGTATTATAGTCATCAACTATTATTGTTGAGCCTGTGTTTTCTTTTTTCTTTTTTCATCTTTTGGAGTGTTTGATTTACAAATGTAGTGGGTCTCTCATTTATTATGCTCACTGGTTCTCAGTCTACTGTTCCTTTGAGCATTATATAGTGCCCCTCCTTATCTCTTCTTATCTGTATCTCGAAATTAATTTTGTCAGATAACCCATTTCCCCGAAACTAAGACATCCTCTGAAAATAAGACCTACTTACAGTTTTGCCTCTCACTGAAATATAAGACATCCCCCTGAAAATAAGACCTCCCAGAAAATAAGGCCCCCCCCAAACTACCGTAACTCTGGACTCTGGACCATAACGGCAGGCACCGCCACGCAGCTCACTGTTGGCCGCAGCGCAGTAGGAGCAGACAGGAAGTGCGAGGTCTCTTTTAATAAAACAATAAACAATTAAATGTGTACCCTATTCTTCTTCATGTAAAAATAAGACATCCCCTGAAAATAAGACCTAGCGCATCTTTGGGAGCAAAAAGTAATATAAGACATTGTGTTATTTTCAGGGAAACGGTATTAAGATCACTACTCCTGCTTCTTTTTTGCATTGCTGTTTGCTTGGTATATTTTTCTCCAGCCTTTAATTCTCAACCTGCTTTTGTCAGCAAGCTTGAGATGAGTCTCCCGGAGGCAGCAGATCGATGGGTTATGTTTTCTGAGCCAGTCTGTTAGCCTCTGCCTTTTAATGCCCGAGTTCAGGCCATTGATATTCAGTGTTATTACATCCATCTGTGGACTCTGTGATATCTTGGACCTTTTGTGTTGGATGTTTTTCCTACCTACCTATCTTATCCATTTGTGTTGTGTGTGTGTGTATGTGTGCTTCATTTTTGCCTTCTGTCCACTATTGAGCCAATACTATCCTGGGGGCTGTTTTATCTTTGTCGCCCTATGGGTGGAGTTGTTCTATGTGATGGTCTCTTATTGGCACTCAGTGAGTGTTGATCCTCTGTCCATACTGGATTGGCATGGATCTTTTGTAGGACTGGGTTTATTTTTTATGTGTTCTTTGAGTTTTTACTTCTCTGGGAAGACTCTTACTTCTCCATCTATCTTAATAGATAATTTGGCCGGGTATACTATTCTTGGGTTTGCATTGTTTTCCTTCAATTTTTGGAATATGTTACTCCATTCCCTCCTCTTCTTCATTGTGTCCACTGATAGGTCTGAACATACTCCTATTGGGATAACTTTATTTGCAACTATTTGCTTTTCCCTAGCTGCTTTTATGAACTTCTGCTCTTCCTCATAGTTGGATAATTTTACTATTATGTGTCTTGGTGAGTTCTTCCTGGAATTCAGTCTGGTTGGTGTTCTTTCAGCCTCCTGAATGGTTGCCTGATTTTCATTTATTAAGCTGGGGAAGTTTTTTTTGTTTTGTTTTGCAGAGTAACAAAGCAAAAGTTTATTAGAGAAGAGCAAAGGTTTACTAGAGAAAAGGAGGCAAAGGTTAGAGAAAAGCAAATCCGGATTTGGGCTACAGCATGGCCACGCAGGGTCCAAACTGAAGCAAACGGCAAGAATCTCTTTGTCCTTTTATATGCTTAAAACCAGTGAGGAGAGGGGTGTGTGTGTAAGGAATGGGGAAGGGTGTCTGCACAAGATAACAGGATGGGGGAAGTTTGTAAGGTCACAGTGGCTTACTTTTACAACTTACTTCTCATCTGCTAAAGATAACATAGTTTTACTTTTACGACTTACTTCTCATCTGCTAGAGATAACATAGTTTTACTTTTATGACTTGCTTTTTCTAAAACAACATTTTCTTCTTAAGGTGGGGGATGACCTTTAGACTCTTCAAAATGGGGTAGCTTAAGTCAAGCTCTTTTATCTTATTGAGCCTTAACATTCCCTCCTCTTCTAGTAACTGAATCAAATCATTGATTCTTTACCTTCTATGTTTGCTAAAGCTTGATAATTAGTTCTAAGGACCATTAACTTAATGTCTTACAAGTGAGTTCCGTTCTCCACGAAGCAGCTGCCGTCCGTGAACACAGTTTCTTCTGCGTCTTGCAGAGGAACATCTGATAGGTCCGGCCTTATGGACGTCAAGGCGTTTAAGGCTTCTTCACAGTCATGTAGCGGGACAGCGTCTGGGTCTGGTTCAGGCAAAAGGGTGGCAGGGTTCAGGGCAGCCGTGCGGCTGAAGCTTACCCGTGGTGGGTCCAGGAGCAGGACTTGGTACTGAGTAATTCTGGAATTTGAGAGCCATCTGTCGGGAGAGACTCGGAGGAGCTGCTCTACATTGTGAGGAGCAGTGATGACGAGGTTCTGGCCAAAAGTGAGCTTTGAGGCCTGGGGAAGTTTTGCTCTAAGAATTCACTCGTTATTTTCATGGTCGACTTCTTTGTTGTGTTGTATTTCAGTAGTCCAGTTATTCTAATATTGTTCCTATTCATAGCATCAGACCTGGCTCTCAGGTCTTCTTTAGCTTCTTGGATTGTCTTATTTGACTGCTTTTCCCGTTTGTTGAGTTCTGCTTGGTTATCCTCGAGGTCACTGGTGCAATTCTCTGCCTCCTCAAGTCTGTCAACTTGCTACTGGATTTTGTTATTTCATCCCATAAGTCTTGCATTTCTCTTTGGTGCACTGCTTTTATCTCCTCTATCATTTCATCCTTTTTCTTTATTGCTTCCTTCATATCCTGTATGACTCCAAGCAGCATTCTCCAAATTTCTTTCTGTGGAAGCTCAATGTCTGCTTCTTCTATGTACATCATTAGGTTCATGAATGCTTCTGGCATTGTCTTCTGTTTCTCCTGCTTTTTCATTGAGGCTTTTGGGGCTGGTTGATGTTTACATGTTGTTTTAGAGGGGCCTGGAGCCATCGTCCAGAGTCAAAGAGCACTGATCTCTCTTGAGGGATTGTATGAGTGATTCTATGAACTACTTGCAGGTAGTGTACTGGGGGGGGCGGGGGGGTGTCAGGTTTCCACTGTATCTTCCTGTGGTTTCACTCTTACCCTAGCCAAATAGTATTCTGTTGTTTGGTGTGTGAGTTGGCTTGTCCTCTCATGTGATGCTGGTTCAGTTGGTGTGGGCCCACAAGGGTGGCATTTCACTGGCTGATCTGTAAGTAAGCCACAGTGGTTTGTCTCATGGTGCTTGGAGTGCCTCAGGTGGCGTGTGTTGTTTCCCTCTGAAACTGGAGTGCTGCGGAGGGCATGTGGGTGTACCCTTCTTGGTGTAGAGGACCGTAGCTGGCAGGAAGAATTACCCTAGTCAGAGAGATCGCCGTGGAGGTTAGGAAGATGTTCCCGCCGCAGCGTGGAGCACCACCAGCAGTGGGAAGGAGTTCCCCCAGTCACTTGCAAGGGCTCAGGGTTTAGTCTGGGGTTCCACCAGCCGTTTAAAGGGGAGAACCCCCAGCTACTTGGGGTGTGGAGGAGAACTGTCATGATTTCCCAGCTTCATGTAAAGCCAAAAATTGCGGGTGGGAGCTCCCCCAACTGGGCCTTCAGAGTTGCCCTAGGCAGAGGGGATAGCCTTGAGGCCGATAGTGGCTTGTGAAAGGAAAGAGAGGGAGAGGAAAATAAAAGGAGGGAAAGAATAAAACAAAGACAAGAGCAAATGTAGCAAGAAAGTTAACACCCACTCACCAAAAAATGCAAAAATAAAAATAAAAACAGTTCAAAAATGAAAACTGAATTTGCTGAGACTGTGGCAGAAAAGAGAGACGAGATAGAAGAAGAAAAGCAAAGAAGACAAAGTGAAAGAAGAACAAAATAAAGGGGGGGGAAGCAAAGAAGAGGGAAAAATAGATAAAGTGATAGCTAAACTCTGTGCCATGCCGTTTGAAGCACTGTCACAGGGAACAGACTGTAGCTCTCTGCACTGCATGGGCGGAGTTTCCCTTGGCAGAGAGTTGGGGGCTGGAAACCAGCACTGGCATGTGGAAGGAAAGAGAAGGAGAAGAGAGAAACAGAAAAGCAGAAAGAGAGGAGAAGAGAAGAAAGAAAGAAAAAGAAATAAGGGGGAAAACCCCACTGCGCTCACTAAGATGGACTGTGATGGCAAAGAGAGAAGGAAAAAATAAAGAATAAAGTGATAGCTGATCCCTGATCGCCTGAATCCGGGGCCAGAGGGGTTTACATTCTATCCCAAGATGACAGGCGGGTGTGCCCTTTAAGTGCAGGGACCTATTGGTCCTGGGCCGAATTGCCCTAGTTGGCAAGATCACCTTAGAGGCCCGATGGAGAGTTCCTCAGCAGCGCGGAGCACTGTAGAGGGCTGTCACAGCTACCTTGTGTGGTATGCAGCACTCCCACAGAGAGTAGGCTAGCGTTTCCCCTATTATTTGGGTTGAGTTGCCCTAGGTGGAGGCCCTAGGTGGAAGCCAGCAGTGGCGTATGATAGGAAAGAGAGGGAAGAAGAAAAAGAGAGAAAAATAAGAATGAAGAAAGGAAAAGAGAAAAAAAACTGAGCCCATTGAGACCGACTGTGATGGAAAGATAGAAGGGCACGAGAATAAAGAAAGAAGAAATAGAGTGGTAAGTAAGGAGGTAACTGAGGCTTGATCACCTGACCGCGGAGCTGGAGGAATTCCAACTCTGTTTCAAGGTAGCAGGGTGGTGTGCCTGCTTGGTGCAGGGTCCCACATATGCTGGGTGGGATTACCCTTGAACGCAAGATTACAGCAATGGCCAGGCGTTAATTTCCACAACGGTATTGAACTACGGAGTTCAGCCTTGTGCTTTATGTAGCACTACAGTGGGGGTGGTGGGGGTGGCGTTCCCTCAGCCCCATGTAGGGTCCCAGGACAGGCAGGACCTTCCCAGCTGTGTGGAGAATCACTCAGAGGGGAGCTGGGCTTATTGTTCTATCTAGACTGCTGATGCCCGACTAGCTCAGAGGGGTGTTTTCATTTTTTTGTATCCCCACCACTGGCCAGCTAGAATATAATTAAATTAAATTGGCTTCCTGGCTCTGGGCTCTAGATCTGTGCTCAATTAGAAACTTAGATTTGCTCCAGAGGCTCTTTGCTATGTTGAAAGCCTCCAGGCACTGTAGCTAAGTTCTGGCATTCCTTAGAGTGGGCACCCTTCTTATGCTAATGCTTGTTAAGGACTCCTTCTACATGTTTCCTTGGAGTTGAACAATGAGCCTGGAATTTGCAGTTTTTACCAAGAAAATATATTTTCTCTCTTTTTTATATTTGGCTTATGGGTTGCTTTGATTTGGGAGCTGTCACGCTGACCCCCAAAGGGGGTCAGCTTATCAGGGAGGTTGTTTCCTTCTCAGCCAACTGGAACTGAGCTTGCCCCCTAGACTATGATTATCCACTTATTTTTTGCCACACAGCAACCAGACTCAGGTAAATTCCTGCTTTTTCTTCTACTCCAAATTTATGGCTATCCGCCGACCCTGCTCCCCAGGCTATGAGCTCAAGACAGCTAACAGCACAGGGAGCTCTGGTGTGGGGTCCTGGGCCTAGGTCTCAGAGGTTTCCTTATGTCTGGGATTATGTCCACTTTAGGGGATCAGCCTGGGAAAATCACTACTCACTGCGAAAGGGTGGCGGTAGCTCTTCAGCTAAAGCCCAGGAGCCCAGCACGCCAATCCTAGAGTGATTTAGTGTGTTCTTGGTTCGCTTTGTGAGTGGAAATCACAAAAAAAGTGGGGTGCAGGACAGACCCTAGTACCCTAGTTCTAATTTCAGGACTCCTCTTCCCAGTCTCCTTCATTTTACCTCCCAATTTTCTAGTCTGGCAGCAGGAACTCTGGGTGGGTGAGTCTTAATTAGACACCATCTTCTTCCATCTCCCAAAATTAATCTTGAAGTACAATGTTGTCTGTGATAGGATTATATAGATCTGCCTTAAAGGGAATCCACTCAATACAATTATCAATCAAATTAATGAACCTGCCAAAAAAGCTAGTAAAGAATTCTACCATTATCTTAGTAGCAATCAAGACCTCAAAAGATGAGCTACATTAGATAAATCTGCTGCACAAGACCTCTTTAGAATATCAAAAAAACAAAGTTTGTTTGTTTTTTTCAGGACTAAGTGTGCCTGATCCAAGTCATGGTAATTTCAATCACCTCATAGGCATGTGAAAGTTGGACATTGATTAAGGAAGACCAAAGAAGAATGGATGCATTTGAATTGTGGTGCTGGTGAAGAATATTGAGAACACCACAATTGCTCAAAGGACAACCCATCAATCTGGGAAGAAATACAACCAGGGTGCTTTTTAAAAACAAGGATGGCAAGACTTCATCTTACTCACTTTGGATATGTTGTCAGGAGAGACGAGTCCCTGCAGAAGGACATCCTGCTTAGTAAAGTGGAGGTTCAGTGTAAAATGGGAAGATCCATGAGATGGATTGACTCAATGGCTGCAGCAGGAATGGGGACACTTGTGAGATGTGCAGGACTTGCAGTGTTTTTTCTGTTGTACACAAAGGAACTAGGGGTCGGCACTGACTCGATGACACTTAACAAAAACAACAACATGCTAGAGAAAATTTTGAAGAGGTAAGGGGAGAAGTAAAAAGCCCTTAATTTAGGAGAGTCGAGTGTGAGCCCAGCCCATAGGAGGGAAGAGCACACATTCATTTTTGATGGATTGACTGTTTAAAAGAGGATTACCATGATAATTCCTAGTGTATGGGGTGTGAGGAGAAGAAGGAAATCAAAGAAGAATAAGACAATTTCTGCCCTACAGAAAACAAAGTCCAGCTCAGAAGCAACAAAGCCCACATGGAAGAAGCACACCAGCCTATGCAACCACAAGGTGTCGAAGGGATCAGGTATAAGGCATCACCAGAACAAAAAATCGTACCATAGTGAATGATGGGGGGAGTGCGGAGTGGAGATCCAAAGCCCATTAGTAGGCCACTGGAGATCCCCTTGCAGAGGGGTCTCGGGGAGGAGACGAGCCAGTCAGGGTGTGACGTAACAACGATGAGAAATACAACTTTCCTCTAGTTCCTAAATTCTTCCTCCCTGCTCCCACTACCATGACTCGAATTCGACCTTGCAAGTCTGGCTAGACCAGAGGATGTACACTGGTACAGATAGGAACTGAAAATACAGGGAATCCAGGGCGGATGAGCCCTACAGGACCAGTGGTGTGAGTGGCGAAACAGGGAGGGTAAAGGGAGAATGGGTAGGAAAGAGGGAACCAATTACAAGGAACCATATGTGACCTCCTCCCTGGGGGACAGACTACTGAAAAGTGGGTGAAGGGAGACGTCGGACAGGGCAAGATATGACAAAATACCAATTTATAAACTATCAAGGGCTCATGAGGGAGGGGGTGCGGAGAGGGAGGGGGAAAATGAGGACCTAATGTGGGGGTTTAAGTGGAGAGAAAATGTTTTGAGAATGATGTACAAATTCGCTTTACACAATTGATGTGTGTATGGATTGCGATAACAGTTGTATGAGCCCCTAGTAAAATGATTTTTAAAAAAAGAAAGAAAACAAAGTCCAGAGCAGGGCTGTCCCATATAAATTGAATGTGAATCTTAATTTTCTATTACTCACATGTTTGTAAGGTTAAAAATTTTAATTAATTATGTGTAAACTATCTAACTTACAATTTTAGTATCTAATTCATATCACAATCTGTGGGGGAAAGGACCCTACATAAGGTATGTCAAAATCAGCTAAAGGTCTATGTGACCCATGAGGTCTGAAGGCCCTTTGGTGAATTATCTCCCAGGTAGAATTGTCCATTCCACCAGTCAGTCATGTGCCCACTGCTCATCCCCACACCTCCCCACCTGATCCTTGATGCCAGTCATGTCAAGAACTAGAGACTTGGATAACCCATGCCAAATTCCTTGACATGATCCAGTCAAGAAGTCTTATAACCTATCGACAAACCCCGTCTATGTGACAATGTGATGATGGCCCCATATGAAATGAGGTGCACAAGCTGTGAATTATGTGACTAACCATTATGCTGGAATAAGGATGCAAGGATAAAGGCCAATGGGAACGAAGGATAGAAAGCCATTGGGGATGGAAAATGAGGAGTAGCCACTGCTACTCAACCCCTATAAAATACAATGCCATACCCCTAGACATTGCCAGCTTCCTCAGATGGAAGTGACTCACTTCAGGATTGAAGTGGGCTTTGTTTATTGAATCTTTGTTCCACTTCCTGTCTTTTTGTCTGTCTTGTCCTACTGTCTTGTGTCTGTGACTCCCATTGTTGCGGCATCAAACCACTGAGAGAAACTCACGAGCTTTTCTAGTGGAAGAAAAGACTGGCGACAATGACTTTCGACCCATAACAAGATGGACTTTGTCCTTATTGGTGTTGGCAGGTGTCATCCAGTCAACTCTGACTCATGGGGACCGGATGCACAATATGAAGAAACACTGCCAGGTCCCTCACCTTGAGTTCATTATCACAGTCACGGTGTTAGCCCATCTCCTTGTTGGTCTCCCTCCTTGAACTGACTGTCCATGTCACTAAGCACGATGCTCTTTCCCAGGAACTGCCCTATGTCTTCTAATAACACATCCAAAGCATGTGAGATAAAGTCCCTCCATCCTTTGTCTTTCAAGTCACATCATATCTCCCTGCCCTCACGTGAAGTCTGACTTGCAGCCACCTTATAGGACAAAGGAGAACTGCACCTGTGAGTTTCCAAGACTGCAAATATTTATTATTATTTTAATAAATCATTGTATTGGGGGCTCTTACAGCTCTTATAACAATCCTTACATCAATTGTATCAAACACATTTTCACATATGTTGCCATCAACATTTCCAAAACATTTTCTTTCCACCTGAGCCCTTGGATCAGGTCCTCTTGTTTCCCCTCCCTCCCCCATCCTCCCACCCTTGTGGATCCTTGATGATTTACAAATTATTTTTATTTTCATATTTTACACTGTCTGCTGTCTCCCTTCACTTGCTGTCTCCCTTGGGGGTGGGATGGGGGTGGGAGGGGCGTGTGTTATAGGTCGATGATTGCGATCAGTTCCTCCTTTCTCCCCTTCTCCCCCACTTTCCCCATACCCTCATGGTATTGCTGCTCTCATTATTGGTCCTGCGGGCTTTATCTTTCCTGGATTCCATGTGTCAAGAGCTCTTATCTGTACCAGTGTACATGCTCTGATCTAGTCGGATTTGTAAGGTAGAACTGGGGTCATGATAGTGGGGCCATGGGGAGTGGGAGGGAAGAATTAAAGAACTAGAGAAATGTTGTGTGGCTTGTCCCTTCTTTGTGACCCTTCTGTGAGGGGATGTCAAATTGTCTACATATGGGCTTTGGGTCTCCACTCCAACCCCCTCGTTCGTATCAAAATGGTTGTTTGTTTTGGGTCTTCTGATGGCTGATACCTCATGCTGTCGACACCTCATGATCACACGGGTTGGTGAAGACTGCAAGTCTTTACAGGAGTAGAAAACTTCATCTTTTTCACACAGAGGGACTGGTGGCTTCGAAGTGGCGACCTTGCAGTTAGCAACCCACTATGCCACAGGCTTTCCTCTTCTCTCCAGAGAAATAACCATTAAAGTAATTGCAAAGCCTTGGTCAGTGTCCCGCACTTACAGGACAGGAGTTTTCCCACGAGCTTGCCCCAATACCTGCTGGCTGAAAATTTGCCTCTCCTTCTGAGTGGGCATCTGAGAACTGAGTGAAGAAAACAAGGATTACCTCATGTAGAGCCACACAGTCCTGATGAAGTAGTACTTTTGAAATTTGACAAATGCAAAATGGAATCTGGAAGAAGGTGACTTGCCCAGGGTCAGAAAGCTGGCAATAATTTGAATCAGCAGGAGTTACTCTGTAGAGAGGTTTCATTAATTTTCTTTAATAGATAAGAAAATGATGCAAGAACTTATTTACACCTTCCTTAACATCACAGTATTTCCCTGCTCACAAAACTGCTTGAAATATCAACATGCTTTCTGTATTCTAACCAGATAATCATCCTAAGAGACCCGCTTGCCCTGTTCTTTCCTGAGTTTAGAAAGTGTCTATAAAAGGCCAAAACTAGAAGGCATGTACCAAAAAGAATGCACTTTGATAGCAAACTAGTTATTGTTTCCTTTATAGGGCAGAAGAGGGCGCAATTGGATAAGAAAGGGGCATTTGTTTACACAGCTACTTCAGTCATTGCAAAGTGCCTTAATAGCAAGGGCATTGTGGGGAGCTATAGCTGCAGTTTTACAATCTGTTTGAAACACAAATAGACGCAATTTAGACATCTATAAATTATTTGTAGGACATTGTTTTTTTGTTTTCAAAATCAAAACAAAACTTTGTTTCATTTTTGAATGAATACAAATTCACAATTAAGCTTAATTTCGGTGAAGAAAACTTTTGTAGGTACCTAAGGCAATTTATTTAACTATAATATATTTGACTATATCTACTGAGAAAATTCACTTACAGGGAAAAGTAATTTATATGCATTTTGTGTTATTTCATGCCAAAAATTCCCAGGTACATTTTTCCTTCTTTTCTGGCCATTCCTGCTTTCTGAACTTTTGTTTTGGGGGAAATGTTGCCATTAGCCTCCTCTGGTTGATTGTACTGAAGCACTTGTTTCTCCTTGATATTCTGAGTCACTCTGGAAACCTGTCTATTGTTAGGCTGCAAATAGATCCCTTGGGGTGATTTCAATTTCAGACTTGAAGGATGTCTAAGCAATACAGTGTTGAGCCTCCCATTAATCTCTATCATCATATAAACCTAGCCTTACTTCACTTTTGAACTTAATTTTTGTTGTTGTTGTTTTTTCTCCCTCTCTGTTCAGGACTTTCTATTGTGATCCTGATCAATATGGCTTACTTTTCTGTGCTCCCGTCTTACTGCACTCTCCATCATTAGATTTCGTTTTAGCCTTGCATTGAAAGTCTTCTTAAATGCTAAGTGATATACAATTTCCTCTTTTAAAAAGTTGGCTCTCTTCTGCAGAGAGTCAGAGTTAGCGTTTTTGTTGTGGTGCTGGCTAGGTGCTGTCGAGTTAGAATGAAACACAGTCCTGAACCATCCTCACAATAGTCATGTTTGAGCCCAGTGTTATAACCAACGTGTCGAGCCATCGTCCGGAAGGTCTTCCTCCATTTTACTGGCCTACTTTACCTAGAATGACGTCCTTTTCCAGAGACTGGTCTTTTCTTATAAGTCCAAAGTAAATGAGACAAATCTTGCCATCCTTGCTTCTAATGAGCATTCCGGTTGTACTTCCTTCACGACAAATTTGATGGTTCTCCTGGCAGTCCGTGGTCCTTTCGATGTTCTTTGCAATTCCATAATCCATATGCATCGACTCGCCTTCATTCTTTCATGGTCATTGTCCAACTTTCACATTCATCGGAAGTGATTGAAAATACCATGGCTTGGCCAAGTATAGACTTCAGTCCTCAGTGGCACCTTTGCTCTTCAACGTTTCAATAGATTTCATGCAGCAGATGTCTCCAATGCAATGTCATCTGATTTCTGGACTATTGCTTCCATCAGCATTGATTATGAATGAAAGCAAAATCAAACCCTTGACAACTCCAATCTTCCTCCATTTATCAGGTTGTCTACTGGCTCAGTTGTGAAGATTTTTGTTGTTATTACACAGAACTATAATATTTATTATAAGTTCATAATTAGTTTTAAATTATCATTTTCTTTACATTTATCATTGTAAGTATTTTAAGTCCTCTTGATTTTCCGCAAGATGTGGCATCTGCATATTCAAAGTTGTTAACGTCCCTTCCACCCATCCTTACTCCAAGTCCCTCTTCAAATAATCCAACTTTTTGGATTATTTGCATAGCATACAAATTTAATGACTATGGTGAATGGGTAAAATCCTAACACATCTTTCCTGATTTTGAACTATGCAGTATCTACTTAGTTTGTGCATAGGTTCTTCAT
Source organism: Echinops telfairi (assembly GCF_000313985.2). Classification (NCBI taxonomy): domain Eukaryota; kingdom Metazoa; phylum Chordata; class Mammalia; order Afrosoricida; family Tenrecidae; genus Echinops; species Echinops telfairi. The sequence continues at coordinate 42,791,312 of NW_022103900.1, forward strand.
GAGCACAATCAAGTGTTCTGAAATTTCCATTCTTTTTCTGTTACTCATAGTTTCCATTAACCTACACAGCCTTTGCACAGTCAATTAAGCACAAGTAAACATCTTTTTGGCATTCTCTGCTTGCATTAAGGTCTACTTTGACAATTTTTTTGGTGCTTTATTTTTGTTTCTTCCTGTTTGGGAACTATAATGACACAGAAGTTGTTTTTCTTGATGGTGTCCAAAATAATTTTTATGCTTTCTTCTTCTTTATTCTTTTTTTGAGTGTTTTTTTCTAACAGATTAATATTAAGATATTTGGTTTTAATTTCTCTAGATTTTTTCTTCCACTGATTCGGTTATATTCTTTTGCTTTTTTAATGTTCTATCTATTTCTGAGACTTAATTTTCTGGGTTTTTATTTGCTGTTTGTATATGGTTGCTCATTTTTCATTTATGTTGTCAATTTCTTCTTGTATTCTTTTTCAGAAATCTTTTAGAGTTTTATCTGTTTTCCTTTTTTTCCTATTCATTTATTTTTCTCTTTCTTAAAATGCCAAAGGAATCTAAATATAAATCTTCTGATTTCCTTATCAGGTAGTTCCAATAACATTTTTTTCTGAAAGATTTTTTTGTCCTGTATTTTGGTCACTTGTTTAAGCCATCTTGTCGTGTGTGTGTGTGTGTGTGTGTGTGTGTGTGTGTGTGTGATTTTAAGTTGTCTGCTGTTTCTAAGATATTGTGGTGTTATTATATTAATTTGTTGATTGTATATTCACTTACTTAAATCTGATTTTTTGTTTTGTTTTGTTGTAATACATTTGGGGTGTGATTGTTAGATGATTTGATGTCAACTAGACACTCCTGGTGGGATCAAACCTGTCAATTAGGTCACAATTTGATGCTGTGTACTTGGGGGTGTGGCCTTCTTATAATAGGGGACCCCAGGGCTGACCTTCTTTCTTTCTCCCTCCCTGCTCCACACCTTGCTGCTGCTGGCCACCCCAAGAGCTGCCAGAGCCATGCCACGTGGATCCACATGTCTTTGCACACACCGACCTGTGATCTTCCTGCATTTTGCATCCCTGCATGTGGCTGCATGAGTCTGAAGGGGGACCTATGGACTATTATCAGATTTATGGACTTGAATTGAAGTAGGCTGGAATATCTTCTTGATCTAAACTTACTTCTTGATATAAAGCTGTTTCTTATACATATATGAGTGTCACTGGATTTTTTTTCTCTAGCGAACCCATCCTAACACATGGGGAAAGGGGTGGTGTGCTACAGTGGTTGCTAATTTGCCAATACTGGGGTGCACAGCAACTGTCTCAGGTCGGATTGGGGAGCAATCCATGTGGATATGAATTTTTGACTCCTGGCCATGCAGAACATATGAGGGAAGAGTCCACAGGTGCTAGCCACCATCTTGCGTTGATTTGGTGGTGTTGGATCATGTGGTAGCACTCATCTGGTGGGTTTTGTGGCAGCTCTGGTGGATGTGGCTGGGAGTATATGAGTGAGGAAAATGGGAGAAAAGAAAAATTGGGAGGAGATCTGTAAAGAAAAGAAAAGGAGAGGGGAACAAACCAGAAAAATAGAAATAAAAAGTTGGAGGGTATTAGAACAAGTTCCCTCTGGCAAACATGGTGTGGTATGAATGAAACACTTTACTCCACAGGAGTGTAGACCAACAAATAAAGAAGGTCAGCGATAGGTGCTATTGACTGGAAGAGTGTTGGGGTGACAAGGTACCTATTTTATGGCATTAAAAATCTGAGAGGCAGTGGAAGATTAAAAAAAAAAAAGGAAAGCAAGTTATGTTCTAAAAGAGTATTCGGAAAGGGAAAATGAAAGGGGGGAGGGGAGCTGTTTTATAAGGGTAAAAAGTTCCACAGTACTGGACGCAGGCTTGAACCGTCAAACATGACTGCGCAGCACCATCCACAGGGGATCAGAGGGGCTGTGCTGAAGGCTGCAGCTGTGTAGCAAGCAACAGCATCCACTCAGCGGGGTGCAAGAGATAAAGAGAGAGAGAAAGAAAGGATTAGGAGAGGGGGGAAGTTTTGGCAAGGGGGGAAAATACAGGAAAAAAAGGAAAGGGAATGAGGGATGAACTTAGAAAAAGAACCCAAACCAAACACAGTCAAAAGCAGCACCGGGGTGGTGAAAGTCCTCACTGCTGAGCATGGTGGTGGGGCGGCTCCCACCGGCTGGCAAGAAGCGCGGGCAAGCTTGCTACCCGCGGAGGATGCAGGGGCATGTGCTGCATGGGAGTAAAATTAAAACGAGGTGAAAGAAGATGAAGAGGGACGCAAAACGTGGGTGGTAAAAGGAAGAACTAAGAAAGAAAGAACCAGGCAGCGTCGCACTGACAGTGTACGTGAGAGGCTTGATGCAGCGCGCGTGCATCTAGACTGGGACATATAGCACAAGGGAGCAGGGGTATGACGTTCTGGCCTGCAGAGAACTGCCAAGTCCCACTTCCAGCACCGGGCTTCTCTCCCTTGAGACGACTAGCAAGTCCTTCCCGGGTGGCTTGTCACTGCTTGAGAAGAGAGGGGACGCGCACACTGCAGCAAAGAGTTAAGCAAACGTTTCATTTAAACATAGAGTGGATACATTTTAAAAAGCGAAGCAGGTCCCCTTCCTGAGGTGAGAAGGAAGGTTTATTTCAGCATAACCGAGTACACAGATAAATAAATACATAAGATACTCTCCGAGGGTGAGCGGGTCCCTCTCGTGAGATGAGAAGGATCACTTCAAGGGGAATAGTTTTGGCTTTAAAGGCACGGTCAGAGGGGTAAAGGCTGCAACTCTGCAGTCATGTGGCTGTCTGGTTGGTTCCCCGGTTCTTGTGTCTCCTGCATATTTCTTTTAAGCAGGCTACATTTGCATGTCAGGTGGTCACCAGGGCCTTGCATCAAAGACCATTACTTCTTAAAAGGCAGACGTTCCTAGTCTGGACCTCTCATCCCCCCAGAAGTGAGCAAGGCTCTGGATTCTATCAGGAAAGAACAATGACTCCTCTAGCTACTTCCTGATGAAATGGGGCTTCATGGCTGTGAAAAGTCTGCTCTCTTCCCGACCCTGCTCTTTATTTAGGTCTCTGCCCCTTAGGGAAGAAGAATCAACAGGCAGCAAACTAGTCTCCTGGGGGAAAGTGAGAGCGGCCTGAGCAATGCGTTAAAGGAATTGGTTGACAATCCCTCATGACCATCACCTTTATGTGGAACTGCTGAAGCCTGGAGGCACAAGCATCCCTAGGGTGTTCTGTAGGCACAGGCTAAATGCCAGTAATAGAGTTTAGAGACAGGTTTTAAAGTTCAATGCTTTGAGAGCAGAGACAGCTTTATCACAAGCACTTTACTCAGATGCTAGCTATCAGCGAAGGTGGCGGGAAAGACTTTAATGCACCACCTGAACAGCTCCTCTCAGGCTGCTAACTGTAGAGGTGAGACCAAAGATGAAACTATACTCACGGCCCTTGAGTGCTGCCAACACATTGTCACCCTGTGGTGTTGGGCCCCAATAGCAGCTCCAATCATTTTGGATTTTCAGTGTTCTTTCTTCACCTCCTCCAAGTCCCAATTGTGGTACACTAAGGTTGCTGCCATGAGGTGCTGATTTGGGGGTCCCATAGCTTTACATTGAAGCTCCTTACAGATGCAGACTGATTCATAAAATGGATACTTAGGGACATTTTCCCATCAGCTGATTCTGGATCTCAATTGGTACATCTTTAAGTTGTCTCTCCTAGGCGGTTGATGAATAGTGCTAACCTCTCATCCTTGCCTTGGGCCACCTCAGCCCATTTTGAATAATTTACAGGTTTAATCTGAATGTCTTTTATTCCTTGTATAATACATGTTTAGACTTATCTCAAGCAGCCTTCCTCTCAGCTGGAATTTCACCTAAGTTCCTATTTCTACTAAACAGACAGCGCACAAAAAGAGGAGGAGGCAAGTGCTCATAGCTGCCTGGACTTGGCCGTCAGCTTTGGACTTTGTTCCATCTTGCTGGCACATTGGAAGCAGCTGTACTGGCAGTTGGCTTTCTAAGAACTGCTTCTGCACGGCCTTCCCACCACTGCTGCCTAGAGCGGGCCTTAGCGATCAGGTGTTCTCTGGGGTCAGCTCTGGACTGTGCCGTGGAAAGGCGCGGTAGACTGGAAGAAGATGCTCCTCAGGAGATTTGACTTGAGTCAGTTTGGCTGGTGCTTCTAGGGAACACTTCTTGCACAGGTCTCTATGCTTCCTAAGGAGCCTGAAGGCTTAGGCATAAGGTACCTTGCTCCATTTGCCTTCTGGTCAGCAAAAGAAATCTAACATGGTGTTGTAACTCAGAGATCCATTAGCTGGCCAGGCTGAAGAATCACCAGGATATTACATAACATAGGTCAGGTGGTGTTACAAAAGAAAACAAAAATCTTCCTCTGCCGTCTATCCAAAGCTTCTCTTGGGTGGTTCCAGTTCTTTAGGGGGAATCTCCCAGGGCAGGAATGTTCAAGTACGACTGTTTTCTGTCCCATCTCTTAATTAAGTAATGTGGCAAAGGGGTGGGCTGTATCCCTGATTTCTAGGATCCCAGGGACAGGACTCTCTGAAAACACTAGAAGCCGACCCCAGGCACCCCCCTTCAGTAGCTTTCCATCTCTTGGGGGCTGCACCACTTCCCCAGTTAAGGTCCCACGGACGACAGGTAAGGATCGCTGAGTGCAGTACAGTCTCTTCCCGTCAGCCTTCGCCCCTTCCTCTCCCCAGCTTATTCTCTCTCATTAGGGCACAACCACAGTAGGATGCAAATGACATCTTTTGGGTTCCTAGTAACAAGTGCCTTTCAGTCCTGGAAAGCTTAACAGGCTCCTATTTGACATTCCCTTTCCCCATGGGCTTTCTAGTGAGTAGATGTAAGACCATACCCTGAACCTTAGGAAAACATTCAGACTTTTCAAAATGTCCATGCCCAAACACGAGCTAATTC
>NW_022103900.1:42797563-42807086 GCF_000313985.2 Echinops telfairi
ACACACACACACACACACACACACACACACACAGCAAAGAGCAAAGCAAAGTTTTATTTAAGCACAGAGCAGATACACTTCCAAAGGTGAAGCAGCTCCCCCTTGCCAGTTGGGAAAGACTCTAAGGGAATGTTTCTTGTTCTTGAAGCTCAGTCAGAGGGGTGGAGATTTCAGCTCTACATTTGGTCATGTGGCTTTCTGATTAGTTCACCTAGTCTGTCCTTGCAGCATATATATATAAAATCTCAGGCTACAGTTCCACGTCAGGATGCTCACTAGGTGTTCAGCAGGGCCTGACATCAGATTGGGATGTTACCAGGTCTGGTCTCAAATCCCACACTGTTCCCTTGCTGGCAGAAGTTCTTATTCAGTCCTGACCTGGAGAAATCCTACTTCTCTGGTTGCCAGTCACCGGTGTGGGTGCTGGTGCAGTCCTGGGTGTGCAGAACTGATTACCTGGTTCCTAATCTAAATTTCTGTTGAGCAAATCCTAAGAGAAGCTGGACTATCTGAAGAGCGTGGCCTCAGGATTGGAGGAAGGCTTACTACCCACCTGTGATCTGCAGGTGATACAGCATTGTTTGCTGAAAGGGAGGAGGAATTGAAGCACGTGCTGAGGAAGATCAAGGACTGTAGCCTTCAGTACGGACTACAATCCAATAGAAGGAAGAGCAAAATGCCTACAACTGGACAATTGTTAACATCATAATAAATGGATAAAAGCTTGAAGTTTTCAAGGATTTGGGCTTACTTGGATCCACAATAAATGCTCATGGAAGCAGCAGCCAGGAGATCAAAGACACAACGCATTAGGTAAATCTGCTGCGCACAACCTCTTTAGATTATTGAAGAGCAAGGATGTTACTCTGAGGACGAAGACGCTCCTGAACCAAGCCATGGTATTCTCCTTCTCCTCATATGCATGTGAAGGTTGAACAATGAATAAAGAAGGCCATGGAAGAATCGATGCATTTGAATTGTGGTGCTGGAGAAGATGATTGAACTTTCCAAGGACTGCTAAAAGAACAGACATCTGTGTTGAAAGAAATAAGGCCAGAGTGCTCCTTAGAGGCAAAGGTGGCAAGCCTTCCTCTAACATACTTTGGACATATTGTCAGGAGAGACTAGTCCCTGGAGAAGGATACCATTTTTGGTAAAATGGAGCAGGGAGCAAAAAAGAGGAAGACCCTGAATGACATGGATTGACAGGGGCTATGTCAATGGGCTCAGGCATAAGAACAATTGTTGGGATGGCACAAGATTATGGGGTGTTGTCTTCTGTTGGACATAGAGTCGCTCTGGGAAGGAGCCCACTCAATGACACCTAACAGCAACCATAAATTTCACTCCACAACAGGAAGGCTCAGATCATTCTTCAATAGTGTGACCAGGAGGAGACTCAAGGTTTTGCGCTTCTCCTCTCTTAGTTCTTATCATGCGCACAAGAAAGAATTTAGACGAGGGACAGCATTCAAACCAGAGCCTGTAAAAAGGTCTAAATGGATTAAGTGAGTTTATTGAGAGGTACTTTGATCAAGAGGCCCCCGGCTTCTTCCAGGGCATAGTAGAATAAAGAACTAGTGGACCTTTATTGCTAATGGTGGACCTTCCACCATTGTCTGGCTTTTTGCAGGATCTTCTGCTATTGGCTGGTTTCTGTAGTGTGCTTCCCCTTTCCAGTTAAGTGCACCCCAGCACCTCAGAGTTCATGTGCACTTGTCAGCAGGACCTGGAACCAAGATTCAATTCAACCATTGCGGGGGGAGTGAACAGTCTGCCATCCCTGGCCCCCACCCTTTCACTATCTCTGTCTTTTCCTTTGTTAAGGAAATCTACCTGATCTGACCTCCACTTTCAGTTTTGCTGGGACAATGAAATGAATCCTAAACAAAATGGAGGTGGAGGCACACTTCCTCATGCCTCCACCTCCGTTTTGTTTAGAATTCCTTCCCTTGTCACTTTATTTCCCTTTATTCGGTCTAACTAACACCCCAACACACACACTCTCACACAGACACATACACACACACACACACACACACATTATTTTGGAAGTTGCAAGGCACAGAGCATCTTTGGAAAACTGCTTCTTGCTGGACAGGAAGATAGAGCTGATTTGGATGGTCCCACTTTTATTCCCCATCTGGAAAAGGGGTTGAGGGGAAAGTATCTGCATGGAATCTGGGAGCAGCCCCCTCTAGGGAATTGAGAGGTAGGCTAGAAGATGTTGACTGGATGATCATTTGTGGTCATACAACTTCCAGCCTGGAAGAGATAAAATAGGCAAGGTCATTAAAAGCACACGGTCTAAAAAGAGCTAGGAGAATAACAGACGCCAAGGGGACTGGGACGGGTAGTAACCTGGAGCCCTGTGACCAAACATCAGACCAGGCTCTCCGTTCACCTGTATCTTGAGCCTGTAGTTCTCTTGCTCATTCTAGGAACTTGCACATAAGTTCTTGAAGTTGGCCGTTTGGTTTACCCAGGAACCGCATTCTTCCTTGAGCATGGCAGAAATGCCATGTCAGGCCAGTGCCAGCATGTTTAGACCCTGCCAATTCTGGACACAACTGCCATTAAGGAATTGATCTGAACTGGATCATAAAGAATCAGAAATCTTGATGTTGTGCTACTTTGGAAGAAAGCTATATATGTATGTGTATGTGTATATGCAGATGCATATGTTTGTATATATATATACACACACAGCAATGGTTCCTGCAATTCCTGGCAAAGTTCTGAGCCCTAGTAGACAGGGAATCAGTGGTCCTGATTGTTGGGACATTCTATGTGAGGTGCTTAAGGGAATAGGATGGGAATCGTGGTATTAGCAACAGATATAATAGGTACAGCCTGTCCCAGAGGGCAAAGCCCTGTTCAATTGGTTGGTAAACACTGCAAACACAGAGTTTCTGCAGACAAAAAAACTCTCTTTGGAGGAAGGAGGCATCCTTATATGTAGAATATGACTGAGTGGCACTTACTTGTTCAGCCCTACCCAGAAATCTATTTCCAAAAGTAAGTATTAGCAAAGGATCCTGCAGTAAGAAGGCAGAAAGAGGCAATAGGGTTATGAGTACAGTTGTCATGCAAATCTTCCCAAAGACTCTATGCCAAAGAGTATCAATGAAAGCTTTTCCTCTGAGCATCTGGGCATAAGTGAGCAATTAGCGGTTCTTATGTCCCCACTCCAATTACAGGTTGCCAGTTAAGGGTAAATGGGCACATCATAGAGGCCTTCCTTGGTATCACTGAATGCAGTTGAGTTCTGAAGAAGCATTCAGGAAGAAGGAACGTCTCCTATTAGCAAAATGTCTGTCCCTTATAGTCTTGCAAGACAAAAAGTTAGGGCTCCCACTGGATACCCATTAGTGAAGACAGGGGATGGAGACAAAGAGGAGCCTGGACTTTGAGGACAATGCCAGTGTAAACTGGTCCAACGACAGAATGAGTGAGGCCATTCTTTATCATGGACATGTGTATATCCTGATATCCAGAGAGAGTTGAGCAATACAAAAATCCTCCTCTCTGTGTCCAAAGCCTCAAAGGGGTGGCATGCTTCCCTAGACACACCTAGGACCGCTAAACATCCAACATAAACTGTTAGAAGAAGTGACAGCCAATATATTAACTGCTGACTGTAGTGGGGCAGTAAAAGGGAGTTAGCTTATGTAAGTGCTATGCAAAGAGAGTTAGCATCTAAAACAATAGACACTCCTGACAGAGCCCCAGGGTCATTCTAATGTCTTGAATGCCCACATTCATTTTCTGACTGTCCAGCTGCCCAGGTGAAGTCCCAACGAGGCAGGGAAGGGCAGCAACCCTGAGAAATCTTGGTAACCCAGGAAGGCAGGGAGAAAGAAGCTTATGGGAAGGACAGACAGATGAAGGGGGAACATGAATACAATACAGGGTAGACTTAAAGGAGTACCCCCTCAAGACCAAGATATTCAAATAGAAGGATCACCTCCATTTGTGTCCTCCTCAGTTCTTGCCTGATGGATCAACAAAAGACCCCCCACTTGACTGTCTTTATCACAAAGTTTGTGACAAAGATTGTTGCAGAAGTTACTGTTTGTGCCTATCTCATTTATTGAAAGAACCAAGCTACTACCAACTCTCTCTATAAAGAGTTAATCCTATATTGCTCTTCAGATTCGGTCAGACTTAGCTTTGAGGGCATGCTGGTCCATTTCCCACCTCTCTATTCCTTTTACCACATATGCTGGATAACGTTGTTTTTCCTCACTATTATAATCTTGTGATGATTTCCCCCCTAAGGCAAAAGTAGAAAGAAAAGAATCACAGTAAACAATAAGTACAGGGAAAAAAATGTTTTTAAAGTTCATTGTAGTAAAGATTATACAACTCTTCTTGATGTAGTTGAATGACTGAATTGTATCATATGTGGATGAAGTGCCAATGAAGCTGTTAAAAAATCATGAAAACGGTGCACAAAAAGGACTAATCTATTTATTGTATTATATCTATGTGATATCTAATATAGTTATTGCATGATATCTATGCAGTAAAAAGGAAAAGAGAGTCATTGTATCTACTATACTCACCTGACCTTTTTAAAGATTACTGGAAGCTCCTTCAGTGGCTTGCACATCGGTTATTGTCCTTTATCTCATGAGTGTCAGATTGTGCCGAGTAGGAAGGCTTTACTCTGGAATGACGCATGCAGCTGATGATTCACGGGGCCTCAATGCTGTGGAAGGGAAAAGCATGACTGTAAAGGCCCCCTCCACCGTGGGGAGACAGGGGGTGCTGGATCTAGTGGAATACAAAAAAAAATAAAACAAAACATCTTTTAGGTCCAGGATGGAAAACCAGAGTCTGGGAGGAAATCTGCTTGGAATGATGGAAGAGTTTGGCACTATAGAGTTTATAGGGATGACTGCCTCATTAAATTGCCCTTAAATCCTGCACCCACCTATAAACCAAACCAAACTCACTGCCATCAAGTCAATTCTGACTCATAGGGACCCCTGTGGGTTTCCAAGACTCTAACTCTTTATGGGAATAAAAGCCCAATCTTTCTCCCACGAAACTGGCAGGTGGTTTTGAACTGCCAACAATGAGGCTCCCAGCCCAGCGCGTGATCGCTACACCACCAGGGCTCCTTGAGTCATCCTGTAGGCCCATTGTTTTTGCTAACTGGCAGGATAGAAGTATTACAAGGGGAGTTGCAGGTTACTAGTACCTTATGCTATAGGAATATGTCAGTCATTCCATTTAGCCCTTCTTTGGTCTCTGGGCGGTGGGGTATTGTCTCCTGTTATTCTCCACCTGTGGTTGAGAAACCCTTCAGGTTTCGAATGACCTTTTCACAGGGGTCGGCCGATTCATAACAGTAGCAAAATAACAGAGATGAAGTAGCAATGAAAATAATTTTATGGTTGGGGGGGGTGGGTCACCACAACATGAGGAAGTGTATTAAAGGGTCGTGGCATTAGGAAGGTTGAGAACCACTGTGTTGTGGAAATAGGGAGGATCTTTGAGTCTAATCATAATGGGTTTGGCATAAAAGCCTACCCTGGAATTCCAATTGCCCCCACCTGAGTACTAAGCTGGTCCTCTTTACCCATGTTAACTTCACCTGATTCTCGTTTGACTAATAGTGCCATAAGAGGGACTGGTTCTTCAGTGTGCACAGCGAATATCACCTGAGGTCTGACTTTGCTCAGAATGTCTCTCACTAAGAGTAGGACACCCCCCCACACACACACACACACAAAACAAACAAACAAGCAAAACACCAAACTAATTGCCATCCATTCAAGGCTGCCGACCCCTAGCAACCCCACTTTGGGTCCTGAGACGACCTGTTTACGGGAGTAGAAAGCCTCGTCCTCTTCTACCGAGCTGCTACTGGTTTCAAACTGCTGGGCAGGCAGATCACAGTCCAACGCATAACCATGGTACCCCAGGGGCCCAGGAGTAAGACAACTGAAAAAGTACATAACGTTGGTGTTTTGAGGGAGAGGTTCTGCAGAGGAGGTTAGCATGGGTGGGGGGACCAGAGCAAAGGGCCTGTCAGTTCACGGCCACCATATTTGAGGTTGCTGACCCAAGGTCCTTCCTCCAAGGGGTAAACTTCTGGGATAGTGGACACAGCATTTTGGGATTTCTCAACCCAAGACATTCTGCTTCAAGTGCCTGGGCTTCTCACATCTGTGACAGTTCCCATTGGGAGCACCTCTGGGTTTACTCTGTAGTAAGGCTTGGGGCTCTATCTCTGGAAGGCAGCTATTAACTAAGCCTGTCTCTTCTCCTCAGTACTCTCATTTTCCAGGGCCTTCTCCTACTCCTCTGCTGTATTCCTATTACAGAGCACCAAAGAAGTTGCTTTTAAAATATCTTTCATGGGGTTGCTGGATTCATTTCTGACTTTAGCACTTTCTTCCTGATGTCTGGGGCAAACTGAATTATAAACTTACCTCTTAATGTTATCTTTCCCATGAGACTTTCAGTGGGGGGTCATAATACAGTATTGCTTATTTCCACAGCAGATAATTACAACTTTTAATATGCATTTGAATGGTATATACCAAGGCTTTTCCTTAATATACTTGCTCTCAGAAGTTAAAGCCTCTTACCAGATTTGATTGACATCTTTTCAAGACAGGCCAACGATTAGAGTTATCTTTTCCATTCTTGAATAAACTTGCTGGGATCATCTGTTAACCTCCCTAATTTAGCTTTAATTCTGATTAACTCATGCATAGTGAATGGGCTTTGTGCCATCTGGCCCTGAGGTTTCTCTCACAGGAAAGAGTTGAGAGCAAGCTGGCTTTGCCACCATGATTTCATGAGGACTTGTGGATTCTGAATTAGGGGGTAGCTTCTGTGGTCCCACATGGGGAGCTGGGGAGCCTATGTTTATACTCTCGGGTTCTGGTTGACTTTTTCCCAAGATCTGCAAGAAGGCAGAGTCAATTTTACAATCCCTCCACAATTGAGGAAGCTTTTAGAGGGCCATGACGGCCTACATATATGGGACCTCCGTCTACTTTCCTTGCCTTTTGAAGAGCAAGTCTAATTGTAAGATGCAGTCATAATTTATACAATCATTTTCAGGCCAATTCCCCCCACTGTATCATTTACTGTGAAATCAATCTGTTTTACAAAAGAATATCGGTCTTTTTCTTTTTTAGGGTCTGAGGATCAAACTTGTCTTAATTTTTAAGGATGCATCCCAGAAATATATCCAGAGGTAACGTGCTTCCCATCTGAAGGGGAGCATGGCAGAGGCCTGAACATCCTCCACCCCCCCACCTACTATACGCCTGTTCAGAGAGGGTGTCCTCGCTCTAAGTCTCATTGTCCAGTCCTCACCGGGTAACTTTCATCACCTCACCCACTTCTGATGGGCTCTAATCATTCGTGCTCCTGGGAAACTCTTTCTCTAATACACTACGATGGCAAGACTTGGTTTTACATATGAAAACATGGACACATGAAAATTTGGGAGAATAATAGCTTCAGTTGGAGTAGTATATTAGTCTAGGTACTTTGGAGAAACAAATCCACAGCAACTCATGTATAAGAGAGAGTTTTATGTAAAGAAAATGTGCATCACGAAAACATCCCAACCCAATGCTGCCCAAGCCCACAAGTCCAACATTAACCCATTTACCCAACACCAGTCCACAAAGTCCTCCACCTCACAAAACAGAGGCAATGATGCCGACTGCAGGAGGAAAGCTGAGTCCGTGAACGAACAAGCATCTCAGCACTAGCAGGGGTCTCCACACGGCTGCTCCAGCACCCAGGGCTGCATCGGGATAGGTCCATGTAGCTTCTCCTTGGGGATGTCTTGTCGGAAGTCAATCTCGCAAGCTGAAGCAAGGAACTGCTAAGGCAGCTGCACCCGGTGCAACCATCACAAAGCAAGAGACCCAAGAACTAGAAAGGCGAGGCTCACCACCCATTTATCCCTCCGCCTTTCAATTAGCCCCACATGTGATTATCGGCCAGGCTGGCACAATGAACTAACTAAAGTAGACATGTGAAAAGGCAAAGGTCTCTCTTCTCCTCTCAAGGGCTCCCTGCAATTGGTCAGAGTGTGTGTTTGTATAGTATGAGGACTTCTCCAGATTTTACTCACAGAGCTGGCCTCCCTCGCATTACATGTCTCCGAATTCCCTCTTCCTTGATGGTGAAGCGGCTCAGGCTGACAGTGGCCAACTGATTTGACACCTGGTATCTTAGTTCAGGTTGACTAGAGAAACAAAGCCAGACACTCATATGTGTATAAGAAAGAACTTTATATCAAAGAGTAACGGTATATTAAGGAAACATCCCAGACCAATCCAAATCAAGTCCATGAGTCCAATATTAGCTCATATGTCCCAGGCCAGTCTATAAATTCCTCTTCAGACTTATGCAGCACATGCAATGACACGGAATGCAGGAAGAGCACCGGCCCGTGGTTGGAAAGTCTTGTGGATCCACTGGGAGTGGAAGCATCTCAGCGCTGGTGTGGGTCTCCATGTGACTCATACCAGCCCCAGAGCTCTGGCTCCATCAGAATAGCTCCATGTGTCTTGTCAGCAGGAGGATGAAGCGGAGAGTCTATCCCAGCTCCAGGGAGGAAGACAGGAGTTCCCAGAATCCTCAAGAGAAGGCCATACTCACACAGGGACCTCATTGGCTATAGGAGATTATGTAACTGCCATACCTAGACATGCCTTAACTATTTTTAGATCACAGGCATGTGATCTCATAAGCAATTTAATTTAGCTTTCCCTTCTTTGGACTGAAGATGGACTCACTGACTCTCAGCCTCATAAATCTAATTCCAAATTAAGAGAGCGCAAGGGTGAGGGAGACGGTGAGTCAGAGAAAGTGAGAGAGCAAGGAACACAGAGCAAAACAAAATATAAAGACATATAATCTCTCAATGGTTTACCTCTGGAACTGCAGAAACCTTGACAAACATTTGGTCTCTGTCCTAGATAAGCCCCCAAATATTAGATTTTACTAAAATCTTAAGAGAACCATGCTTGGCAAGGAAACTAAAATCAAACTGTTTTTCTATGGCTTAGGGCATGGCCTTACATTCATACATTACAAAGTGCATGATTATAGGCCATCAGATATCATTGCTCACTTCAGATGCATCTTGGCTTAATTCAGATAATGCCAGAATGATGTATAGTTGTGTTTATTGACTATGCCTAGGCATTCGACTGTGTGGATCATAGAAAGCTATGGACAAGCTTGAGAAGAATGGGAATTCCAGAATATTTCACTGTGCTCAATGAAGAACCTTTATATGGATCAAGAGGCAAGTGTGCAGACAGAATAGGGAATACTGTATAGTTTGAAATCAAGAAAGGTGTGTATCAGTAGTATTATCTCATCACTTATTCAATTTTTTTGCTGATCAAATAATCAAAGAAGCTGGATTATATGAAGAAGGATGCTGCATCACAACTGGAGGAAGGTTTAACAACCTGTGTGTGATAGGTAGGTTTATTGTGCCAACCTGGCCAGTCGGAACATATAGGAT
>NW_022103900.1:42807261-42816043 GCF_000313985.2 Echinops telfairi
ATGACTGTTGGTGACCCTCCCTGCTGTTTGTTGCCTGTGGCTGGACTGCCTGGATTGCTCTACAGAAGACTCAGCTGTCTACTTCCTTTACCTTGGACCCAGCAGCCCTCGTGAGTTGAAGGACTTCTGGTATATTAACTGTTCCACAGAAGTGAGTAGAACTGAGCCCTCTGTACTGCTGTGTGGACTAATTAGCTGTTATATCCCTTCATGATATCTATCTATCTATCTATCTATCTATCTATCTATCATCTTAAGTGTCCTGGTTTTGTTTCTCTAGAGAACCCTGTCCAATACACTGTGAAATGCAGATGACACAACATTGCTTACTTAAAGTGGGGAGGACATGAAAGACTTGTTGATAAAGGACTGAAGTCTTCCAGATGGGTTACAACTCAATACAACTCAATATAGATAAAAATAAATAAATAATCCTCACAACACAACCATTAGGTAACATTGCCATAAATATGCATGTGAATAGAGTAAGAATTAAAAAGATTGACGTTGTCAAGGATTTTATCTTGCTTGGTTCAACAATCGATGCTTATGGAAGCAGGAGTCAAGAGATCAAAGGATGCACTGTATTGGGTAAATCTGCTGCACAAAAACTCTTTAAAGTGTTGAATAGCAAGGATGTTACTTTGAGGACTAAGGTGTGCCTTACCCGAAGGTATTTTCAATCACTTCATATGCATGTGAAAGTTAGATATTGAATAAGGAAGACCAAAGAAAAATTGGTACATTTGAACTATAGTGTCAGTGAACAATATTGAAAATGCCTTAGACTGCCAAAAAGAACAAGCAAATCTGTCTTGGAAGAAGTACAGTTGGCATGATCCTTAGAGGCAAGAATGGCAAGATGTTATCTCGTCTCACATATTCTGGATATGTTATCAGGGGAGACTAGTCCCTGGAGAAGGACACCATGCTTGGTAAAGTAGAGGGACAGTGAAAAATAAAGAGGCCCTTAAAGAGATGGATTGACACAGTGGCTACAACAGTGGGTTCAAACCTAAGAACAATTTTTAGGATGGCGCAGAACCGGGTGGTGTTTCATTCTGTGATGCATGGGGTTGCTAGGAGTTGGAACCAACTTCACATCACCTGGCAACAACAACAATGCTAGGTCGTCAATTCATTGTGGAAATCCTGGGGAAAGGAAATTCCAACCCAAACCAAACTCCTCACCATGGAGTCATTGCCGACTCTTGGCAACCTTATAGGACAGAGTAGAACTGCCCTGTGAGTTTCTGAGACCGTATCTGTTTACAGGAGTAGAGAGGCCAGTCTTTCTCCCTCGAGGAGCTGGTGGATCACAGCCCAATTCAAAACCACTGTGCCACCAGGTTCTCCTTGAGGTTTGTGATGTGCCTACTTAAATTTAACCACCTCTGCTTGAAGTGTTACATATATCTCAAAGATACAGTGGGCTACTGTGGACTTTGTCTTCATTAGAGGGAACACATTGTGGAGGAGGGTTAAAAAGGTGAGAGAATAAGGCTGACCTGCTCAGCAAGTCCCACCTGTGGTGGAGATGGCACCACCAAGGGAGGCAGCTTAGCGCTCCCCATAGGGAGAAGTTACCAACGGGAAAGCCTTTAGGTACCTTCAGGGGTAGTAATAGCATGCAGATGGATTCTGGGCTCCTACTTAACTCTAGCCCCAAGCCAAGAACAGTTCATTCTTATAACATGGCCCTGCTCGATACTCACCTTCATGAAATGGTCGCTGAAGATAAGGGAGCTACTGCAAAGTGTGGTGAAGAAAGCACATGAATCAGATTAGTGTCTGGGGCCTTAAAGGCTTGCATTCAAACATGCAGCCATCTAAGCGAGGAGTCAATTAAGTCCATAGAAGGAGCACACCAGCTTGTGTGATCCAAAGATGACATAACAAAATTCAAATGTGACGAAGGGGAAAGTATCAGAGCTCAAATTGTGAACACTCAATTTGTAGAAGGCTATGGAGGACAGTCAGAGCTCAAACCCACCTGCAGACCACCTAGCCAGATTAAGCCCCTGGCAGATCCCCACTCCCTACAGGCAAGGTCTTGAACAGCATTACTATCAGACAGAGATGATTATAATCTTGATTATGTTGGATCAAACTTCATACCTGGTCAGTTGACCTCTCTGTGAACCCAACCTAAATTTGTTCTAGGTGCAAATATGTGTTGCATGGTCCATGACAAAAATTTCTCCCCTGGATTTTTAAATATTGATGGTAGTCTATTCTTTCTTACTCATTATTTGTATTTTATCTTTATATTATTATTTCATCCTTACCACTTTATTTCATTTTTGTTTTTTTATCCTTTCTGTTGGGTATTCCAGTTTGTGGAGCACAGAAGGAGTGGATGTACAGAGATTATAACTGATGCAAGGGTTTATAGGGGTCAGGGGTGAGAGATAGGGAGGGTAAGGGATTTCAGGAGTAAACAATGAAGGGGGGCAAGGAAGCACTAGAGCACTAGAATAGATTGTGATGACACAGCTCATTTTATAGGCAATTTCACATGGGTGGGTGGGTGTGTGGGTGGGAGATGTTCTAAAATTGGTTGTGGTAATGATTGTACAATTCTTCTTGATATGATTGACCGATTGAACTATTGAATTATAGGATATATGGATTAGGTGCCAATAAAACTGTGTGTATATACACACATATATATACAGTTTTATTGGCACCTAATCAATATATCATATTATATATATAATAAAATTGTACATACACTTTATATATATATATATACACACAGTTTTATTGGCACCTAATCCATATATCATATAATTCAAAAGTTCAATCATTTAATCATATCAAGAAAAATCATATAATCTCTATATACATGTCTGTCGTTTTACTGGCACCTATATATATATCATATATATCATATCATACATATGTGACATGAGTTGTAATAGAGGAGAGTCTGCATCTCTAGGATGCTAATGCCAAGGACTGAATCCACTCCTTTGTCAGATTATTTACAGAGATGGAGCAGAATACTGGGGAAGGATGATGCTTTCTACTCTCATCAAGAGGTACAATCTTGTGGTAATGATTGCATAATTAATTCTCCTTGATACAATTGAATTATTGAATTGTATGATATGTAAATTATGTGCCAATACAACTGTTGGAAAAGAAACAACAACAACAGAGTTATAGTCCTACAAACCCACAAGGGTGATTCTATCCTGGCCTATAGGGTCACTGTGAGTTGGAATCCACGACAGCGGGGAGTGTGGTTTTTTTGTGGTGGGGAAGAATCCATCAGAGCCTGACCACAGGCCTCTGAGATGTCCACTGAAGAACCGGAGAAACCCGGAGTGACCTTTCAAGAGAGTGAAGAGGAAGAAAATCTCTTTGTGTTCTAACACTACCTGGTCTTCATAACAATTTGGAGATTCTGAGATCTGGCCAGCTAATGGATCTCTGAGTTCCAATATAATCTTACAGTTAGACTGGGTTTGCCAAAAGGAAGGCAAAGGGAGCCAGGAACCTTATATACAAGCCTTCACACAGCATAGAGAGATCTATGCAAAACGTCTTTGACTTGAGTGAAATCCCCTGAGAAACTCCTTCCCCCAGACTATCCCTCCCCTTCAGGAATAGCTGACCCCTGGGAACACCATTACCACCAAGGCCATTTCCAGGTAGCAAATACAGGACAGCCTGGGAGAAGCATTTCCTATAGAACCCAGTCAGCGCAGCTGCTCCAAGCCTGTCAGTAGGCAAGAACAAAGCCCCCACCACCAATAACAACAAAAAAGATGTTTGTGTGCTGTCTGTTTAGCAGAAATAGAAACTCAAGTGAAATACCAGCTGAGGGGAAAGCTACTCCAGATTATATGCAAACCTCCCTTTTAGAAGGAATGACGGACATTCAGATTAAACCTGTAAATTATTCAGAATTAGCTAGGGAGAAGATGGGGTATTCCAGGATAGTAGAAAGCCTGGCAATGTTTAGAACCCATCTAGTAGAGGCCATTCAAAGACAGACCAGTATCTATCTAGAGACAACTGTTGGGAGTTGTTGTAAATATACATTTTATTAGTCTATTATGGCTATCCGCAGGAAGCTGCAACGTAAACCCCCAGGAGCAAAAGTGACCCAAATGCGCTCCTCGGGGCAGGAACCGCAGTTCACAACGGCTGGGATTTAGAGGAGGAAATGAAAGAACACCAGCATCAAAACAGCTCAGTGATTGGAGATGCGGTTGTGGCTCAAGTCAGTGCTAATGCTCCACAAACTGATGGCTCAGCCCATCTCACATGACCCTGACCCTGGGTAACCTGTTACAGCTGTGGGAAGCTAGGCCATGTCCAGTACGAGTGCTGTAGAGGATGCCTCCTCCCCCCACCAGACCCCCCAGTAATGGGGGCAGGAGGGAAGCCTCCCTCTACCTGTTTCCAGTGAGGGATCCCAGGATAGCAAGCCCTTGAATGACACAAATGAATCTTGGTGGAAACAGATGGTGTTGATGGAGGGGGCCCAATCTCCCCTGCTCTTTCTGGCAACACCATTGACATCAAACTTGAGGAGCCACATGTGGACATTGCTGGTCAACCCATCTGCTTTTTCCTGGGCTTGAGAGCGGCTTATTCAGTTCTAAGGTCTTTTGGTGGCCTCTTAACTTCCTCCTACTTCCATGTTGTTGGTATTAATGGACTACTGAGGTTTCTCAGTCCACCTTTGCCCTGCACTTGGAAGGGCTCTTTATTTTCACCTCCGTTTCAGTTGTCAAAGAGTAGCCTGAAGACCACTGTAGCAGCTGGGACCAAGATTAGAGAGATTAAATAAGTACTGTTAGGTACTCCACTTCTGAAGAAATTGGTCCTCATTACCTCCACGAAAAGGGTAGTCCTCTGAAGAATTAATGAAATGGTTCCATTTGGCAGGCTTCTGTATGTGTGTATCAACTTTAAGCCCAAGCTTTTTTCCTCCACACTCTGCTCAACTTGAGCTAGATTTTTTTAATTTACTTTTTTACTTCTTATCATTTTATTGGGAGCTCTTACAGATATCATAACATTCCATAGTTCAACCACACCAAGCAGTATTATACAATTGCTGCCACAGTAAGTTTCAAAACATTTTCTTTCTTCTTGAACTCCTTAATATCAGCTTCCCTTTATCCCCTCCCTCTCCCCGATTCCCCCCAGTAACCCTTATTTTAATTCCCCACCTTGACCCCACATCTTACACTATACAATATATCCATTCACATACAATTACACTGTTTGCTGCTCTCCAGTGCGGTTATACAGTCACCAGTGCTATCAGCTGTTCTCCCTTTCTCCTCCTTTCCCCACCTCCTTGCTTCCTGTTCCCTCAGGGAACCGTTACTCCTGTTACTGTTTCTGAAGGGTTACCTATCTTGGTTTTCATGTCTGAAATGATCTTAATTATATAAATGAACATATGCAAATCTATTTTTGAATTTTTGAACATTATTAATGAGGTCAAACAAATAAAAAACTATAACAGTAAGGGGAGGAAATATTAAAGAACTAGAGCATGGGTGTCAAACTGGCAGCCCACGAACCTCATGTGGTCCTGAGGTAATTTTTTGTGGTCCATGATGCTCTGAAATAAAATGTAACTAGGGAATTTTGTGTACAGTATTGCCTTGACCTCCCCTAAGCGCTATTTTCTTCATAAAATTTTTTTCTATTTTCATTTTACTTCAGAGCATTGTGGGCCACAAAAAATTACCTCAGGGGCTGCATGTGGCCTACAGGCTGCCAGTTTGACACCCCTGAACTAGAGGATAGTTAATGTGCTCATCAGTGCTATACCACACCCTGGATTTATCATCCCTTCCGTGTGGCCCTTCTGAGAGGGACTGTCCAATTAACTTGCAGGTGGGTTTTGGGTCTCCACTACATCTGCACCCCTTCGCAATGTTTTGGTTTTTGTGGCAGTTACATAATCTCCTGTCAACTTTTGAAGAGGTGGAGTCTAGCCTGTCAATCAGGTTATAGCCAATGAGGCATCTGTGTGGGCATGACCTTCTCCTGAGGATTCTGGGAACTCCTGTCTTCCTCCCTGAAGGTGGGACACACACTCTCTGTGATACATTCCTGTTGACAAAGCACATGGAGCTACCCTGATGGAGCCAAAGCCCTGGAGTTGAAGGAAACATGTGGAGACTTCTGTCAGCACTGAGATGAGTTGCTTCCACCATCACTGGAGCCACAAGACTTTCCACTCACTGTCCTGTGATCTTCTTGCATTCAGCATCATTACATGTGTTGTGTGAGTCTAAAGAGTAATTTATAGACTGGTATCCAATATATGGGCTAATATGGAATTTATGGATTTGATCTGGGCTGGGATATTTTCTTAATTTACAATTACTCTTTAAAAAACCTCTTTATTATTCATATATGACTCCCCCTGGATTTGTTTCTCTAGTTATCCCAGACTAACTCAGTTTTGAACTTCTAATACCTTTACCCGTTGACACCTCATGATCACATCAGCTGGTATGTTTCTTCCATGTGGGTTTTGTTGCTTTCCTGCTAGATGGCCACTTGTTGGAATATAAGCCTTTAAGACCCCAGACACTAGCTCTTTTAATAGCCCAGCACCATCAGCTTTCTTTACCACATTTGCTTAAGCACCCATTTTGTCTTCAGCAATCATGTCAGAAAGGTATCATACAATGCCTCATTATTACAACAAACAGTTCTTGTACTTAGGTAAGATTTATGTAGAGTCCCAAAGGCCATCTGCTTCCTGGTTGCATTTGCATTTATATACATATATAAACAAATATACCTATATTTAAATAACTATGTTTACATATATACATATATATTTTTTATTTTTCTTTCCTCGTTTTCTTTTTTCTTACCTCCTGCCCATTATCATGCTTGCCTATTGTTCACCTCTCAGTAATTCCTCTCAGATACAAGTCTATTTATCAGACATGACCAGAAAATCTACATCCTCTTCACCACTCATTTTAGCACCCTTACTATTCCCCTGTACTGTCTTTATTGGCTCACTGCTCTCCTCCTCTGCCTCCTCCCCTCCCATGCCATCCAGGAACTGTAGGTCCTGTAGCTGTCTCCATAGGATTATCTATCTTTCCTATCTTGTATAAATAAACACAAAACAACAACAAAAAAGAATATATAAGTACTCACAAGTCTATCATCAGCGATCCTGACACGGAGCAGATGAATATCTCTCTGTTAAACAGAGAGAAGGACATTGTGTTAGTCTGGGTGGACTAGAGAAACAAATCCATAGAAACTCATATGTGTATAACACAGAGTTTTATATAAAATGTAATTGTACATTAAGCATCCAACCCAGTCCAGTCCACCAAGCCCATAAGTCCGACATTAGCCATATGTCTGATAACAATCTATTAAGTCCTCCTCAAACTCACAAAACACAAACAATGACGCCAAATGCAAAACAATCACAGTCCTCAGGGTAGAAAATCTTTGGATCCAGTGGAAATATAAGCATCTCAGAGCTGGCAGGGATCTCCATGTGGCTTCTCCAGTACCCAGGGTTGCATCAGAGTAGGTTCATCTGACTTCTCCTAAGGGATGTCTCACAGGAAGTGAGCCTTGCCAGCTGAGGCAGAGAACTAGGTAAGGCAGTCACAACTGGTCCAACCATCAGCGAGCAAGAGACAAGAAAGGCAAGGCTCACAGAGCCATTTTTCTCTCCACCCTTCAATTAAGCTGTTATAATCCATCATTCCAGTCCCCCCCTCCTTTTTTCAGGGTTCCATATCCCTAGTGCAGGGATGACAACCCACTGCTGGCAGGGGGCCTGGAAATCCTTTGCAGGACAGAATGTCACAATTTCATCCACACACACTTGGCAGGGGCCATCTCCCACGCCAACTGTTAAACTGATGTGACTCCCCTCCTGTCCACCAGCCTCCCAGGGAATCTAAAACTGCTGGACCATGCTCTGTACAGAATGCTGAGAAGGGACAATGTTTTCCTGAGGCTAGGCCTTGTACCCACCAGTTTTGCTTGCCTCTCTTCCAGGGAAAAGTTCACCCAACCCCAGGGGAGATAGTTCAAGTGTTCCTTCCTAGCCTGCCCATATTCTGAGGAACCTACAACAGCCAACATGGAGCTGGGAAATGTCAAGCATTAAGAAAGTAGAATCTCTCCGCATGCAGTGTGCCATTCTTCTGGCCTCTGGTTGGCTGCAGCAGCCTACTCTGTACCACCTGAAGCTCATAGGAAAGATCTCTGTGAGGCAGTAGTTTCTAGTTGCTTATAATCTCCAACTGGTTCCCAGCTGCGTAAGGGCAGGTTGACTATAGAAACAAATCCTGTGACTCTCATATATTTGTAGGAAAGAGCTTTATATCAAGAGCTTATTACATATCAAGAAAACATACCATTCCAGTCTAACTCAACTCCATAAGTCCCCCATAAGACACACAGAGCCACGTGCAATGATGAAGAATGCAAGAAGGTCACAGGCTGTGTGTGATCATGAGGTGTTGAAGGGATCACTGAAGACAAATGGGTGTATAAGCAAATGTGGCGAAGAAAGCTGATCGTGCCTGGCTATCAAAAAGTATAACATCTGGGGTCTTAAAGGCTTGAAGGTAATTAAGCGGCCATCAAGCTCAGAAGCAACAAAGCTCACATGGAAGAAGCACACCAGCCTATGCGATCACAAGGTGTGGAAGGGATCAGGTATAAGGCATCATCAGAACAAAAAATCTTACCATAGTGAATGATGTGGGGAGTGCGGAGTGGAGACCCAAAGCCCATTAGTAGGCCA
>NW_022103900.1:42816508-42823959 GCF_000313985.2 Echinops telfairi
ATGCCGGGGCCTTAAGTGGAGAGGAAATGTTTTGAGAATGATGAGGGCAATGAATGTACAAATGCGCTTTACACAATTGATGTATGTATGGATTGTGGTAAGAGTTGTATGAGCCCCTAATAAAATGATTAAAAAAGAAAAAAAAAAGAAGGTCACAAGCTGATTGGTGCAAAGCCTTGTGGATCCTACATCTGTGGAAAACATGGGTGGGGGTGAGGGTGGGGAGAGAGACAGGGAGAGCGAGAGCGGGAGAGCGAGAGAGCGAGAGACAGAGAGAGACCAAGCCTCAAGAGAGCTACATCTCCTCCAAGGGAGGCACACTGTGCTACACCCTGTACCACCCTCCTTTCCTTAACTCCTCTTGTTTTGCCTTCTGGCACTCCTCCAGCCTTGCACCCATCACCAATCACTAGCTTGTGTTTGTTTCTGACTGGTGCTGGGGGTTGCTGTTTGCCACGATCAGTGGTTCCCAAGCTCTCCCATCACCTAAGCCTCTTGAGGAGGACACAAGCAGATCAGGATTGCACAACACTATTTCTTTTAAAACAGAGTTCGAAGGAGCATTGACCTGGCTTGTTTCACTACCCTCAAGACTTGTCTAATATCTAGTCCTCACGACACAGTGATATCAAGCTTTTGACATCGGGGCTAAATGTTTAATCTATAGCTCTCACACACACCCTCACCTTAGGCTCACACCAAAAACCCACTGCTGTCTACTCAATTCATACTCATAAAATGAAACAAAACAAACAAGCAACAAAAGCACTAAACCCACACCAGGATTCCACTCCCACTCTCGCATTCATACCTGTTCAGCCTGCAGGTTGATCCAAATTGCCACATCTCAGACAGAAAAAAACAAATGATTAAAAGTTATATCAATCTAATGCCAATAAAACAGTAGTGTCAATTGATTTCTGATAAAATAGATATTAATACAATATACAGCGCAAAAATAAAGTAGGTCATTGTCATTATTATAATCATTTATAATGGTTAAAGAGTCAAT
Source organism: Echinops telfairi (assembly GCF_000313985.2). Classification (NCBI taxonomy): domain Eukaryota; kingdom Metazoa; phylum Chordata; class Mammalia; order Afrosoricida; family Tenrecidae; genus Echinops; species Echinops telfairi. The sequence continues at coordinate 42,817,521 of NW_022103900.1, forward strand.
TGAAAAAGAGGATCTAACCATAATAAATACCCATGCATCCAATGAAAGGCCTTCAAAATACATTACACAAAATCTTACAAAGTAAAAGACAACTCTACAATATAGTTAGAGACCTTTTTACAAAATTTTCAATGAAGGATAAAATAACTAGGAAGGAACTCAACAAAGCACAGAAGAACTAAACAATCAACCAACTTGGCCCAGAAAACACACAGAGCACTGCAGCAACAACAGAACAACACACACTCTCTCCCAGTGCACACATTCCTCAGAACAGCATTGCAGAGTGTGCTGGGCTGAAATGGACACATTCTGTCTTGTGAAGGACTGCCTGGCCCTGCTGCCAGCACTGGGTTGTCATTGGGGACACTAGCCAGTTCCCCCTGAGTGGACGGTAAAGCGCCATGCTCATATACTCACATGCATACAATAGCAAAGAGTCAATAAAAAGTTATACTTAAGCAAAGCAAGCCTCAATAAATTTAAAAGCATCACAATATTCTAAACAATCTTCTCAGATCACAATGCTTTAAAATCAGAGAAATCAGCAAGAAGAATATCAAGGAAATAAAAAACACAGAAATTGATGGAAATTCACTTAAAAACTCGTGCATAATAGAAGAAATAAAAGTGAAATCTAAAACTCCCTTGAATAAAATGACAATGAAAACACCACCTAACAAAATCGTTGGAACACAGCAAGAGTAATTCTCAGAGCATAATGCAAAGGACCACATGTACACAACAAGAGGAAAGATAGAACTAAAGTCAAAACCTCAACTCAACCATGAGAGAACAAAAGCAGCAAACTAAGTTCACAGCTACCAGATGAAGATAAAAGTATAAACATCAGAGCAGCAAACAATAGAATCAATAAGTTGGTTCTTGGCAAGGATCGACAAAGTTAACAAACCACTGGGAAATCTAACAACAGAAAAGCTGAAGATCAAATAATATGAATAAGAAACGAAACCGGTGAATTCACAGCAGAACCAATGGAAATAAAAAGGAAAACGTAATAGAAACTGTACTTCAGTAAGTTTGAAAATGTATATTTAAAGAATGGCAATTGGAATCAGAGATGGAAAACCTCATCACCAACTTTATGCAGGAAGGAAAGAAACCTCAGGTAAGCAAAGCACTACTGAAAAAGTGCAACAAAGGAAGAGGCTTCTAATTTCCTCCTATCCATCCACGGGAGACAAAACAGACTAGTACTGTTACAATGATAGAAACACAGACCATGCAGCAGAATTGAGAAACCAGGAGTAAATCCATCCACCTATACAGAGCTGATCTTTCGCCAAGTCCAAAGCACATTACATAGGAAAGCAGTAGTCTTTTAAAGAAATGATGCTGGCAAAACTGGATATCCATTTGCGGAAGAATGAAACAGGACCCAGATCTCACCCCCCAGAAAACCAAAAAACCTCAAACTCACTGGCACTAGCCATCAGGTTGATTCCAACCCACAGTGACCCTATATGACAGTGTTCCCCTACGGGTTTTTTAACCTAAATGTTTTTTTCCCCTAAATTTTTTTTCAGTTTTTAGATATGTTATATTTTAAAATATATATAACATAAACTTTGCCTTTGGATCATCAGTCCACTGGCCCTCTTTTTCTTCACGTCATCACGTGATAGGAATATTTGATAAATACTAATTGACTGAATAAATGAATGGATGGGTGGAGGGAGGGATGGGGAGAGTAAGGGAGGGAGAGGTGAGTGAATGAACAGTGAAAATGGCAATGAAACTTTTTTTTTTCATTTTAGCCAGATTTTTTAATGGTTTTTACTATTAAAAAAAGTTTAAATGTAATTTTGAAATATTATATTATTATATGCCATACATATTTGTTATTAACAAGGCTCTGAAGGAAATATGAACTATGGATCTGCCACAACTTGTCTGTCAGTGTGTCATTCTGTGGTGGCTTGTGTGTTCCTTTGATGCTGAAAGCTACGGCACTGCTATTTCAAATACCAGCAGAATCACCCAAAATGAACAGGTTTAAGCAGATCTTCTAGATTAAAAACAGACTACGACTAAATTAGTAGGCTGTCCACTTCGGAGGTATTAGTCACAGAAAACCTTGATCAGCATGACATTGCCAGACACTGAAAATGTCATGAACGGCAGCATTTCACTGGTGGTGCCACAAGATGAGCCCTCGGGTTGGAGGCTCTCAGACTGTGACTGAGGAGGAGCTGCCTGCTCCACGCAGAGTTGACCATAATGACTAAGATGGAGGAGAGCCTTCAGGACTTTGATTTGCTCATGGGGTACAACTCAAAAAGAAGAAACAGATGCAAAAACGTATTTATAATTAGAACTTGAAATCTACAAAGTATGAATCTAAGCAACTAGAATCTTCAAAAACGAAATGGAAAGCACACAGAATGATATCCTAGACATTAGTGTGCTGAAATGGTCTGGTATTAGCCATTTTGAATCAAGCAGGCATACGCTATTATATGCCAAAAACACGTGATTCAAGAGGAATGATGCTGCATTCATGTCAAGAAGGACATTATAAGATCTATCTTGATGTACATTGCTATCTGTGATAGGATAATATTAATCCTCAAGCAAGCAAATCCAATCAATACAACTGTTATTCAAATTTAAGCACCGATCACAAAAGCTAGTGTATTAGTCTGGGTACTTTAGAGAAACAAATCCACAGAAACTCATGTATAAGAGAGAGTTTTATATAAAGGTTGAGTGCACATCAAGAAAACATCCCAACCCAGTGCTGTCCAAGCCCACAAGTCCAACATTAACCCATATGTCCAACACCAGTCCACAAAGTTCTCCTCCATCTCACAAAACACACACAATGATGCCAACTGCAGGAGGAAAGCAGAATCAGTGAACGTGTAAGCATCTCAGCGCTGGCAGGGGTCTCCACCCAGGGCTGCATCGGGGTAGGTCCATGTGGCTTCTTCTCAGGGATGTGTTGCAGGAAGTGCGCCTTGCCATCTGAAGCAGGGAACTCTCTAAGGCAGCTGCACCCTGGTCCAACCATCAGAAAGCAAGAGACCCAAGAACTAGAAAGGTGAGGCTCACTGAGCCATTTAGCTCTCTGCCCTTCAATTAACCCCACGTGTCTATCAGCCAGGTTGACACAATAAACTAACTACCTCAGCTAGTAATCAAGAAATTGAAGAATTTTACCAATATCTTCAGTCTGAAGTTGATGAAGCATGCAATCAAGACACATGGTAATTATTGTCGATTAGGGTGCAAAATATGGAAACAAAGAGGAAGGAATAGTAGTTAGAAACTATGGTCTTGGTGATAGAAACCACTGGAGATCACATGATAGAGTTTTGCAAATACCGTTTTTCAACAACATGGACTTCTCCAGATAGAGGCAGAAATCAAATTGACTACATCTGTGAGTTGAGACAATGGAGATGCTCAATTTCAACACCTAAACAAAGCTAGGGGGCAACTGCAGAGAAGACCAGCAATTTCTCCTATGTAAGTTCAGGTTTAAGTGGAAGGAAATTAAATCAACTCCATAAGAGCCAAAATACACCCTTGAGTATTTCCCCCCACTCCACCCCCACCCCCCGCGCCCAGTGAATTCCAAGAACATCTGAAGAATAGATTTGACACATTGAGCACCATGGCAGAAGGTCTGATGAGCTGTGGGAGGACATCAAGAACACTAGGCACGAAGAAAGCAAAAGGTCAGTGAAAAGACGGGAAAGAAAAGATCAAAGCGATGTCAGAAGAGACTCTGAAACCTGCTCTCAATTGCAGAGGAGCTAATGCACGTGGAAGAAATGATGTCAAAGAGCTGACTAGAACATTTCAAAGGGCAGCTAGAGAAGACAAAATCAAATATTATAATGAAATTTGCAGAGACCTACAGTTAGAAAACCAAAAAAAGAAAGAATGCATCCAGTACATCTTAAAGTAAAAGATCTAAAGGGGAAAAAAATCCAGACAGTGAGTTGCAATACTGAAAGGTTTCATGGACAAAATATTGAACAATGCAGGAGGCATGAAATTCACAGTCACTGTACCAAGAAAAATTAGTCAACATTCAACCATTTCAGGAGGTAGCATATGAGCAAGAATCAGTGGTACTGAAGGAAGACGTTCAAGCTGCACTGAAAGCACTAACCAAAAACAAAGCTCCAAAATTGATGGACTACCAATGAAAATGTTTCAACAAGCGGATGAAGCACTTCATTTATACTTCAGAAGGGTAAGAAAATGTTGGCTTTGTGGACGTTTTCATTTTTATTTTATTAGCTGGGATGAATGGTAATGTGTGAAGTAGTACCAACTTCAAACCTCAGTGTCCTCTCTACCTCAATTCAGGAAACAGGGGGCAAAATTGTGGTTGAGGGGGTTGACTCCGCAGTCCAGACTGCAAAGGGAGACACCTGCATGCCCCTGTCCTTTCCCACTGTAAGCAGGACCCCTGGAAGTCATGGGCTGAAGCCCAGCTGTCAGTGGTACCACAAAGCCCCTTATGATAACCTTCCAATTATTAATTACCATCTTGGAAGTACTCTTTCCCCAGGTATTCTAGTCTCCTTGGAAATTTTTCATCACCCTGTTCCTCTGGATACATTGGGACAGACCATGTTGTCTTCCAGGTCTGGATGTGGAAAATGGCAGGCTGGTAAGAAGAAGAGAGCACCCACTCTCCCTGTTATTTCAAGGACCCAGACTTGTACATCATGAAACGGAAATTGAACTCAATCATCTGTGTCTGCAGGGAGACTTCTCCCATGTACCACACACCACCTGACACTGTAAGTCTCTTGTGGTGATTCCTCCACCTCCATCTTCCTAGCCCTGCCTGCAATTCTTGACCAGGAGGCAACGCAGCCCCTTGGAAAGAGCTTGTCATTGGAGAAGAATATTGAAAGTGCCATAGACTACTGAAGACAAACAAAGCTGTCTGGAAAGAAGTAACAAGCAGATCGCGTCTTAGAGGCAAGGATGGCGAAATCTCATCTTACATACTTTGGACATGTGGTCAGGTGCAACAAGTCGCTGGAGAAGGAGTTCATGCTTGGTAAAGTAGAGGGCAGCAAATGAGAGGAAGGTCCTCAAGGAGATGTATAGACACAGTGGTTGCAACAATGTGCTCAAGTGTAGGAACCATTGTGAGGATGGTGTCGGACCAGGCAGTGTTTCTTTCTATGGTGTGATGGCTCAGAAACTACTCGATGGCACCTATCATCAACAACATATTTAATTATCAATTAGATATCATGTCATTTTCTTTGAAATAAAGGAACATGTTATAGCAGTTTACTTTAAAAAAATCTGTGTGCAAATGTCCACCTATTCCAGGAGCTCTTTAAAATGATGGAAATTAATTGGGAAATCACCAAGAACCTAGAAACTTCTGAGTGGATTTGCCTTCTATTAGTGTATGTATTCTATGGAGTCTGTATTGTATTCTATCTGAGAGAGCATCTGCGCTAGATTGCTGGTTCGGAAAGGGAACCAAAATAATACAAAACAAATATTTCTGAACTGGATTGCCAGCCAGTCTTTTCTTTCCAGCTCTGGATCGGCTTAAAGTTTCAAACTGGATCAAGAGTTAACCTTTGCACCAAGCAGGGATTCCAGGCATGTATAAAATATAACATTTTGTGGACTATTTTAGCAATATAAATAGCACATGACAATTCGATGCGCTTCTTCTTAAGTTTAAGGAGCTCTGGTTTCACAACGGTCAAGCTCTAACCAAGAGGTCACTGTTTGCAACCCACCAGCTGCTGCGGGACTTGTAGATCCTCTCTCTGGGGCAATTTCACTCTGCCCGTCAGGATTGCTAAGAACAGACCACGTCCACAGGGTGGGGTTCTTAAGTTTTAGTAAATATAGAGATTGTTGAAAATGGAGTTATGGGCCTGAATCGGAGATTTTCTCGAGATTAAAGTTTAATTAGCATTAAGGGAACGATCAAAAGTGCGAACACATATGATCAGTACGATCTAAGAATGCAGAAAAAAAGGGCGGCAAAAGCGCTGCTGGAAATTCTTTAGGAAATGTAAGGTCTGAGCGCCTCTATCCCTGCATCACCTTTATGTGCTTTCTGCCGCCGTCCACGATCAAAACCAGAGGAATATTTTCAGAGAGGCAGCGGCAGCTCGGGGCGAAGACGACCCAGGCCATTTCCAAGCGGTGGGCACCTGCCGCGGGCCTCGGTGACGGAATTTAAGGTAGCACCACCGGCCCCACGAGCCGGCTCGGTGAAGGGAGGCGGCTCTTGGCCGTATTTACGGTACACAGCGGGCCTCGCGCCGATATTTACCGTAACTGGAGTCGCGTGGTGGGGCTCTTTAAGGTAGTGGAGCGGGTTGGGCCGCTACCTTTACCGTAAGGACGCCGGGCTCGGAGGGCCAGCGGCACCCGGCGCCCCGCAGGCGAGAAGCCGCCACCCTCTGCCCGG
>NW_022103900.1:42824454-42829692 GCF_000313985.2 Echinops telfairi
GCGGGGCGCGCGGGGCTGCCCGGCTGGCCTCGGGGCCGGCTACAGATCGGTCTGCGGGGGCGCCGCCCTGCTTCCTGGGGTCCCTGAGGCTGCGCAAAGTACCTCTCTAGGGCGGAGAGGGGGTGGGGTGGGGGGAGGGCCGCCCAGTGCCAGAGAAGCCCACGCGTGGGGCTTGAGACCGCAGGAGGGAGAAAAACAACCAACCAACGTACTGCCAGGGGTCTTTGACCATAGTGACCCTAAGCGCAGGGGCAACTGCCCAGAGGGTTTCCAAGGCTGTAAATCTTTATGGGAGCAGAAGTTCTTATCTTTCCCCCTTAGTGGCGGGTGGTAGGATCGAACTGCAGACCTTGTAATCCACTATGCTAGAGCGCTCAAATTCACTGCCATTGAGTCGCTTACTGCGCTCAAAGATCCCACGAACCGGATGACAAGTGACCCTGGGCAACTGGTCGGTCCATCTTGGAACCTGCAAGTCCTTTATGATTCGGCCGAGAACACATCCATTGGGCGATGGATGGCCAGTTGCTTACTTACTACGAATGAATGAGCCTCTCTAAGAATTAACCCACCCCCACCTACATTCGCTCAAGTTCATGGTGTGACCCATAGGTATGCCTTTCATACTCTGCTTTGAGCAGCATTCTGTAAGTTTGTTGTAAGGATATAAATGAGACAAAGCTTATAAACCCTGTTAGCTTGAAACTTTTCCCTTCTAACAATATGATAACGGTTTCCGGTGGGCGTGGCTTCTTGCCTTTTGAGACCTCATTTCAGCAGCTGAATAGATGGCGCTTATTCAACCTGGCGCTGTTGGAATAACTGTTCTTCTTTCCGGACTAAGAGAAGAGTGGTGACAGGCTTCCAAGAGCGATTCCAGTGTGGACTGCACACACACAAGCTCGTAAAAAATCACTCGCATTTTAAAGTAATAGCTGGTTTGCTAGTACTTACTTCGAACTTTTGCTTTAGCAAGCACAGACTTTCTGCAAGTTAACAATGAGAGACAGACTGTGCCGTGGAATCAAACGAAACAATGCGCTCCTGGTGCTCCTTGTTATCTTTGACCTTTAAAGTTGGGCTGCTAACCAGCGATGAGAGGAAGTCTGGGCTTTCGGCTTCTGTGAAGAGGAAGTCTCAGACACCTACAAGGGCAGTTCCACCGTGTCCTAGGGGCTCGCTCTGAGCGGGATCGGACTTGATGGCAGTGAGGGAGGGTGACTGTTGCTACCTGGTATGTTTAAAATTTAAAAGCAAAAGACGTATGATGTGGTCTTGTGACCCAAATTTTGTAAATTACAACGAAGCCCGTGCTGTCACTGCTCTGTGGGGAAAGGACGTGAGTAATTAATGTGACGTATCGAGATCGAGAGGAGCCCTGATGGTGAGAGGCGTTCTGGTGGTGTAGTGGTTACACATTGGGCTACTTATTATCTGCGTGGTCAGCAGTTCAAACCCACCTTCAGCTCCTCCGGAGAAAGACTAGGCTTTTTACTCCCACAACCGGTTAGAGTCTGGAAAAGCCAGAGGGGCCCGTTATGAGTCAGCATTGACCTGATGGCAGTGATTTTGTTTTGGTTTGGTTTATTAAGATAGAGGAGATCTGGTGGTGAGGTTGGTTACATGTTGGGCTGCTAATTGCCAGGTGAACCGTTCCAACCTACCAGGTGCTCCACAGGAGAAAGATGAGGCTACCTCTTCCCATGAAGATTTACAGTCTTATCCCTACAGGGCCCATTCTCCTCTGTTCTATAGGATGGCTGTGAGTTGGAATTGATGGCAGTGAGATTGGGTTTCATTTTGATTTTGGTTTATTGAGATCTAGAGTACAATTAAGCTTTCAGTTTAAAATGATCCACCTACTGAAAAACTGAGTAATTAAAACAACACAACCCTAGCTGCTAGATCAGGGCAAAATACCTAAATTCTAAGACAGAGGCATTTTTTAGAGAAACAAAACAACAAAAAGTAAGTAAGTGGGTTGCCTCCAAAGGAGAGAGGAACAGATAGCAACAGAGTTTTCATCGGTAGTGCTAAATCCTAGTCTGTGAAAGGTTGGCGGTTTGATTCTGCTCAGAGGCACTGGGAAGGCGGGCCTGGGGATCTGCTTTCAAAACGCCAGAGTCTTGAAAGCTCTGCCATGCAGCTGTGCTCGTCACACATGGGGTCACCATGAGCCACCTCTTGATGCCACCACTTGGTGCCAACCAACAATTGGGCAGAACAGTCTTTCCAGAGTACTAAGGGTCTGGATTGTAGCCCTGGAAGGTCACACCTACACGAACCATTGTTTGCATGTGGGGGAAATAACTCTTTTGAAATACCGGTGTTCAAAGTAGACCTACTATTGTATTTCTCTGGAAAGTAATTAAGAACTTAGTCACATGAAACACACAAAGTTTTTGTTGTTTAAACTTTAGAAAGGGAAGGATTTTATCAAGAGAAAGCAGAGAAGAATAAAATAAAAGGTCTAGCAGGGTGATGTTTTAATGTTGAACAGGAATGGACCCACGAAGCAGAAGATACTTGATGTATAATAAAACGTGAGTCAACATAAGGTTCTGTGGTTCGTGTGGAGTGGAGGGGCAGGTGGGGGATGAGGTTGGGATGTTAATGATCAAGCTTCTCAGGTCATTTTGAATGACTGCACTGTCTGGTAAGTGTTGGACTGCTAATTTTGAAGTCAGTGGTTCAAACCCACGAGTCACTCTGGAAGAAAGCTGCAGTGATCTGCTCTGGTAAAGAGTTTTGGCTTCTGCAACCCTAGACGGGGTCGCTATGAGTCAGACTTGACTGGATTGCAGTGGGCTTGTTTAGGGGGTGGGCGATCCTTATGTTATGAGAGAGTCTCATAACACCGTATGGCTTGCATATCAGCGCCATCTCTTAAGTGATACTGAAACAGAGCCCGCTCCTGCTCAGTAACAGCAGTGGGAGAACCCACTGCTATATTAAATGAACATTCTCAACCAGACTTGGCTTTGCTAAAATGGAAGCTAGATTTCATTGGAAAATTAAAAATCACAAGCATTGTTGCTAGATGCTGTTGAATCAGCTCCCACTGATAGCAAGCCTGTGTTCATGGAACAGAACACTGCCAGGACCAGCACTATCCATGCAACTGTTAGGCTTGACCCCCTTGGGGCAGCCACTGTGTCAGTTCATCGCGTCAAACATCCATCGCCAGGGCCTCCTCTATTTGGCCGACCCCTCTATTTTATCAAGCATGATGTCCTTCTGAAGGGGCTGGTCTCTCCTACTGCTTGCCTCTGCTGCTATTGTGTTTAATAACACCACCACCACTACCACCCCCACCCCCTCACTGATTCCATTAGCTTTTGATTTTCTTCTAATGGAAATAGCATTGAGGCTCAGGAGCAGGGACGTGAGTTCACAGGCTGCTGAAGAACAGTCATTTCCGTGCCCTTGCTTTGTCCATTCCCCAAGCCCGGGGCTAGTCCCATGATTCTGTCTCCTCTGAGTCCCCCAGTCAAGGAATAACTCCTTAACTCTTTCACATTCATATCGACTGTTACAGGCACCTGGCGTGAAGCACTTTGCTATGGTCTGCACTACCTCAGAGGCACCTGTATCGGCTCTTGCTTTCCTTTAGCAATTGATTCTCCTGCACTGCACTCAGGGCAGTGATTCCTAGGCAACAGCACCAGAGTCTGGGCAACCCTCTGAAAATGAGGACAGCTAGCAAGAGTGATTCTGATTTCCGTTAGAGTGCTCTCTCAGGCCAGAGCTGGCTAGGGTTTAAGGAGGTGCAGGGGAGGGATTTTAAGTATAGCTGATACTATGCCACTTCTCTTCAAGCCAGATTCAGAAGAGGTTGGTGTCCGGTGGATCTTGGCTGACACCAGAGACTACCAGAAAGATGTTTACTTATGTTTTATTGACGATGCAAAAACATTTGAATGTCTGGATCCTAATAAATTATGGATAGCCTTGAGAAGACTGAGGAACCCAGAACACTTGATTGTGTTCCTGGGGAACCTGCACATAGAGCAAGGGCATGTCATCTGCATAAAGAAGGTTGTGAATAAACCTTTCTCCAACCCTGATGATGTGTTCTTCTTCATCTCGTCCACCTTCTCCTATTGTCTGGTCAGCCTACAGATTGAATAAGTGTGGCGAAAGGATACAATATTGACACACCCCTTCCTGATTTTAAACCAGGCAGTATGCCCTTGTTTGAACTGATTGCCAGAAGAGCAAATGCATTTGTCTTGGAGGAAGGTACTGTGATATGGAGTTGGCCTACATTGGCCCAATAGTCCTCTCTCAACAGGGCTTTAAAAAATTTGTAGCAGAGGCTAATCAAAGAAAATAAAACTGGAAAATCTTTATGCTCCAGGGGGATGGTCCATAAGACTTTCTACCATAAATTAACGGGGAGGGGGGGTGGTTTGAAAGGGAGTCAAAGGCAGATTCAGAAAAGCAAAAACATAGATCCAGGAAGAGGTTGGGGGCTTACACTAAACCTAACTCCAACTTAAGAACAAGTAGTTCTTACACTGTGGCCCTGCTCGATACTTGCCTTCAGGAAGGGAACACAGAAGATATGGGTGCTAGAGCAAAATGTGGTGAAGAAATTAGATGGTGCCCAGCTCTCAGATAAAATAGCCTCCGGGATCGGAAAGACTTGTCTCCAAACAAGCAGCCACCTACGTGAGATGTCAATTAGGTCCACATGGAAGATGCACGCCATCATCGATCATCAAAAGATTGTAAGTCATGTAATCTGAAGGCAAAGGAAGGGTTAATATCAGAGCCTCAATTGTGAGAATCTAGTCTGTAGAAGGCTACGGTTGACCCTTTGCAGAAGGCTGTGGATGGAGGCTCCATTTGTGGGAACTACATAGGAAATAAGCCTCCAGCGATCCCCCTCTATCCACTGTGCTACTCAACACTGTGCAGTGGAGAGATGAGCATAGAAGTTCAAAGGGAGAAGCCTAATGAGCAGGTAAAACTTGTGTCAGTTGACCCCTCCTCTGATTCAGGCTGGAGCTGATCTGGTTTTCAACATTTTCTGTATTCAGTTGTTTTGCTTTTGTTTGTTCATATTAGGGTTTATCTCAGAAGTGTTATGCATTGGGGGTCACCCTCTTGAAGCTGTTATATATATTTTTCTGTTATTCAGTATATGACACCCGGGATTGATGAACCTTTAGGGACAGCAAGTAGAATAACGGCTTTGGAGGAGCGGGGTGCAGTGGAGGTGTCGGGGGAGGA
>NW_022103900.1:42829792-42842366 GCF_000313985.2 Echinops telfairi
CGGGGGAGGAGCGGGGTGCAGTGGAGGTGTCGGGGGAGGAGCGGGGTGCAGTGGAGGTGTCGGGGAGGGGAAATGGAGACGATGTCAGCGAGTCCCAGAAGGAAACAATATTTGGAAACGGATTGTGGTAGCAATTGTACAATATTACTTGACATGATGGAACTGTGAAATGATCTGACGTATGTACTAACTCCCCATTAATAATAAATGAAAGAAAATAACTCACAAAAGTTTGAATTAAGCAAATCTGTTGCCAGAGATCTTTTGAAAGTGTCAAAAAGCAAAGATGCGACCTTGCATCCTTAGTTATGCCTGGTTCCCCTGCAACCCCGCTCCACACACCACCCCTCCACCACCAAAAGAGCAGTACAGACAGAAAGTATGGTGGAAGCGAGGATGCTGAGACTTGGTCTCACGTACTTTGGGCATGTTGTCAGCAGCGACAGCTCTCTGGAGATATAGTGACTGTGAAAGAGAGGAAGACCCTCGACAAGATGGATTGGCATAGTAGCTGCAGTGATGGCGCAAACATAACAATTGTGAGGATGGTGCAGGGGCAGGCAGTGTTTTGTTGTGATGTGCATCAAGTGGCTAGGATTCAGGACCAACTAATGGTCTTTAACAACAATAACAACAAGGGTGAGATGAAGATAAAATGAAGTTCCAGTTGGAAGCCAACAGTCCAGGCAAGAACTCATGAAGTGCAGACCAGAGCAATGTAGTAGAAATGGCAGAGAGTGGGCTAGACTTGGAAAAGTGGTTAGAAGAGGGGGGAAGGAATTCTTAACTCTCAGTCTCTCACTTAATCCAGATCGAATGCCTCAGTGGATAGTGATGATCAGGTTTTGTCTTTTACCAAGAGAATTACTCTGGTCAGACATAGAGACAGTGCTAAAAATTTTTATTAGGGCCTCTGGAAGGAAGCCAGTGGGTAATGGTTAGAAAGATGTTTTTTTGAACTCATGTATGTAGGGATAATTAAGGGTTCCCACAGGAGTGAGGGATTCTGTGGGCTTCAGTCTACGCATGCTCTGCTTTCCGCCAGACAGTATCAGATAGAAGGGATTCTGGGAAATGTGCTTGGCAATGTTTCATTGTGAAGGGGAAGCAATGAGGGATTTCAGGAAGGTGTGCAAGCTCTTTTCACAGGATGGTGCCAGGTTTCACTTTCTGAAGTAGTATTTATGGAAAATAGCTTAAAATTTTTGTTAAGAGAGAGGCCTTTCTACGTAAACCTTTCTCTCTGACTTCTAGTCCCACTGAGTTATGTAAGGAGATGACTTTTGCCTTAATCTTGTCAAGTAGCCACCATTTTTGCTCCTCGACCCTGTCTCACGACTACTGGTCTGTGGCCTGTGTGTTGCTGTGAGGCTGGAAGAATCAGTGCACTTGAATTATGGGGCTGGCGAAGAGTATTCAAAGTACCATGGCTGACAAAAGAACAACTAATTGTGTCCTAGAAGAAGAACAGCCAGACTCTATAGCAGGCACCTTCCTGGCATTGCTAAAGACAAGATGGGTGCATGAGCAAGTGTGGTGAAGAAAGCTGATGGTGCTCGGCTATTAAAAGATATAGTATCTGTCTTAAAGGCTTGTAGTCAAACAAGCAGCCATCTAGCAGGGAAGCAACACAGCCCACATGGAAGAAGCACACCAGCCTGTGTGACCATGAGGTGTTGACAGGAAAAGGTATCAGAAGTTCAGAACCAAGCAGCCAAATTGATATGAAGGGTGGAGATGTAGTGGAGACCAAAAACCTACCTGCGAGTTAATTGGACAGCTTCTCTCAGAAGGGCCACAAAGAAAGGATGATAAATCCAGGGTGTGGTGTGGCAGTTATGAGCCACATAACTATCCTCTAGTTCTTTAATATTTCCTCCCCTTACTATTACTATCTTTATTTGTTTTACCTCATTAATCATGTTAGATTTACATATGTTTATTTGTATATTTAATGATCATTTGGTACATGAGAGTCAAGATAATAACCCTCCAGAAAAGTAACAGGAGTAATGGTTCCCTAAGCTTGTAAGGTGACCAGATGTCCCACTTTTGGTGGGACAGTCCCGATTTTTATCAATTTTTCCCACATCCTGCGGTGTTTTAAAAAAGTCCCAATTTTTGGAAAGAATGCACAACAAGCTAGGGTATACGGTTTTCGGCTGCCATGTGGATATTTCGCCAGGATAGGAGTTTTATCAATGGTGTCCCACTTTTGTCCCGCGTTACCAATGTTAAAATCTGGTCACCTTACCCTAAGGGTATGAGAAGAGAGAGGAAGGTGGGGAAATGGGGAGGGGAGCTGACAGCTGATTGATGACTATATATAACCGCACACAATGGGATGAGCAACAGATTGTGTGTGATTGGGTAAATTGGCATGTATAAGATATGGCAAAAAAAAATTGGGGGCATAAAAGGGTCCCTGGGGGTATGGTGGGGGAGGGAGGGGATAAAGGGGAGCTGATATCAAGGAGTTCAAGAAGAAAGAAAATGTTCTGAAACTGATGTGGTAGCAATTGTACAATACTGCTTGTTGTGGTTGAACTATTGAATGTTATATCTATAAGAGTTCCACCCCCCAAAAAAGTTGGTGCTTATAAACATTTAAAAAAAAGAAAGCAGGAGAAGGAGAAGTACAGCCAGAACACTCCTTGCAAACAAAGATGGCAGCTTCTCATGTTCTTCACTCATATTGTCAGGAGAGACCAGTTCCTGGACAAAGACGTCGCGCTTGGTCATGTCGAGGGGCCGCAGAAAAAAGAGGAAGTCCCTCAACAAGATAGACTGACAAGTGCAACAAGGGACTCAAATACAAAAACAATTGTGAGGATGGCACAGGACCACAGTGTTTCATTCGGTCATATACAAGGGTGCTGGAAGTCAAAGGTGACTCCATTGCACCTGACAACTACTGCGGCCCTGTCTCAGTGGTGACATGACTGAGAGAAGGGGAGGGCAGGCTGAGCAGAAGAGCCAGAGAATGGGCACACAGAAAGGAGTTCAGGACACCAAATCCTAAAAGATAAAAAAAAAACAACCAAACTGCCATTGAGTTGATTCAGACTCACAGCGATCCTAAAGGACAAAGTAGAACTCCCCCTATGGGTTTCGGAGACTATGGGAGTAGAAGGTCTCATCTACCCATGGGGGAGCTGGTGGCTTCAAACCCCTGACCTTGAGGTTAGCAGCCCAATATGCCACCGGGGCTCCTTGGAGCTCAGGTTAGAGCTCCCTGTGTAGCTCTGTCCAGCAGAAGTCGAGTTTATAAGCCTGGTGCTCCAAGAAGGGTTTAGGGCTAGAGATAAAGATTGGAGAATTACCAACAATTGGTGTTAGGTAAAACACTGAGAATGAAGAGGAAGTTCCAGAACATGGAGAGTTAGACGAGAAAAAGACTAGTCAGAACCTGGAGTGACTCAGAGACAGGAGGGGTGGGCACAGGAGGAGACTAAGCAGAAACAAGTGTAACTCATAACCATCTGACATGGATGCCAGGAAAAGACAGATTCAATGTGTTTCTTCCCTTCCCTCCGTCCTTCGAATGAAAGGGCTGTGTCAGACATTGTGTGCTTAATGGTGGAGACACATGGTCAACAAAGATAGGACCCTTGACTTAAATGGAAGTCATATTTCCCTGATACTCCTAGATATCAATCAACTGATAATAAATTAACTTGAGGTATAACTTTCAAAAATGGATACAAGGATGTATAATAGGGCTTTGACCTGGACAGTGAGGTCAAACAAAGCCAAGGAAATAATGTTGCCTTCTACTTTCATCCTATTATTGTTCTCTCGGAAGACAGGCTCAGGGTTGCCAGGTCTTCTAAGTTTCCAGAAGAAGGTGAAAATTCCAACATTCATCTGAAATCTACTTGTTTTTAAGCATCAGCACAAATCAGTAGGACCCAATGCTCTGGCGAAAAAAAAAGATACTTGCTCTAACAAGTCAGGGAAGTAGCAGGCTTGTTCTACCCACAGTTCCTAAAGACAGGGAGGCACAGCGTGCCAGGAAGCAGGGCTGCGCAGGAGCGAGGTAAGGGCAGGCCGGTATTGTACAAGAGGGCTTGGGTGTGCCAACCCAGTGGGTCGCCATGTTTACATGGGCTTCCTAGGGACTTGGTTTTTACATGACTGTAGGGTTAAAAGGGAAACCAAGGGTGTTCATCCATTTTGAGGTGATTACTGTAATGTAGCCATCCTCCCAGCCAAGCTCACTGCCGTTGAGTTCACTGTTACTCATGGGGAGCCCTGGTGATGTGGTGTGCTGGGCATTGAACCATTAGCAGCAAGGTCAGCGGTTGGAAACCATCAGCCCCTCCAGGGGAGAGATGAGGCTCTCTGCTCTCATTAAGATTTAAAGTCTCAGACACTTAAAGGAGTTCTTCTACTTTGTCCTATAAGGTCTGGGAAGTAGAGGGTTACTAGGGAAAAAAAAGCGCATTCGCACAGTGGGCACAAACATCTAGAAAGCTCTGCAGTCAGAAGCCTGCTCCACTCAGAGACGGGTGGTTCCGAGCCCCCACATTCGGATATGCTCATGTTGCTGTGCATTGCTCCTTGGACTGTGAGAGAGTCTTCCCTTTTGGGGGGGAAAGACAGAAAAAATTTTTATTATGCAAAGAAATTCAGTGTCTGTATGAAATCGGAGCAATAAAGTACCGGGGGAGAACAGCTATTAATGTCCTTTCCCCCTTCCTACACCATTAGAAGACTCATTGCATGATTCATATTTTTGAGATGATTTTAACTGATATTAGATTTATTTTTCAATGTGGCAATGTACTGAGCATCAACTCGTCGATAGATGTGACATTTAACTGAAAAGCAGAGATTAAACTGATCTCAACCTAACGCACTCATCTGTGGAGAACATCTATGTAGTATTTAAATCCACTCTATTCCTTTGGACTCAAACCAAAATCAAGCTCACTTCCATCGAGTCAGTTCTGGTCCTTAGAGACCCTATGTGAGAAATAAGTCAGCAGGCTGGTGGTCTTCTGCAAACAGAGAGCAGGGAGTCAAGTCATTACTGAATCACCAGGGCACAGATGATCAGGACAACCATGAGCGCTCAGGTGCCTAGGGTATGGACTGTGGGAACCGGATGGATTAAGAGAGTGTGTGTATGTGTGGGGGAAACTTAGGCCAAACTCGGGAAAGATGGTTAACTGCATAGACAATCTGGAAAGATGGTGAGATAGTTAGGGTTTATTGTGCCAACCTGGCCGATAAACACGTGGGGTTAATTGAAGGGCGGAGGGATAAATGGCTTGGTGAGCCTCGCCTTTTGAGTGCTTGGGTCTCTTGCTTTGTGATGGTCACACCAGGGTGCAGCTGCCTTAGCCAGTTCCCTGCTTCAGCTGGGAAGGCTCACTTCCTGCGAGACATCCCTGAGGAGAAGCCACATAGTCCTACCCCAATGCAGTCTGGGTGCTGGAGCAGCCCTGCTCAGATGCTTACATGCTCGCTGATTCAGTTTTCCTCCTGCACTCGGCATCATTGCCTCTGTTTTGTGAGATGGAGGAGGACTTTGTGGATTGGTGTTGGACATATGGGTTAATGGGTTAATATTGGACGTGTAGGCTTGGGCAGCACCGGGTTGGGATGTTTTCTTGATGTGCACTTAACCTTTATATAAAACTCTCTCTAATACAAGAGTGTCTGTGGATTTATTCCTCTAAAGTACCCAGACTAACACAGATGGGAAATCCCATAGAACTCAGCCAATGAGGAACTGGAGGAGAGGGCTTGCGAACTAGGGCATAAAATGCTTTTAGACAAGCTGTGAGGTGCACCCCCCTTTTTGCCCAATTTGTCTCCGGGCTTGGGTGCCTGATTTTTCAAAATAGAACAATAAAGGCCTCTCTCGCAGGAACGTGAGTACAGACTGGATTTCTTGAGCATCTGTTGGTTAAAATCCTGAGATAACGTATTGGGAAACTCGGGATAAGGCAGTCCATCTCAGTTCTCTCAAAAGAGACCCATTGGGGTACGGTAAGGGGTTTATGCTGGTCATCCAGTTGCCCAGAGGAACCAGTGAGGTATCCGGGATCTCAACAACGTGCTTCACACTGTAGGACTTACTAGGACTGGTCCTGTGGGCTTCTGAGACGGTCGTTGTTTGTCGGAGTGGAAAGCCTCATCTTTCCCCACAGAGCTGCTCGCCTTGTGGTTTGCAGTGCACAGAGTGACCCAGGACTCCAGCAGGAGAAACAGCTGTCCCCGCGTGGGGGAGCTGGGCTTGTGGACTGCCATGCAGTGAAGAAGCTGCGAAGCTCCCTGGTTGTGCAAGGTCACATGGGAATGGCCGATAGGGTGAGGAGGACCTCTACCCACATCTGCTGTGCTTCCTCCTGCCCAAAGGAAGGCATTGCACTTCTGTTGTTTAATTTAAGCCCCGCCTCTCTTTTGCGTATTGTACCTAAGTGAGAACAGTCCTGTTTTTATATTAATTGTAATGAAAAAAAGTAATTGGGGAAAGTAGATTATGAGTTTCTAGAATAACTGCTCAGCGGTGTGACTTTAAACATCGTGGTGTCCTTACAACATGACTTTGCTGGGGAAAGGGCACTTGAGCCGAGGAGAAAGAAGATGGAGTACCAGGTAAACAATACCTGGGGGAAGAGCATGTCCTGCAAAGGGAGGGGAAAGTGCAAATGCCCTGAGGTCTGTTTGAAACTAGTGTGTTCAAGCCGCAGAGGCGAGGACCAGTGGCCAGCATATAGAGGCACTTATGAGGCACCAAAAGACGTTTTACCCTTGATGTTTTAAATTTTAACCAGCCCCATCAAGACTTACCATCTCTGAGAATGTCCTTCGGGGTCAGGATGAATCGGCTTCCTGACTGGCAGTGAGTTTGGGTCGGTTATTTAACTAGTGACGGCCTGGAATAGGGCAGGAGCAATGGAAGCGGTGAGCAGTTCGTTTTTAGATGAATTTTGAAGGTAAATTAACATAATTTGCTATTCAATTGAACGTAAGTAGGGAAAAAAAGCTGTTGTTGAGGAGGGGAGCTCACATTTACTGAGGATCTCCGACTTGTGCTTCGCGTCTTCAAAGCAAAACATTCAATATCCCTTGTTGCGAGGTAGAACCCCTGATGGCGCTGTGGGTTGGCTTTGGGCTGCTAACAGTGACAGAGGCTCTTCACACCCTCCAGTTGTTCCGTGAGAAAAGGACGAACCTGTCTGCTCCCCTCAAGATTTATCACCTTCGAAATTCAAAGGAACAGTTCTGCGCTTCCCTACAGGATCTCTATGAGTCTGAATTAATGGGGCAGCCATGTGAGGTAGTTGTAGCTGAAGTGTATAATTACCGGAAGAAGTATTTCCCCTATTTAGAGAGAGCAGCAATTTGTTTGGGAGGCTGAAAGAAAGAGGGATTTGATTTCGATTTTTTAAATGTGTCTTGTTTGCACAATTCAAAGAAGCCAGACAGCCACAGAGATGTAGGCAAAACACAGGGAGTGGGAGTTACCAGAAAGCTGTGTTGAGTGGCTGTGATCCAAAGCCACCCCTCTGTCCCTCTGGTGACAGCAGGATGGTAGGTCTGTAGGAAACAGACTGTACCCAGCCAGTCATTAAAAGCTACTTAGTGGAAGTTCTCATGCATTTATGTTAGTTTAGCATTAGTGTGTTTGTTTTATGGATATAGGAAAAAAAATCTGTATTTACCATTCTCAAGTGCAAGCCTCTAGTGCACAGATGGACGTAACTCCTGCAAACAAACCTAGCACAACTGCTGTTCCTCCGGCCTGAAATGGCAGCCCTGCCCTCTGGAGAGTGGACGGGCACTGTCTTAGGAAACTCAGAGCACATGGCTGTGCAGTGGCCTGGCTTAACAGAAGCTGAGATGTTTGCAATAGGAATAAGGAGGACTCTTTTTGGAAGTAGTAACAAGGGACAGGTGATTAAAAATAGATCATAACTTATTCCCTTTTAATAAACTCAAAAGGACTAAAACATATGAATTTAAGGAGTTTCTTGATTATTACAGATTTATCAGGGCCGAGCTTGCTAGGACTCAGAACAGGCATAGCTCTTAACTCTATGAATACTCACATCTCACCTTTCCTATCAGGTGTATTCTAATGACTTTGAAATAGATAATACCCTTCCCAAATGTATGCTATCTCTTATAGTGTAATTTTTTAAGAAATCAAAGAAATACTAATTTTAGAGACAACTTAGAAGCATAGTGATCAACGAAATAAAGCACTAAGATAATTGCTGATTTACAGCCAAGTGTTTAGGACCTTGAATTGAGAAACAAATGTTTTGGTAGAAGTTAAATTTTATTTATAAGGAGCGAAGTTCTTGTAATGCGGATTGCTCAGTCGTGGGGATAGATTAGAAAATGAACATCTTGATTGACCTCTCCTTTGACCCAGCTCGATGCCATCCCAGACAGCAGACATATCCTCTTACAGAATGCCGTAGGGTGAGCTGTGTCCCACAAGAGATGATGAAGTCCTAACGCCCTGTGCCTCTGAACGTGACCCTGCTTGGAAGTAGGATGTTTGAAAGTGTTCTTAGTTATCTGTGGTAGTTACGGATTTATAACGTGTAGGGTTGGACTCTAGCCTGTCGATCAGGTCACAGCCTGATGGCACCTCCTTCCGTGGACTTCTCATAAGGAGGGCCCTGGGGACCTCCCCTCTCTCTGTCTCTCTCTCTGCCTTCTTTCTGATGGCTGACCCTGGTTGCTGGATGCCACTGCCGCCATTGGATCCACACGACCTTGCCCCCACCAGCGTATGCTCTTCCTGCCTTCTGCATCCCTGCATGTGGCCGCATGAGTCTGAAGAGGAACTTATGGACCATTCTCAGACAGGTGGACATGAGTTGGACTGGGCTGGGATGTTTTCTTTCTTTTTTGGTTTTTTAAATCATTTTACGGGGGATTCTTTTTTCTTTTTTTTACAAAATCATAGAAGCCTTTATTGAACAAAAATATCAAATGTGAAACTACTGCTTCTTCATATGCAGGTCCATACACTTCTGAAGGCAGTGTTTCTGTGTTTGAAATGACCCGAAACATTCTTCATTCTTAGATTTACACTACAGTGTAACAGTGAAATTTTGGCATCTTGAGGGGTTCAAATTGTGTTACTTTTGGGTTTTTTTTAAACATTTTATTAGGGGCTCATACAACTGTTATCGCAATCCATACACACATCAATTGTGTAAAGCGCATTTGTACATCATTCTCAAAACATTTTACTGGGGATTCTTACAAGTCTTATCACAATTCATACATCCATACATTGTGTCAAGCATATTTTTACATTTGTTGCCATCATCTGTCAGAATATTTTCTTTCTACTTGAGCCCTTGGTACCAGCTCCTCATTTTTGATATATAGTAACTTCTTGATATACCAAGTTCTCCTACACATATATGAGTACCATTGGATTTGTTTGTGGGGGACCACCCCAAACCAAGTATGGCCCACCGAATGGGTAATAAGAAGCAATTGTGTACTTGAAGGGTAAATAAGCTAAAGAAGCAACAGACAAGACGTGCAAGGGCTCAGCTCTTCCATGGAGCCTCAGAGGAACGAGGCCAACTCCTTGCTCTCAGACTCCCCTCCTTCAAAGCTGTCAGACAATATATTTCTGTTCATATAAAGCCACTGATTTATAGTATTTTGTTACACAAGCTCTAGGAAACTGCAGGGTCAGTGATTAATGTGGCTCTTTTAACTCACGTCTTGAACTAGCACCAAACGACCTTTCCTGCATGGGTCTGGTAAGAAGGTGGGGGAAGATACTAATAGTATTCACCTATGAGTAACTAAGTTTGGTTCCCTGTGTGGTAGTTATATAATTGTCAATTTGAGAGGATTATGTGTGAAGGGGTAGAGTCTACTAGTGTCAATCAGATCGTAGCCAATGAGGTTTCTGTGTGGGCATGGCCTTCTCCTGAGAATTCTGGGAAATCTGGGATTTTTCTCCTTGGAGGTGGTAGACTCTGCACACACCCTGGGAGACATAGCAGCTGACAGGACGCATGGACCCACCCTGATTCAGAGACCCTTGCCAGCGCTGAGATGTTTCCAATGACACTGGATTCAAAGACTTTCTACCCACTGGCCTGTGATCTTCTACATTTGACATCATTGCATGTGTTTCCTGAGTCTGAAGAGGACTTTATAGATTGGTATCGGACATATGGGCTAATATCGGACATATGGAGTTGGACTGGACTGGGTTGGGATGCTTTCTCAATGTTCAATTGCTCTTGTATATAAATCTCTTTCTTATACACATATGTGGGTCCATGAATTTGTTTCTCTAGTATACCCAGACTAACACACCCTGGAATGCCATCCATACTGTAGTGTATAAAATAGCCCTCTGAGAAGCAGGAGGAGAAATCTCATTACCATCAAGAGCCAGGAGTAGAGTACATCCTCTCACCAGATCCCTGGGCAGTGAACCTCCTGATTCCAGAAGACAGTTATACCATCAGAGGAGCAGCAGCAGAACCAGGAGCCAGAGCATGGAATAGAGCAATCTACACAGCAAATAAAAATGAATGCTTCTACAAAGTGGGTGCATAAGCAAATGTGGTGAGGAAAGCTGATGGTACCCGACTCTCAAAAGATAATAGCATCTGGAGTCTTAAAGGCTTGAAGATAAACAAGCGGCCATCTAGGTGAGAAGCAACAAATCCCACATGGAAAAAGCACACCAGCCTGTGTAATCATGAGGTGTCGACAGGAAAAGGTATCAGGCATCAAAGACCCAGAACAAAAAATCATATCATTGTGAATGTGGTGGGGTACAGAGTTGGGAACCAAAGCCCATCTGTAGGCAATTGGACATCCCTTACAGAAAGGTCATGGGGAAGAGACGAGCTAGTCAGGGTGCAGTGTATAGTACTGATGAAACAGACAACTTTCCTCTAGTTCTTTAATGCCCCCCCCCTAATTATCATGATCCCAATTGTACATTACAAATATGGCTAGACCAGAGCATGTACACAGGTACAGATAGAGCTGGAAACACAGGGAATCCAGGACAGATAAACCCCTCAGGACCAATATTGAGAGTAGCCATACCAGGAGGGTAAGGGGAAGGTGGGGGTAGAAAGGAGGAACCAATCACAATGATCTACATATAACCCCCTCCCATGGGGGATGGACAACAGAAAAGTGGGTAAAGGGAGATATCGGTCAGTGTAAGTCATGAAAAAATAATAATAATTTTTAAGTTAATGGTGAGGGAGGGAGGGAGGGTGGGGGAGGGAGGGGAGAAAATGAGAAGCCGATAGCAAGGGATCAAATGGAATGAAAATGTTTTGAGAATGATGAGGTAAACAAATATACAAATGTGCTTGAAACAATGGATGTATGTGTGGATTGTGATAAGAGTTATATGAACCCCCAATAAAATGATTAAAAAATAAAAGAAGTAATTATGCATCAATAAAACATCCCACTCCAGATCAAGTTCATAAATTTGATATTAGCCCATAAGTCTGATATTAGCCCATGAATTCCTCTTCAGACTCATGTAGTATATGCAATGATGCCAAATGTAGGAAGATCATAGGCCAGTGGGTGGAAAGTCCTGTGGGTCCAGTGGTGGTGGAAGTATCTCCAGGGCTCTGGCTGCCATCAGTGTGGCTCCATGTGGCTTGTCATCTGGAATGTGTAGCGGAGAGAGAGTGTGTCCCACCTCCAGGGAGGAAGAGAAGTAAAGTAATGCACCCACCAGCCTGTGATTTCCCAGCTTCCTGGTTCACCAATCTGCAGCTGTGTGAGTCGGGAGGGGGCTACAGCTAACATATGACCCATCAAATTGAGTTGGCCTAGGATAGACCACTTCCTTGATATAAACGTCTTTCTTGATATAAACGTCTTATATATATATATATATGAATGTCACTGGTTTGTTTGTTTTTTCTAGAAAACCGAGCCTAACACACCAGTGCATAGGAGAAAGCTCACCTTTTGCCCTGAAATTCATTCTAAGGATCATGAGGGTTCTTTTGTGTATTCATGAATTGTAGCTATGTGTGTACTTGAATGTAGTCTGTACTGACACTATGACCTTCTAGGCTTCTACAGGAGACAGTATTCATCCAAACTTAACTAAGACAGTGAATGCAACATCCAGACAATCTCCTTAAGCAAATCTCTTCGAAGGCAGTACAGTCGGAATACTCCTGAGAGCACGAGGACTTTGTCTCATATACCTTGTCTCATCTAACTATCAGGAGAGGCCATTTGGGCTTTCACTGTCATCCACAGTCTTCTACCAACCAGAAGTTCACAATTTAAGCTCTGATACCATTCTCCCCTTCAGATTTGGATCATATCATTTACAATTCTTAGATCATAGATGAGGTGTGCTGCCTCCACGTGGGCTCTTCCATGTCCATTCCAGTCCCTGGAAAAGAACAACATGTCTTGGAAAGTAGACTCTGCAAAATAAAGGAAGAACCCAAAATGGATCGACACAGTAGCTTTAACAATGACGTCAAACAACAATTGTGAGGCTGGACAGAGAAGGCTGCGCAGTGTTATGTTCTGTTGCTCTTAGTCTAAACTAGCTGGAGGG
>NW_022103900.1:42843555-42849838 GCF_000313985.2 Echinops telfairi
GGAAGAAGTACACCCAGAATGCTCCTTAGAGGCAACGATGACAAGGCTTTGTCTTAAATATTTTGGACATGTGGTCAGGAGAGAGCACTCCCTGGAGAAGGGCACAATGCTTGGTAAAGTGTAGCGACAGCTAAAAAGAGGAAGGCCCTCGAGAGCTGCATTGGCACAGTGGCCAATGATGGGCTCAGGCATGGGCACCATTGTGAAGATAGCGCAGGGCAGCGCAGTGTTTCATTGGGTTGTGCATGGGGTTGCTATGGGTTAGAACAGACTCGATGGTACCTAACAACAACAACAAAAACTGTGTGTGCCATTTCTTGATGTAAATCTTTGTATATTCATAGGCAAGGAGTCCTGGTGGTTGAGTAGGTACATGGTGGGCTGCTAACTGCCAGTTTGAAACCACCGGCTGTTCTGCACGAGAAAGAAGGCGCTTTCTCCTCCTGTGAACAATTAGGGATAGCTCTACCCTGACATGTAAGTCAGAATCTTTGAGATACGCATACACATCTTTTTTTATTATTGTTTTCACATACACATCTTTGATATATACATGCACATACAAGTGTCACTAGTTTTGCTCCTCTAGAGGATCCAGCCTAACACATTAGGGGAAGGGGGTGGGGGGAGAGAATGACTAATGTGGTAACAGGTTTATATGAATGTGGATAAAGCAAAAGGAAACATACAGTGCGAAGGTGAGCAGCACACTGTCAGTAAGGCAAAAGAAGACCCTTTACAACAAGGATACATACATTATGTATACCCTCCTGTAATATTAGTTATAAAGATCAATCCACGAGTGGATACATTGCAGATAGGCAAGATGAACAGTGCTGGGTAGGCAAACAGGATGACCCTCAGTTGCTACTGAGTCAATTCTAAGTCATGGCAACCCCAAGTGTGCCATAGTAGAACCTGTGCTCCATAGAGTATTTAGGGACTACTTTGTGGGGAAGTGGATCATCAATCCTGTCTTCCAAGGTGTCTCTGGCTGGCCTTGAAACTTGAGGCTTTTGGTATGCAGGCAAGCATGGTGTAGGCTCCTCTGTCTTGTTGGAGTTGTCCACTCTGGACATTTCACATAAATGGAGTCTAAGTGTCTTTTGTGTCTGGATTGTTTCATTTACTGTAGTATTTTCAAGATTCATCCACGTCACCTGTCTCAGCACTTCATCCTTTCATAGCCATCCCATCTTATGGATCCGACACATTTGTGCATGCATCGATCTGGTGACAGCCCTGGGAGTGTTTCCACTTTGGGGACACCTTGAAAAATGCTGCTATAAACATTCATTGACAGTCTTTTATATGAACATATAGTTTCAATTATCTTGGATATATAGATGTCTATATGTACTTCAAAGAGTTTGTGGGAAAATTCCATTGCCTTTTAATTTTTTCTCACAAATTTTTGTAAGATCCCACGTTTGTATTCCCTTGTATATGTATGTGTTTAAATTCTCTACACACACACACACACAAACACATGAGTTCCTGAGTGGCTCCATTAAGTATTAGGTTCAAAACAAAAAGGTGGATGGTTCACACCCACTCAGAGCTTCATTGAAAGACAAGCCTGACTTCTGAAGGGTCAGATTGTAAACCTTATGGAGCAGTTCTAGACCCTGTGCATGGGGTTGCCATGAGTCAGAACTGACTCAACAGGAACTAGCACAGCATAACAATACACTTTAGGAGTGAAATTGCTAGGTCATATAGTAATTCTAGGCCAAATGGCATATGTATGGATATATATATGTAAATGTATATGTATATATATATCCCTGCATTCACTTCTCAGCAGGATGGCACTAGTTTTAGATACCTAATGAGTGGGATTGCAGAGACAAATGACCTTCCAAAGTAGCTGAATCACTTCACAGTTCTACCAGCAATATGTGAGGGCTCCCATCTCTCCACATCCTTGCTAGCACTTGTTTTTATCTTTTCATTGTCGCCATTCCAGGATACGAAATGGTATTCAGTGGGGGTTTGGTTCATATTTCTCTAGTGAATAATGCCTGAAAGCACTGACTAATCTTGGCTGAAAGAAAACACCAGAAAGATGTTTACTTGCAGTTTATTGACTATACAGAAGCAGTCAACGGTGCGGATCTTAACAGACTTTGGCTAACAGTACAAAGAATGAGAATCCCAGAGCGCTTCGCTCTGCTCATATGGACCCTGGACACAGACCAAGAAGCAGTCCATTGCCCAGAATAAGGGGATCGTGAGGCTTCAGAAGTCAGTCAAGGTGTGTGTGTCAGGGTTGTAGTCTTAGCCCACATTTATTCAATCCGTATTCTGAGAAAATCTCAGGAGCTGGACTATGTGAAGGAGAACACAGCTTCAGCATCAGGAAGTTTTATGAACAACCTATGATATGCAGATGACACAACCCTGCTTGCTGAAATCGAAGAGGACTAAAAACATTTGATGATAAAAATGATAGACTGCAGCCTTCTGAATGAATTACAAGCCAAAGTAAGAGGGGGGAAAAAAGCAAAATTCCTCACAACTATATCAATAGACAGCATCATGATAAATGGAGGAAATATTGAAGTTGTCCAGAGTTTGGATCCAACAGTCAATACTCAAGAAAGCAGCAATCAAGAAACCAAATGATGTATTGCTTTAGGCAAAGCAGCTGTACAAGACCTCTTGAAAGTACTACAGGGGGGAAAAAGTCACTTAGAACACTGGGGTGCCCCACACAAAAACAGGCGCTTCACACACATCACAAAAACATCAAAAAGCGACACCAAAAAAAAAAAACACAAAAAAAATCCATGCCGGTGAGTTCTGGTGCTGGTGAAGAGTATGGAAGTACAACGGGATGCCCAAAGCACATGGCAGGCGGCTGTTATCTTTATGGAGAGGAGCCTGGTGGTGCAGTGGTCAGCCACTGGCCGCTAACCAAAAGATAAGTGATGAAACCCACCAGCCTCTTGTCTGCTTCCGTAAAGATTTACAGCCTGAAAAATACTAAAAATCCAATGTCGTTGAGTGGATTTCGACTCATAATAATAACCCTATAGGACAGAATAGAACTGCCCCCTGTGGGTTTTCGATCCGTAACTTTTACCAGAGAAGAAAGTCTCACCTTCTTCCTGAGGAGTGATGGTTTCAAACCACAGACCTTTCTGTAAGCAGCCCATCGTGTAAGCCACGACATTACCAAGGCTCCTAGTGTCACCAAAAGTCAGTATCCCTCAATAGCTTGGATTTGGTTCTGTGCTTTCAATTTTTATGGAAGCTGTTCACCAAACCTTTCATCCACAGAGCCGCTGGGTGGAATCAAACCACCAGCCTTTGGGTTGACAGCTGATTGAAAACAGCTCAAGCCATCTAGGGACCAAACTTTCTTTTTTTAATTCCATACTTAGAAAAGGGGGAGTGACAAGGAAATTACTAAGTTCTTAGCATCTTCCAAAACATGGGATCAATATTCTGTCCTGTTTCCTACCCTATTATACATCTATACCTGGTGCTCGTAATTTCTGTTCCAAAATACTCATCAGCAGAGGCCAGGAAGGTCACTTCATTCTATCACTGATGCTTCACCAGTATATCCTACAACAGAATGTCCTCGCTGGGACAGTGAGAGGATCAGCACCTACAGGTCCCTGAAACATCTGGATCTTGGGACCTTGCTTTAGAAGTAGTCTGGGAACCAACCGTGCGTGCAACCATGAGCTGGTGCCAAGACCAAATGTGTTAAGCCGTTGTTCATTACTTCACGTGCAATAAAGAGGTTGTGATTGTATTTTACTGCTGTTGGTGTTGTTAACGTACAGTTTTTATACATATATTGTATTAGAATCAGGCAATGGTTGACAATAAAAAGGCTGCTTATGGAATGAATACTTATATGAAAACATTACTCAAGGGATTTTCAATCCCTTTTCCTCAGAACATGATGAATGGAAACATCAATTGCTTTTCAGACGTGTTAGTTCCTGCCTCAACAGGGGCTTTGTTACGAGACTAACGTGAACAAGGGAAAAACCACACCGGGCCCTGCAGAGCACTTGGCGCCACGGGAACCTCGGGCTGCACCCGCTCACCTGCACGCACGCATTGGGGGCACACAGCAGCAGTACTCATGTCCTGAACAGAACGGTGGGGACGCAGCAGATTGCCAGGTGGCCAGGGCTGACAATTTCGGGCACCATGCACTCTGAGTTCTTTCCATCCTGCTGGGGACCAGGGGTGGCTGTGGCACTGAAACCACAGCCCGCCCCTGAGGCAAGGTTCTTTTGGCTCCAGTTGTCGGACTCCATTAGACCCCTATGGATTGCAAGGATGACCAAATGAAAGCCCTGTTTGTTTACAACATCTTCCGGTTTTAAAAGCAAAACAATGACAAGAAACGAAAACATTAGGAGGGCCCATGTGTGCTTACAAGGGTCTCCTCCATGTGGCCTTTCTGGGATTGTAACCACCAAGGGCTTTGTGGGGGGGACAGGTCTGAGCAACTCGGGAGTGTTCTTCAACCTCCCCACAACCTGAGCGAACGTAATGAGCACAGCAGAGGGGGACAGGGCCCAGGAGCCCTTTGTCCCATCCCACGCTGCTCGTGGGGAGGACACCAGGAAGCTAAGGGAGGGAGGTCAGAGACTATCCAACCTTACCTGATGGTTTCCAGCCAAAGCAAGGAAGGGGTGCGGGGGTGTTTATCAGTGCAGGAAGGGTGTGTTAGTCCCAGTGGACTAGAGAAACAAACTCATTGACACTCATATGGATAAGAACTTTATAGAAAGAGTCATTGTATGTTAACAAAACATCCCAGCCCAGTCCAGATCAAGTCCATAAGTCCTATGTTAACCCACATGTCCAATACTGATCTATAAATTCCTCTTCATACCCAAGAAAC
Source organism: Echinops telfairi (assembly GCF_000313985.2). Classification (NCBI taxonomy): domain Eukaryota; kingdom Metazoa; phylum Chordata; class Mammalia; order Afrosoricida; family Tenrecidae; genus Echinops; species Echinops telfairi. The sequence goes on from NW_022103900.1 coordinate 42,848,435, forward strand.
ACATGCAATGACGTCAAATTCAGGAAGATCACAGGCCAGTGGGTGGAAAGTCTTGTGGATCCATTGGCAGTGGTAGCATCTCAGTGCTGACAGGAGCTTCCATGGGGCTCCTCCAGCTCCAGGGTTCTGGCTGCATTGATGCAGCTCCATCAGGGTCGTCATTAGTAATGTCTCCCAGGGAGTGAGTGTATCTGGCTATTTATCTCCATGGCTCATCAAGCTGTGACCTGAGTGACAGGCGAGACTCTACCCCTTCACAAATTGACACCAGATTATGTAACTACCACAGAGGGGCGGGGGTGGGGGCGGGGCGGAGAGAAGTTAGGGGGGAAGCCCTGATCTCATCAGAGACCAGTTTCAGAGGGGTGCAGGGGGATGGGAGGGAGAGGGATTTACACTCTATGCTTTGTCCAAGGGTGTTAGTGGAGGAGAATTGGGGGGAGGATGGCTTGGAATGGGGGGCATTACTTAAGACGTGGGTACCCCGCACACTTAGCAGTAGTCCCATAGGCTGCCACCTGAAATTTTCAGTCTAAGAAGCCACTCCAAGCTGCAGGGTTGTTGCGGGGGGTGGTGGTGGGAGGTGGGGGGTGGTGGTGGTGGTGTAGGCAGAGACCCCAGGCCATGTATAGTATGGAGATCAATTTAGACATTCTTGATCCTGGGAAGGAGTTCACCTACGTGGACATGGTTACACTTGACGATAGGATTTGTGTTATAGCACACAACTGAAATATTTCAAATGGACAAAAAAATGAATATCATATACACTGTCTTAAGATAACTTTCCCTCGAATGGGAGCTTCCTTTCCAATACTTTGAGGTCTACAAGACATATTTAAATACTGTACTACTGTGGAAAATGAACATTGCTTAAATTAAATCGGGGGAGTGAGGGGCTATGAATTTTCTTGGTGATTAATTGCTGTAACACTGTCCTCCGGGCGGCTGAGGGAGTTTCATATTTTCTTTAGACAAGATCATTAGGTGCCGGAGCTCTTACAGGACAATGTTGCTGCTGTAGGAATTCTGACATATTGCTAGCACTCATATTAGAACTATTAACTCCACTCTTATTCAGTTTTGTTACAAATCTTACCAAGGGGGCTGTTTCTCAGTATCTAGGTACACATTCTGTTTTAAGGCTGTAGATCGGGTTTTCGTAAATCCCCTGAGCTTGTGGTGGCTGCCATCATGCGTTGCTGCCACTCGAAGGCAGGTCCCCTGATGGTATTATTATTATTTGTTTTTAGGTTAAATTTCTTTTAAGATCATTTTATTGGAGGCTCTTACAGCTCTTACAACAATCCATACATCAATTGTATCAAGCATATTTTTTAAGAAGAGCCTCTATCACTTAGATCCACTAGAACAGCGGTTCTCACCATGTGGGTTGTGACCCCT
>NW_022103900.1:42850384-42852356 GCF_000313985.2 Echinops telfairi
CAGGAGCTTATTCCAAACAACATGTGTTCAGATGCCTACAGGTAGTCACCCTCAGGAACACTCTTGTCCTAGTCTCCGCAGAGTCCTTCCAAACTGCGATCCAATCAGAGCAGGCCTCCAGGTGAGAGAGGTCAGTCCAGAGGGTTATGCGAAAGCTTTCTTGGGGGTGATCTTGAAAGATTTCACCAAAGGACGCAGGACAATTGAAGGGGGTTAATGTGCAAAAAAATTTAAAGAACATTGGGGACTGCGTTTGTGAGAAAAAGACCAGGAAAGTTGTGCCAAGGAATTTTTGTCCATCACAGCAATGCTCCTGCTCACTTCTGGAAGGTGGTTCTACAAGAACTATAAGTCCTACAAGAAATTCACCTTACAGCCCTAGTCTTTCCTGTCAGACTTCTCAGAAGTCCCCCATGCTCAAAGAACGCTGAAGGGGACACAGTTGGAGACCCTGGAGGGTGCCTGACCTGCCATTTTGATGAGATGTAAATGGCAGCACACCGGCTTCCTCGGGAGAGGGGTCTCTCTCACTGCCATTGGGTCAATGCTGACTCATAGGGCCCCTGTGGGTTTCTGAGATCTAACTGTTTATAGGAGTAGATAGCCCAGCCTTGCTCCTGTGGTGCCACTGGGGGTTTTGAACTGCTGACCATTTGGATCACAGCCCATCACATACCCCCTGCACCATGAGGACTCCATTTGGGAGAGGGTTAGAGAGATGGAAATACCAACTTCAGAAATTATAGGCCAAGTTATAGAATACATTGAGAAACAGTAGCTTCCCATTTTTATAATTTTTTTTAAATAAAAGATTCTGTGATTTTGTAGCCATACTTTGAGACTTAGACTCATTCTACAAGCGTGGGAAGGAAGATAGAAAATGGATGAAACAAGGTATCCTGGAGTTGAAACTGCATGGGGTGTGCACAGAAGTTCACTGCTTACTTTTGTATATGTTTGAAGAGTTCTGTAATAAAGGATTATTTTTAAAAGCCACCTTCTTAGGAATGGAAACAAGAAACAGGGAAGAAATAGGGTAAGTATTTGTAAATTGAGTTGAGACAACGTGTGAGTGAGCTGCTGCCTATAAAACTGGTGATCTGCTCAGCATAGCTCATCTAATTCACAGTGATCCCCCACTGCCTTTGAATCTGTTGCAACTCATAGCAATCCTATGGGTGGAGCCGAACTGCCCCTGGAGCCTTCTGAGGCTGTAAAACTTAATGGGAGCAGACAGCATCATCTTTCGTCTCTGTAGGTCGCAATATAACTTTTTATTAAATTTGTGGGAAAACGAAGTGAAAATTTCCACAAAGTTTTTGAATCCCTCTTATGTGCATGTGTATAGATACTTGACAGAGACATTTATACATATGTATTTACCTTTGCTTCAAATATGTCCACAAATATAGTGGATATGCTGGGTGCTGGGTGACATGTTTTGAAAACGTCTTAGCCATAATCAAACGCCTTGTTGAAATGAGTTGTTGGACCTAGGGGCTCAGGACCATGGCCTCAGAGAACGCCAAAGCCAATTGGTATAAGATGGTCCACAGGTCCGATGTTCTATATTCTCTATCCTCCTGGCTCCTTGCTTAGTGCATTGTAATAAAACTACTTTCTTAAAAACAAATAAATAAATCACTAAACAAAAAGTGTTTGCTTTGGTTTCTGTAAGAGTCTATAAAATCAAAGTAAGGGAAGTTTCTTTAAACACATTGTAGTAGGTAAAACTCAGGTAAAATAATATACTTTAGAAATATATTCAATTGAGATTAAAATATTTCTTAATAATAATAGGTGAAACCCATGTGATAATCGTACTCTTCTAGACAGATTCATAGTAATGAAACTTTTCCTTTTGCATTAAAGATTTTATAAGGATAATAATAGTGATCATATCCATAAATATATTGCTTTAGATTTTTAAAATCATACATCACACATTAGGGCATGTAAGCAAAAAGGTTGT
>NW_022103900.1:42852970-42869524 GCF_000313985.2 Echinops telfairi
TGAGTCTGGGAGAGTTTCCAATGTGAAACTGCCATGTCTTCTTTTGATATGTGTATGTAGTGGGAGAAGGATTAAAATTCAAATATATTTTATAGAGACCACTGTATGAATTCTTAAACAGGAAGAATAAAAAGACAAAGACACTCTCTGGAGAGGGAGCCTGTCAGCATGAGCCCTCAGTGGTGTTGAGAGGATGTGTAGCTGCATGATTATAGGGCACGATAAAGAAAATTATCACAAAGTCATGATTGGTGCAGATCACTTCAGCACTGTTACTGTGTGACTGCAGAAGCAGGAAAAAAAATTATATATATATATATACACATTATTGCAGATTAGAAATGCTTACAGAGTTGACCCTGAGGCGCTCCAGCCACTTGTTTACCTACTGGTGGGGTATACTTTATGACCAAGCAGCCCTGGTGCACCCTGACAAGTGTCTGAGGACAAGATTACTCCTCTCTGGGTCAGCTCAAGAAGTGTAATCTCCTTTCAAACACACTCTCACTGAAGGCAAAGCATTTTATATTGCTGGCTAATGATCACAGCCCTGAGACAATTGAAAAGTGTTTTCTTGAGGGTGTGCCCTGCTTCTTCTATAACTGAGCGCTGTGGAAAAGCTTGCTTGCTTATTTCTGGGTCTGGATCCTGCATCTGGTCCATCAACTTTGAGAACGTGGACTTGGGGCAGCAGCCTGCCATATCGCCTGCTGATCCTACGAGTCTGCCATCTGATCTGCGGACTTTGGACCCATTTGCCTCTGCAATCACAGTCTGATTTGCCGGCCTTGGTTTCAGTTGCCTGTGCAGCCACAAGCTTGTGGTCTTCCTGATGACCCTGGGTTCATCCACCCTGAAGCTGTACAAATTAGAAGCATCCAGCTCAACATCTGAACCACCGTTTTAGAACCTGCTTGAACATGGACTTGCCTGCTTCTACAATTTTGGGAGCCATGTTCTTGATGGAAATCGTTCTCTCTGTTTCTGTCTCTCTCTGTCACGCTATCTCATATATATATGAGCCCCACTCATTTTGCTTCTCTAATGAACCCAGTCTAAGCAGTCTAAGGCAAGGGTTATGTGTTAGCTGACTTAACTATTGATTCCTTGTTCCTAGTATTACAAAATAGGCACAAATGTATGATAAAAATGAAAATTAGGGATTATGGTTACAGAGAGTTTGTAAGCCCATCTTTAGTGGTACTTGATTGGGTTTAATACAAGAGGATTTGGGAATTGCCCTGAAGAAACAGGCTTTTTTATTTTTAATCACTGTAGAGTATGCATCCTTGGGTAGAAATCTGAGCCCCTTCTGAGCCCAGAATATTCAGCATTAGGACATTTGCATTTGAAAAGACATGCCAACCCACTTGGAGCTGCTGAGAGAATAGGAGATGTGTATTTAAAGGAAAGAGCAGAGTGAGGAAAAAGGATTATTTGATGTTTTAAATTTTGAGCAGGGGATTTGCCTTTGGATGGGTCTCAGCAGGAAAAAGTTGGTGCTCATTAGAGAAAACCCCCTTCTAGGACTGAATGCTAAAAGGAACTAGCAAGCAGCCTGGTATACCAGGGGGTCACCCCACCACCACCACTGCCACCACCAGAAAACAACACTGAATTTGTTCTTCAAAGCTATGTATTTAAATTTATTTTACAAAACAACCTTATCACCTTCAAAGTACTCTCAATTACACTTAATACATTTGTCAAATCTGTGATTCCGTTCCTGGAAACATTTTTCAAACTCATCTGTTCAGATGGCTGACAGCTCCTCTCTCATTTTGTTCTTCATCTTTTCTCCATTGTCAAATCGCTGTCCTTTCATGTCCTTCTTCATTCATAGAAACAAAAAGAAGTCACCGGGAGCATGGTCAGCTGAGCCAGGTGCATGGGGACAAGAGAGGAATGCTGGTTTTTGCCAAAGCCTGGCATACTGAGATGGCTGTGTGAGCAGGTGCATTGTCGTGGTGGCAAAACCAGTTCCCCGTCTGCCACAAATCAGGCCTTTTTTGTTGCACACTGTTAGCAATCTCTTGGGAACCTCTAAAAAAAGCTTGAGTAACAGTCTGACCTGGTGGAATGGACTTCAAATGCACTATCCCCCTCACACCAAAAAGACAAATGAGCATCATCTTGATCTTTGATTTCACTTGACAAGCTTTTTGGGGATGAGGTGACGATGGTGTCTTCCACTGGCTTGATTGATGTTTGCTGTCGAGATCGTAAGAATAGCACCATATCTTGTCATCAGTAATGACCTTGGGGAAAAAGTCTGGGTTGCTTCACAGCTGTTCTTTCAAAGCACGGCATGTTTCTAGTTGACACTGTTTTTCTTGGTCAGTTAAGAGCTGAGGCACAAATTTCCCAGCGACCCTTCTTGTTTCCAAATCTTCCATTACAATTTACTAAACCAGGCTCCAAGGTAGTCCAGGTAACGTCCCAATCTCTTCATGGTCCATCGTCAAAATTCCTGCACAAGTGCACAAATTTTGTTGACATTTTCGTCCATTCTGGAAGATGACGGATGTCCAGAACGAGGTTTGTCATCAATCAACATTTCACCTTTTTTGAAAGGAGAAAACCACTCCGATACTTTTTTCCCCAGAAGCACTGTCCTTAGAAGCTGTATTCAACATCACAATTTCTGCTGCATTTTTCCAGAGCAGGAAACAAAGTTTCATAGCTGCACGCTTTTCTATTAAAGTGGCCATTACAAAAAACGAGGTTTGAGCAAAACTCCTTTTACGAAAAAGTGTGACCATAGAGAACCTTCCTAGGCCAAACCACCGGGTACACTAATTCAGAGTGAGTTGTTCAATGCTCACCAAGTGGGAAAAATGTGGACCACGACAACACCACTCCGCTCAGAGCAATTGCAGGTCGTTTTTGGAACCCCCTGTACTTGCTGTGGTGACACCTGGGACTACTTGTTGAGGGAAGTGTGGGAAGAACAGCAATGAGGAGATGAGATAGATTTGGAAATGTGGCATTTTAACCATTAAGCTGTTTTATAGGGCTAGAGATGAGAAAGTCTGAAGTTTAAGAAGTTGTGAGGATCCTTAGCCTATGGGCAATGGCCTACTTTGAATGCCAGGGCTAATGATAGTGTGTAAGGAGCTAGCCAGTCTGAAGTACCAGAAAGTGTGTGTGAACTTCCAACCTAGTTACTGGTACCCTTTTGACCTCGGTTGGATGACTAGGACTGAGTTACCAGAACTCAACAAATGAGAACCTCTTGACACTGGGAGCTAGTGAATATTAGTGCAATTCTGATGGCTTTGCCCCGGACTGGTCTTTGTGTTTGGATTCATATTCTCAAAGCTCTAATTGGTCTGAAGATTCTTCACATTCAAGAGCATGCTTTTCTCCTCAGAATATTGAGTTGGTAGGGCTGGACAATTTAAAAATTGGATGCCTAAAATAAGGAGTGATTATGGTATGCAGCTGCTGGCTTACAAGGTGTTATGAGTATGTTTGGTCTCAAAATGAGTAGAGCAAGGGAAGATCAACATTTAATAATTTGCCTTTTACCTTACGGGTCTGGGGAAGAGAGGGTGGGGGATTTGTTGATAGAGTTATATGATTCAAGTATAAGTGATTATTAGCAGGGCTAATTTAAAAAAAAATCAAACTAATGGCCATCGAGTCAATGCTGACTCACTGTGACCCTGGAGGACAAGGTAGAACTTCCGCTGTGGGTTCCCGAGACTGGAACTCATTCCCAGCATAGAAAGCTCGTTGTCCTCCCATGGAGTAAGCAGCTGGTGATGTCTGAGCTACTGACCTTGAGCAGCCCACGGTGTAACCACTGTTCCACCAGGGCTCTAGCAGGCTCACTAGTGATTGTAAAGCTACAATTTTAGAAAATTAACTGAAGGAGGAAGGCAGTAATTTTTTTATATATAAAAGGGCTAATGGCTAGAAGAATCAGAGGGTGAACAGTGCTGAGTGAAATTACTTGCTATGACTCCTGTAGTCATATCTTTGCAACTCCCACAAATTATTGAGGGGTACCACACAAATAAAAACTCCATGTACTGACACGGAGTCCATTCTAACTCAGAGGGACCTTATAGGGTAGTATAGAATGCCTCTGTGGGCTCTTAAAGCTGGAAATCTTTCCAGAGGAGAAAGCCTCATCTTAGTCCCATGGAGCAGTTGGTAATTTTGAACTGCTGGCCTTGTGGCTAGCACCCAGCATGTAACCCACGCCACCAACAGAGCTCCACTGTGCAAATAGGGTGTATGACAAATGACAAATGAATATACATGAGCCATTTCAGAAGCAGGAAGAGAGAGAATCCCATAACCCAGGAAAGAAGAGCCAGCCAGCGGGGCGCAAGTGAAAGCCCTTACAGAGTCGAGGCAGTAGAGGTGCCACAGGCCAAAACACCGAGATAAAGAGAGAGACCAGAAGAGCATCACCAAGACCATGCGGCAGAGTGGCAGAATTCCCAGCCCACTGAACAAGGCATGGGCCAAGGGCTCACATAACTGAGAGGTCAAAATCAGAGAGACCTGCCTGCCAGCATAGCTGAGAAGAAGCATTGTAGACCAAAAAACTGTACCTTAACACCTTGTAACCTTAATAAACCCCACCATCATAAATATTCTGTGAAATCTGTGTGACCATTGCAACAAATTTATCCAACCAGCAGAAAAGTAGAGTGCCATGGGAGGGAGGGATGGTTGGTATTAGAAGGATGGAGGGTGCAGGCAAGTCTGATCTCTACCTTGTGGCAATTGGCCTTGAGCTAGTGTAGCCAGAGGAAGTCATATGGAGTGAGTACACATTTCTGCAGTACCTCAGCATGTAGTCATGATTGATTGAACCATCCCTTTCCCAGGTCTTTGTGGCCTGGCTAGCCCCCATCTAAGTCAGCTTATTACCATAAACTCTCCGAGGTCAGTTAGAGACCTAAAGATCACAAACCAAAAGCAACCGCACTGCACACTGGTTGGATCCACAATCAATGTTCATGGAAGCAGCAATCGAGGGAAGAAATGATGCTTTGCATTGAGTAGATCTGTTGCAGAAGACCTCTTGAACGGGTTGCAAAGCGAGGATGTTACTTTGAGGACTAAGGTGTGCCTGACCCCAGGCAGAGTATTTTCAGTTGCCTCAGGCATGTGGAAATGGGATATTGAATAAGGAAGACAGAAGAAGAATTGACCCATTTGAATTATGGTGTTGGCCCAGAAGATTGAAAGTATCATGAACTTCCAAAAGAAGAAACAAATCTGTCTTGGAAGGTGCCTAGCCAGAACAGTCCTTGGGGGCAGGGATGGTGAGGCTTTGCCTCACATACTTGACATGCTGTCAAGGGGGATCAGGCTCTGGAGAAGGACATTGTGCTTGGCACAGTAGTAGGGCATCAAAAAAGAGAAGACCTGCAACAAGATGGATCCACCCAGAGCCTGCCTTGATGGGCTCAAACCTACAAGGAATTGTGAGGGTGGCACAGGCCTGGGCATTGTTTGATGCCGTGGTAGGGTTGCTGTGCTTTGGATCTGACTTGGCAGCACCTAGCAACAGCACAAGGACATCCAGCGCGTCCAACTGCTATTCAAAGTTACGCACAAACTATCCTACCGACTCCTTCAGTCTGAAATTGATCGAGCATGCCCTCAAGATGCATGGTTAATCGTTGGAGATGGCTATGGGAAAGTTGGAAACAAAAAGGAGAAAAAAAACAGCGGTTGGACAATACGGCCTTGGTGATAGAAATGAAGCTGGAAGTTGCATGATAAAATTTCCTAAGATCACCAACTTCCTTATAAATATTTTTTTTCTGAAAAAACAAACAGCGACTTTGTAGGATGAAAGAGAGAGGAATCAAATTGACGACATGTGTGGGAAGAAACTATGGAAAAACTCAATATCATCAGGCAAAACATGGTGAAGGGCTGACTGTGGATCACATCTAATTGACTAGATGTAAGTTCAGGTTGAAGGTTAAACAAGTTCGCAAGAGCTAAAAATATAACTTTGAGAATATCCCACCTGAATTTAGACAACATCTCTGAACAGATTTGTCACTAATGACAGAAGACCTGATGCGTTATGACACCAAGAACATTATATATGAAGAAAGCACAAGGTCGTTTAAAAAACAGGAAAGGAGATGCCCAAGTGGAAGTCAGAAGAGATTCTGAAACTTGCTCTTGAATGTAGAGTAACTAGAGCAAACAGAAGAAACGATGAAGGAAAGAGCGTAACAATTTCAAAGGGCAGCTTGAAAAGACAAAGTGGATTACTACAATGAAAAGTGCAAAGACTTGGAGTTGCAAAGTCAAAAATAAAGAACATACTTAACATATTTTAAGGTGAAATAAGAGAGGGTAACTCCCACCCCAACCCAAACCGGAAAAAAAGTCTCCACTGGGCTGTACTTTCATAGTACTTATTTTTCCCACTTTGAAGGTGATAAAGTTGTTTTGTAAAAAAAAATTAAATACATAGCTTTGAAAAAGAATCCAATTTGGGGCTGGGGTACCCACTTGGACTTAAAGAAAATACTCAAGTTACAAGATGAACTATTGGAGGATTCTGTGGACAAAATATTGAATAGATTTTGAAAAGAAACCACAGAGTCACTGTTAAAAAAAAAAGGTCTGTATTCAACCGTTCAAGATGTAGCCTATGAACAAGACCCAATGGTGCTGCAGGAAGACCTCCAAGATGTACTGAAAGCATGAGCCACAAGTAAGGCAACAGGAACAAACAGGAGATTGAAATGTTTCAATAGGCTGGTGAAGCCCTGGCAGGACTCACTCCTCTATGCCAAGAAATTAGGAAGAAATCTACCTGGTCAAGTGAGGAGGACTTGAAGCACTTGATGATGGTGGCAGTACAGTTCGGGCATGGCAAGGGATGGGTTGACACAAAATGTATTAGAATTTTTCAATGTAAAACCGATCATCTGCGCTATAAGCCTTCACATAATTTACAATCTTGTTTAAAATTCAGTATTCCTAACATATAGATGGTTTTTCCATTGATCTCTTCCATCATATTGTCCTCACCAAGTGTTTGAAAAATATTCCTACACAGGTGCTTCAAAAAGGTCATGGAAAAATGGAATTGAAAGATAATGAAATTTTTTCCATGAGCTTTTGGAAAGAGACCTCAAATTCAAATATTCCCTGAGTATGTCTTAAACCACACAAGGAAAAGACCAAGACTAAAGCCAATCATCTGGATGAGGTAGACCATCAATATGGTCTATGTGCTGTAGTTCTTAGGTGCCATTGGGCCAGTTCTTACTGAGAGTGGCCCCGGGGTACAACAGAGGGACACAGCCCAGTCCCTGTCATCCTCGCAACTGATCGTATATGTGAGCCCATCTTTACACTGCCAATCCATCTTGATGCTGCCCTCCTATTTAGCCAGGCTTGATGGCCTTCTCTAGGGATGGGTCTCTCCTGACACCATGTTCAGAGCATGTGAAACAGAGTCTCACCGTCCTCGCCTCTTAACCTGTGTTCCCAGTTTCCATCCCTTCTTTCCTAACCCTTTGAACTTTGTTCTTGGCTAAATGCTGCCCATGCGATCTTAACTGGTCTGTTCATCTAACATGAGTGTTAGTTCAATTCCAGACCTGATAAGACACAAGGGTTCGCAGTTTCGCGGGTCCCACGAGTCCCTATTGGATTAGTTAAGCCTGATCTCTTTTATGATTTAGAGTGTATTTCAGTTTTCTCCCTCCACTACTCTGCCCTGCCCTGGAGTCGATTTAGTTTCACGGAGAACCTATATGGGGTTCCAAAGCTGTACATCTTTATAGAAGTAGATAACCTCATCTTTCTCCCACAGAGCAGCTGGTGAGTTCGAACTTCTGACCCTGCAGTCCAAAGTTTACCCAACAGAGCCACCAGAACTCCATTCTATCCAGAACCTTCTAACGTGATGCTTTTCAGAGCACTTGGTCGTGGTAGCTGGGCACCACTGGTCAGTTGTGGAAACTGATGCTTTCATTAGTCCACTGGACTAATTGTATCCATATATCTTTTGATTCTTATCACTCTTCTTTTCCTCTGGAGATCAATAGTTGCACCTGAGAGAGTTGCTCAGGGGCTTTTAAGAACCCAGTCACTACTCACTCAGGTGGAATGTAGAACATTGTCTTTGTACATTGTTATACCAACTGACCTTGTTGTCCCCTGAGACTGCGGCCCAGCAATACATTCCTTCAAGGTTGTGGCTAAAACAGTTTGCACAATGTTGCCCCCTGTAAGCCCTACCACATTCCTGGATATTTTTGCAGCAAAGGTAAATACACACATGCAAATACCCTCGGTCAAATTTATATATATCCATGGGCATAGTTCTACTTCTCCTCCCACACCTGCTCAGCTTGCTCGTCTACCCACCTATCTACTGGGAGAACACCGCTAGTGCCAGATTGTGTGTGCAATAGTATTTGCCTCTTTTGCCTTTGACTCTCGCAAACCTCTGCCCTTTGTCACTTTTTTGCCAGCTGTAACTCTGCCAGTGGGCCCTGGACAAAGGTGCTCAGGTCTAGCTCTGTCGGCCAGGATCTAGGCTGCCCCCGCTTCCCCCACTTTAAGTGCTCAGAGGCCATCCATCCCACTATCCAGCCTCCTGCCGAAAGGCACTCCGTTCTCCGACTCTGTGGGCTGGGAAGCCCTGTGCTGTCTTGTGCTTTTGTTTCAACTGCCTTATCTCTGGTGTCAGAGCTTTGTCTAGCTGATTGAGGATGTTGAGCACAGAGATTTCCAGGTCCAAAGGCCCTTATTTATCTCATTAGCAAGCTCTCCAATCCTGTTGGTGGACCACAAGCACCTCTGTTTGCTTAGTCCCACACAGTCGTTGGTGGGAGTTACAAAGACTAGCAGCCACATCAAGTAACTCACTGCACACTACAATGTGAGGGGACTTCCAAAAAGTTCATGGAAAATGGAATGAAAAGATAATGGGATTATTCTTCAGATTTTTGAAGTTCCTTTGTAGTTAGAAATCATGACTTTTTGTTTGTCTTTTTACAGTCCCTGTCTGCCCTCACAGGGATTTGCTTGCCTTTCTTCATTCAATACTGCATGTTCCTTAGTCCTTTAGGAAAATCATGATCATCAGCACATTGCGTCCATCTCTTAATCTTGTAATACATTTAAAATCGTTTGGGATTTGTGTGCAATTAGAGAATCTCTTTTAAAGTCAGTCATTACTGTAATTAACGCCACCAAATGGTTCTTATTTCATGATAAATATAAACTATAATGACAAATATAAACAAATTAAAACTTCATTTTCTTAAAACTGTATCTTCCTTATTCGTTCTTAGCAGCATTGACAGTTTTAAAATCATCCATTCTAACTTTCACGAGAAATGTGCATCCCACTCATAACACTTGCTTATAGTCTGTTTAATTGCATAGTGTACGTGAGAAGGTATTCTGTAGCTTTGATGTCTGTAATAACTAGTCCGAATGCTAAAAGAAATCAGTTACTAAGCTGTACGAGCTAATGGAGACATCAGTCACTGTATGCAGATTAATCTATGGGGTGGAGTTAGAATGGAGATAAGCTCGTTTGATTTTTCCCTGTGGAATTTTAGTGAATGATAGAGATGTCACCTGACATGTATTTTTCCACGAAACTGTGCAGCCAGTTTATCCACTTCAAGTCAGCGGAAGGAAGAGATGTTTTTATTTAAAAGGCCTACCATTGAGGAGACCAGAGCAGTACAAAACAGACTGTCTTTGGGGTGCCCTGTTTGACATCAGAAAATATCCTTTTGGCTTTGAAATTTACTCGTGGGAGTCACATACAGATGTTTCCCATTAACTCAGGCTTCAGAGTAACCGCAGGAAACAGTAACTGACCATGAGCAAACACGCAGGACAGTGGGGCTCCTCCCGTCTTAGGCCAGTCTCCGGGTGTCTGTTGATTCCCTAGGGAACAGATTACGTTGTGGGATGCTGTTCCGCTGTTCTTGCATCTTTGCAGGGAAAGAACTCACATGGCAGAAGCATGGTAGTAAATTAAAGTAAGCTTTTATGAGTTAAGACAAAAACATCAATAGTGTGTTCTCACAAACATCTCCAGACAGGGAGGCGGTGCAGTAGAACAAAGGAATGCCTGGGCAGTGCCTTCACCTTACCTAGCCTTCCTTGCCAACTGTCTGCTTCCGCGGGCGCTCAGAGGGCAGGGCCGCGTGGGTTGGAGGGTTGGTGGGTTCCTAGCGCATGTGCTTAAGTGTGTGTATGGCATGTGGCATGAACTGGTCCTTACCATGGATATCCACACTTTGAGTGTGTGTGTGTGTGTGTGTGCACGCGATCTAACCAGCCCTCACTGTGCATGTCTTTTCCCATAGCCTTCAGTGCACGCCTGATCTCTTAGGAAGGGCCCTTTTCCTTATGGACTAAGCTAGCTATTCCTTGCTGATTGGTAGGCCTTTGGGGGACAACTGCTTTCCCCCAAGCTTCCTGCCTATCTCACGTGCCACGCAAGGAGTATGGACCCAAATCATTGGGACAAGGGGTCGGTTGTTCTGGCTACTTCCTGCTGAATGTGGCTAATGAGGGGAACTTAGATCCATTTCTTTCTGCTTTTCTGCAAGGGCTTGTCTGTCCAGGTTGTAATGGAAGTGGAGGTAGGATCCCATTACTGTTATTCTTGAGAATGATAACTGTGGCTTTATGCCATCTGTAATTTGATAGCTTCAGTTCTGGAAGTGACGATGTGCATGAACAATGTAAGTAAGGTGGGGCCGAGAGGCATGAGAATGGTAATGCCCATTGAGGTATCCTGGTCATAGTGACACCTGCAAGTCCTGGAGACCTTGCTGAATGGTACGTGTGTTAGACAGGTTCTCTAGAGAAACAAAACCAGGACACTAATAGTTCTCTCTATATATATTTATACAAATAGATGTATAACATAATAAACAGTTAATTAATCTATAAAGCAGTATAAATGGCTCAGTGCAACTCACTTCCATGAGACAGCTAATACACCGGCAGTCCTTCAAGTCTTGAGGGCCGCTAGGTAGTCCTCTGTAGAGCAATTCAGGCTATCTGGGCACAAGCAGCACACAGCAAGGCAGGTCACCAACAGTCAGCCAGATGACAGGGTCCGATAGTCCCCAGCTCAAGAGATGTACCTTCCAGTAGTGTGGAGAAGCAGGTCTTGAAGGAACGTCAAGTGACAGCGACACAGTCCACGGGTTAGGGGTCCCACAGGTAGTGTAGCTTGTAAATAGAGGCACAGAACCAGCAAGGTAGCCACACACTGGTCCGATGATTAACGAGCCAGAGAGGAGGAGAGGCTGGCCGAGCCATTTATCTCTCTGCCCTTCAACTAATCTCACATGTGTTCATTGGCCATGTTGGCAAAACAAACCTACCTATCACAGTAGGTATTTATTTCTCTCTTGGAGATAGGCTCAGGTTACTGAAATGTGCCTTAACAGTTTGGAGAAATTGGTTAAAATGATTTTTTTTTTTTTACATCAAACACATCAGCTCATATGTGAGGTCCCAAAGGAAATTCCCTCGGGAAATACTCTTCAGGGGGAAGATTTGGCCCTGTCAAGAGAGCTCAGCTTAGAGAGGAAGGGAGTTTTCCTAATCTGAGTTCTTGGTTCGAAGTACTGCTCACTATGCACAAAGGAGGTTTTTCTTAGAAGCAATTAGTCAAGTAAGAGAAGGTGTGCCCAATAGGGGGAGATGGCCACTACTGGGAAAGGGAAGATAGATTTAAGGAAAGGGTCTTCTAATCTTTTCAAGCTAGAAGAGATAAAAAGCTTGTTGAGAAAAGCTATCGGAGAGGTCTCCCCATTGGTCAGGGCTTATGAGTTGTACCTGTCCCTAACTGAGTTGACAGGTACTGTGAGCAAGTCTGCTTGAAACATAAGAACTGGGTGGTGGCATTCACAAGCTCAAAGACCATTGGGGATTGAGAGTTGGTCCTTTGCGGAGCATTTACTTGTGTCAAGGTGTCGAAGAAACGCCACCCTAGCACTGTCTACTGGTTCACATGTATATTTATCTTGGTTTGTTTGGTCTGAGGATGGAGGGGCTGGCACTGATGGTTTGCACAGCTTTACTTGAGAATGTCGGGTCCATGCCCTTTGTCCTGAGTCTTTGGCGGCATCAGGTGAAGATAGTATTACTGGGAAAGGCCTCTTCCAGACTGGTTGAAGCTAGGATTTGGGGGCACCTGTCTTTACAAGAGGTTCGTAGTCTCCCAGCACGGCGGAGACGAATAGTTGTACCTGAGTGTTGAGAACAACTTGGGTGATTTTGGAAATGAAAGCAGGCTCATTGTCGCTTTGTGGTGTTTCAGGAAGGCCAAATTCAGGCCAAATTATTTCTTTAAATAGCTTTTTTTGTCACTTTATGGGCCCCTCCAGTGTGGGTGGCAAAGGCCTCTACTCACCCAGTGAAGGCGTCTATGAGCAGCAGGAGATAGCTGAACCCGTGGATACTGGGACTTGGGTGAAGTCCACTTGCCAGTCTCCCCAGGGTATGATCCCATGTGCAGCATAGGCTAAGTGAGGTGGTCTCCCAATGGGACTGTGAGAAGCCACTGACTTGGTCGCGGAGGCCAGGCTGGGACCACAGAACTGGTGAGGAGTTGAGCTGGAGTGGGTCTGCAGCGGAGTTGAGTGACTTCGTGAACAGCGTTTACCACTCCCCACTGCATCCTCGTTTACCACTCCCCACTGCATCCTCGTTTACCACTCCCCACTGCATCCTCGTTTACCACTCCCCACTGCATCCTCGGAGGCACTAGGAGTTTGCTATTCTCCCACCAGAATGCTTACGGTTTAGCCTGTTCCGCTTCTTGTGTGTGTGTGGTGGTGGGGGGGGGGGCAACCTCAGAGGGGAAGCTGGTTCTGGAGAACCAAGACATTTAGGGAGCCCAGGGGGTTGTGCTGTGCACCACCTGTGGGCTGTGTCAGCTGCTTGGTTGCCTAGGGAATCCTTTGAGAGTCAACTTTTTGGTGTCCACGGCAAGGAACAGCTGCTACGTTGGTAGGCTTTCGGACAGCCTCTATGAACCCCTTGATTGGACTCCCATACTTAATGAGGCTTCTGGATTAATTTCTCTTCTTAGGCTGAGGAAGGTACATAAAGGAATCAAGTCCATGTGAGGTTAGTCGGTTTCCCTCGGCCAGTTCACTACTGGGAGTCCAGCTAGTTTGGCTGAAGTCCCTGGGGGCAGAGGGTTGTTCTCGGTGACCTGATGGAGGAGCACGAAGGCATACCCTGTTCCGAGCACTCCTTTGGTTACAGAGCTGCAGCCACCTGAGAACCATATGCAGCCTGTTAGAGAGAGCAGGTTGACGTTCAGGTCCGGCCAAGGCAGGTTGTTAATAGAAATCAGTTCAAAACAAGAATGAAGGGGCTCAGACACATCCTTCGGTCAAGGTTGCTGAAAGATTGAACTGTGACATCAGGGTTTTCTATAAGAATTTGGTATTTCAGCAGGTGGCTATCAGGCAGCCAGTTGTAGCCTTTGGCCTGTAGGACATCAGGGAGTCTGTAGCTGGTTAGGACCTCTACTGCTCTACTACCTCTACTTCTAGGCTCTCCTCATGGTTCACTTAACAGCTTCATGGACCAGTATTGCCACAGCAGTTATTGCACTTTGCCTCTAGCTGGATGAAGGATGGTCTACTCTTTTTGATCGGTAAGTTACTGGTTGATATTGAGGGCGTCATGTTTTTGGATTAACACTCAGAGAGCTACTATTTCTCATGAGTTCATATAAGGGGAAAAAGTTTTTGAAGGGTTTGGGAGACCGAGGCTCTTGAAGCAGAAGAGCCTGAATTTGGTCAACTGTATTCTTTTGCTCCATGCCCCACAGGAGGGGTTCTAGGCCATGTCCCCCCTTTTGGCTTTCATGTAGTGGTTTCGCTAGGGTGGATTGTTGGGGATCCAAATTCGACAAAAGCTGGTAAGCCCTAGGAAGCCTGGTAGCTGCCTCCAAGTCATGGGCTCAGGTAGCTTTACAATTGTCCTTACTCAGTCTAATGGGAGGCCTCTTTTCCCGTTTGATAAGATTAGTCCTAGGTAAATTACTTCTTGTTGTGTTACCTGGGCCTTGGCCCTAGACAGTCTGTAAACCCTCTTCTGTTAAGAAGTTTAGAATTTGTGCCAAAGCCCAAACAAAATTCATTGCCATGTAGTTGATTCCAACTCATAGTAAACCTTTAGGATAGGGTAGAACTGTCCCTGTGGGTTTCCAAGATAGTAACTCTTTCTGGAAGTAGAGAGCCTCAAATTTCTCTGGAAGAAACTGTCTAGTGTGGCTAGTAGACTGTTCTCAAGTGGTAGAATAGATGAGGACATCACCTACATGTTGTAGAATCATGCCTCCTTCTAGCCTCCAACCAGCCAACTCCCAACTTAGGGGTGGTCCAAAAATCTGGGGGATATCTCAGAAACTTTGAGGCAAAACTGCCCAAATGAGCATGATTGCTTTGGTCAAACTTCTGTTCCAAGGTAAACAGAAACTGGCTTTGAGAGTCTAGGATAGTGGTTCTCAACCTGTGGGTCACTACCCCTTTGGGTTCAAACAACCCTTTTACAGGGATCGCCCGATTCATAACAGTAGCAAAATTACAGTTATGAAGTAGCAACGAAAATAATTTTATGGTTGGAGGCTCACCACAACATGAGGAATTATATTAAAGGGCTGTGGCATTAGGAAAGTTGAGAACCACTGGTCTAGGAGAATGCAGAAGAAGGCATTTTTAAGTCTAGGATGCTAATACCCCTCAGTGTTGTTTGATTTTTGTCCTAGGAGCATATAAGGGTTAGGCCTTACTGGGTGCAGTGTGACCACTGCCTCATTTATGGTATTATCCTAAGGTCCTGAGCAAGCCAGTAAGATTGGCTGTTACAAAGGGAATTAACAGGGACTAGGAGTCCATACTGGAGGAACTTATTAATAAGAAGTTGTAATCCTTTGAGGGCTTTGAGTTTTAAGGGGTATTAATGTTGTCAGGGAAACTGGGTAGGAGTCTTCAATGCAAATATTTACAGGGGTTGCATAGCTCAGCCAGGGACTCCTGACTTCAGGGTTTATGGCACTTTCCCTCTGTCCTGGAGTGGGATTTAGCATACCCCGTGAATGGGGAGCATTTGGAAAGCTGTGTGAGGACTAGGAGGAGGCCCTATGACTCTGTGGGTGTGTAATTTTGAGAATGTCTTGGCCTAGGAAAACCGCTGGACATTCAGAGACTACTAGAAATTTGTGGGAGAAATAACGATCGTTCCACAGCTACCTTAAGCACTGGGTAAAATCAGTGTCTGCTATTCCCATGGTGGTACGGTCCATGTGTTTTGAGCACAGCGTCCAGGGAAAGAGATCAGGACAAAACAGGTGATGCCAGCCACTGTTCAGGAGGAACCTCACTGGCCTATCATTGCTCACCTGGTCCTCCAGATCAGTAACAGTGATTTCTTGGTGTTGGGCCAGGCCAGCCGCCTCAGTCTTGGGCCAGCAGTTGGAGACTCTCTGGTGGATTGCTCGGAACTTGGGGTTTTCCTATAGTCATGAGTGCCACCCAGTGGACAGTTTGCATATAACGGAAGTCTATTTTGATTGGGCGACTTCTGTGCCCAGTGAGCAGACATGACACTTTTTGCCCCGTGTGGGGGGGTCTTTTGCCCCACACATGAGTCTAAATTTTAAACAGTTGCTTATCTAGGGCTTCTGTCAACCATTCTAAGAAATTGCTAGGACTTGATAAACACTAGAAAGTGCTCCCGTACCCACTTTTCGATGGAATTGTTAGAATACCAGTGGGGGCCAGTTGGAGGCCCAGCTGTTTCTTCTACTGAGTATTTCTCAGTCATTACATGTAAGCCATCTGCAAATTTCTTGGCCCCTTTTAGGACCCATTCTGTCTCAAAATCTGCCCGAGTCTGTCCTGAAAGTATGCCTGTGAACGCCGGACATGGGCTAAGGAAAACCGAAGAACGGATGTCTCAGAACTGTGGTGCTCGACAAGAATATTGAAAGAACGGTGATCCCTCATGAGACACTTTTGACCTCGTTTCTATTCAGCCTTGGGGCCCCCGGGCATGTCCCATAGACTACTGGGACTTTAGACCCTGTTTTTAAGGCACACAACATCCTTCAGAGGCCACACCAGAAAGACTCAACGTAGAAACCCACTCCATGAACTGGACGCTACCCCAAACTCACCTGTAGCCCTTGAGCTTAAGGCCAAACTTCACCTGGTGAGAAGAAGCAGATGGCTGCTACCAGGGTACAGAATCCGGTGGTGGCCAGACTTTGGCTCAAATCTCTTGCCTTGAGGGTACCCCATGAATGGTGGCCGGGGATTAACATACACTTGCTATTTTAATGCCCTCCTTGCCTTACTGAGATATATATTAATGTGGTAAGCCTGGTTCTGCCACCGTCAATGAATGAATATTATTGAAAATGTTGTCTTATTGCCAACTCCCATTGTTTTTGTAAATAATACTCAATAGCTTAAGAGTTTAATCTAAGTCAACAATTCCCATATTGCTGTGGTAGCCAGCTTTTTTTTTTTTTTTTGCATT
>NW_022103900.1:42870219-42873409 GCF_000313985.2 Echinops telfairi
CGTGGTTGCATAGGCTGGTGTGCTTCTTGTAGCCAGCTTATAATTGTATAATCTCCTCTTCACAACAGTGCTTTAAATTCTAAACTATTGACTAATTTAGTGACACTACCAATAGAATTATCCTATGCCTTAGGGAGATGATGATACTGCTTTCTGCCATAGAATGACAAAAGTGTCTCTAAGGTAAACCAGAGACACATATAAACCATGGATATATGAATAGATCTTGGACATTCATTTAATTCTCACCCCAGTCTAAGAACAATTCGTTTTTATGACATGGCCCTGCTTGATACTTGACCTCATGAAGCGATTACAGAAGAGCGAGAGCAAAGTGTGATGAAGAAACTAAATGGTACCTGGTTGTCAGAAAGAATAGTGTCTGGGGTCTTAAAACCTTGTCTTCAAACAAGTAACCATCTAAGTGAGGCATCGACTAAGTCCAAATAGAAAAAGCACACCAGCCGGTGGGACCAAGAATTGAAAATAATAGAATCCACATCTGCAGGAGGGCGTGGTGTCCGAGCTGACACGTGGAACGCTGGTCTGCAGAGGGCCGTGGATGAGAGTGGAAGACCAAAGTCCACGCACAGCTCAAGCCTCTGGTGAATCCCCTCTGACCAGGCTCCAGGGCTGTGAATGCCTTGTTAGCAGCTGACAGTATTGTAGAGACAATTATAGTAGATCGGGTTAGGTTAAAGTAGAACATCTGATTTGATCCCTCCTTTAGACCATTTAAATTTGCTTTGGGTTTTGTTTAAGAAATGAAGGTGGAGTAAGTCTCCTGTGAACCCCCTCTGAACACAGCCCGGGATGAACAGCCTCACTACCATGCACAGTGCCTTGGAAAGTGGACTATGGCAGATGCAGGTCTATTACAATTGAACAATTTATCACTTGATCTCCCTGTAGACCCATTGTAAAGTTGTTCGAGTTTTTAATACTTTCTGCTTTCTTTTCTATCGAGGTTTTTCTCCATCTTAGTTTGTTATTGTTGTAAGTTGTTTTGTTGCTTTGCTTTTTGTTTCCATATGTTTTTTTGGCAGGGGTCCTCAAACTTTTTAAACAGGGGGCCAGTTCACTGTCCCTTAGACCCATTGGAGGGCTGACTACAGTTTTAAAAAAAACTGAAAAAATTCCTATGCACACTGCACATATCTTCTTTTGAAGTAAAAAAACAAATGGGGCAAAAACACCCGGCGGGCTGGAAAAATGTCCTGGGAGGGCCGCATGTGGCACGTGGGCCGTAGTTTGAGGACCCCTGTTTTTGGGTATTTGAGATCTAGGATGCATGAATCTTTGGAGACAGTAACTGGACTGATGTTTTCTTGGCGGCATAGCAGGGACATTTGGGGGGAAATGGGAGCTAATAACAAGGAGTACAAGAAAGCGGAAAATGTTCAAAAATTGACTGTGGTAATGATTGTACAAGTCTTCTCGATATGATTTAACTATCGAGTTGTATGATAACTGGGTTATGTCCCAACAAAGCTGTTTATAAAAGAGAGAAAGAGAAAAAAGAAAGAAAAAGAATCGTGAATTGCTAAAAGGACGACCAAGCTGTCTTGGAAGAAATGCAGGCGGGTCTGTGCTCCTCAGAGGCAAGGATGGTGAGACCTCATCTCACGTACTTTGGACACGCCTTCAGGAGAGCCCAGTCCCCGCGGAAGGACATCATGTTTGCAGGGGTGGAGGGGCAGGGAGAAGAGGAAGCCCCTCGGCAGATGGACTTACCCAGGGGCTGCAGGGCTTCGCTCAGCCTCCTGGAGGCAGGGACTCAACGAACCTTTGCATCCTAGAGGAAAAATTGAGAAGTTCTCAAGGACAAATCAATATGAATTTCTAAAATTTGTGGCTTCACTGATGGGCTCAAGGAAGGGCACAATTGTGCAGACAGCACAGGGCCGGGCAGGGTTTTGTTCGGTTGTCCACAGGTCACTATGGGTTGGAAGGACTCGCTGGGACCTGACAACAATGATGAATGAATGGAAAATGAGTTGCTATGGGTACAACTCCCCAAACTGAACTCACTGCCATTGAGTCAATGCGAACTCATAGAGGGTCTGCCTCTGTGTTTCCGAAAATAACCTCTCTACGGGGCTAGATAGTCCCATCTTTCTCCCGTGCTGGGTCTAAGGATCAACGAAATGGCACTGCGTTGAATTTTGGTTATTGTTGGAAAGGATCCTTAGAGCATCCACTTTCCCTCACGGTCTACAGTGCCACCTGCTGGACACAAGCTGTACTTGCAATAAATATTTCTCAGAAAAATGAACAGTCATTTATCATGAGTCAGAACAAACATCCTGGAGCCAGAAATATGTGCTGTCAACCATCTCCCCCCACCACCCAAGTCTTCTGTCTGAGTTATTTCGAAATTGTTTTGTTAGAGGAAATAACCAGGATGCTCCTTAGAAGCAAGGATGGTGAGACTACAGCTTGCTTACTTTGGAAAAATTATCAGGAAAAAACCCCCAAAGAGCCCACAAATGGCAGGGAAGGACAGCGTGCTTGGTGAAGTACACCAGGGAAAATGAAGCAAAGCCTCGCTGAGAAGGGCTGGCCCAGACCTCCAGCAATGGCCTCAACATGGCCCTGTGGAGCTGGAACACGACCCGACCCGGCAGGCAACATCCTCTCTGACAGCCACTCTGACAGCAACCAGCGACTGTGTGTCTTTGCTTTTGCGTTTCCAGCCAGCAGCCAGGACTTCGCCCGGCCTCCTCTGGTCAAATACTTAGTGCATCTTTGTATCGTACAGTGCATCGTCTGGGTCTATTTAATAGAAAAAAATCATTTAGAAGTTCTCAAGGATCTATGAACATGAATCCCTAAAATTCGTAATATAAGAATAATTACTTCATTTATTTGGAACTTACAACTGGCCAGGAACTATGACAAGAATTACTCTAATTCTCAGCGTCACTCTATAAGGTGAATGCTGTTATCCTCATCAGCCTGTGGGCAAGGACACTTGAGAATAACATAGTTGAAGAGGGATTAAAACCCAGAAATTAAAAAAACAAAACAAAACAGAAATTTGTACTCAGTAGCCCATACTTTTAGTCACCATACTCTAAACTTCATGTAACCGTCTCTGCCTAATTCCATGATGTTCACCTTCCCGAGACAATCACTGAAGACAAAGTGGGTGCATAAGCAAATGTGGTGAAGAAAGCTGATGGTGCCC
>NW_022103900.1:42874201-42875249 GCF_000313985.2 Echinops telfairi
TTAAGTGGAGAGCAAATGTTTTGAGAATGATGAGGGCAATGAATGTACAAATGCGCTTTACACAATTGATGTGTGTATGGATTGTGATGAGTTGTATGAGCCCCTAATAAAATGATTAAAATAAATAAATAAAAATCTCTCACAAAGAAAAATAAAAGGTTATCGTCACCATAACATCTGTGAACATTTTCTCTAAATACTAGAAAACTTAAATTAAAAAAAAATAGAAATAAATTGCAAAAAAAAGTTGTATGTGCTCCTAATAAAATTATATAAAAACAACAACAACAAAAAACAGTCTTTGCCTTAAGAAAGCTTTCCTTCCCCAGAATATATTTCCGGAGACAAAGCACTGCTCACTGTGCCCTGTGAGCGCATCTTTTTCTGTGTGATTCCAACTCCCTTTTTGTGCTTGTACTTCTGTGCGGTCCTTCCTCAACGGACATGTCCTGCTTCCCCCACCGACCCTGACCCATTGTCCTTCAAGACCCACCCCAGGCACCCCTCCTTTATGGAGCCTTCCTCAGTCCTGTGGCCCCCATGATTTCTCATAGCTCCACCACACCAGGCAGTGCCTGCTCACATGCACAGCACTGTGCGCTGCCCCGGGGCGATTGCAGCATGGGGCTCTCCTTTACCAGCTGCTCAAGAACGCCAGAGTGCGACACGATTCAGGTTGACTTTTGGGTAATATAGCTCTATAGAGATGCCCTCAGGCTGAAATGGACATGTGTTCAATGCTCTGAAGCTATGCTGTGCAGATGGGATATTCGGGGGTCAGTAGTAGAATTCTCATTTTCCGTTCCTAGTCTACGCACCCCATGTGCACCACCCCTCCTCACCTGCCAGTAGAGCCTGGGGTGTTCCTCGTTGTTGAGCAGGTTCACATTAAGATACGAGGAGGTACCCAAAAGAAAACCAGATTTTTTTTCAAAGCTATGTATTTAAATTTTTCTACACAACAACCTATCACCTTCAAAGTACTCTCCATTATTGTCAAATCTGTGATTTCATTCTTGGAAACATTTTTTAAACATCTTGTTTGGAT
>NW_022103900.1:42875776-42882466 GCF_000313985.2 Echinops telfairi
AAGCAGGAAACAAAATTTTACAGCCGCATGCTGTTCTCTTAAATCAGTCATCACCAAAAAACGAGGTTCAAGAGAAACTGCTTTTATGAAAAAATGCACGATGAACAGAGAGAACCTTCCCAAACGATACCACTGGGTGCACTAACTCAAAGTGAACTGTTCAACGTTCGCCTAGTGGGAAAAATGCAGACTACGAAAGCTCCGCTCCGCTCAGTGCAATTCTGGGTTTTTGGGGTACCCCCTTGTAGACTACGAAGAAAGGCCTGGGGACCTAATTCTGAAAATCAGTCAATGAAAACCAAGGTTTGACCCACAATTGATCGTGCGGGTGGATGACACGACCAGACAGCATTTTTTCTGTTGGGAATGGAATCAAGGAGGGCCGGGGGGACCACTCAAAGGCAACTAACAAAATAAAGTGTTATACAAGCATAACATTATATTAACCATCTTTCCTTATAGCATAATTTACATCATTTGCTTAAAATAAGTTAAAAATGTGAAGAAAGCAGGAATTACTTCTGTCCAACATGGAATCTCTTTGAGGAGAATAGGATTCATCTTTGTTAGGTGTTTTTCTATGTTTCCCTGTATCTGAGACTCAGGATAGATGAACCTCGAGACATAAACTAGAATAAGGGTCCCTGGAGGGGGTGGGAGGTCAGGGGTTAAGAGGGAGCTGAGTCCAAGAAGGAAGAAAATACTTGAAACTGATTTTGATAGCCATTGTACAATATTGTTAGGAACTATGGAATGGTGTGATGTATGGATTAGCTACTAATAAAATGGTTTTGGGGGGAAAAGAAAACAAAGGGGTAGAGAGAGAGAGAGAAAGGATGCCTACTCCCATGCCTCCTGTGGCTCGAGCATCTCCCTGGAGTGCCTGACTGGTGCCAGGGAACATCCTTAAGCATTTACAATGCCTAGCACATTGCTTGTCTTTCTTTCTGCCATAAATCAAAACACTTTATGAGGCCCGACTCACTTTATAAGAGAACGTGCTAGTGACTGTAGTGAATTGGGCACTAGAAGACTGTACATCCAGAACCACTTATCAGTGCTGAAACTTTTTTTCACATTATGTATTTTTTAATATTCAAAGAACAATGTCTGCTAATGTGATTTGCAATTAATAAATTGTGTATCACTTGATGTTTGATCATTAGTAAAGACATTTCTTTGAAACAGGTTGGCAATTTTGGAAGCTTCACATCAATATTGAAACCTACCATTTAAACAACATGTATCTGAAGGATTGCAGCCTTCAGAGTGGATTGTAAGTCAATTTAACAACATGTCTTGAAGGACCGCAGTCTTCAGGGTTATAAGACAATGTAAAGAAAACCAAAATCCTCACAACTGGACCGAGGATAAATGGAGAAAAGATTGAAGTTGACAAGGCTTTCATCTTACTTGGCTCTGTAATCAGTTCTCGTGGAAGCAGCAGTCACGAGATCCCATACCCTATTGCCATCAGGAAACCAGCTGCCCGGGAGCTCTGTGGTGCTGAAAAGGAAGGATGCTGTTTGTGGCCAAGCATATTGAAAGTAGCATGGACTACCAAAAGAAGAAACAACTCTGTCTTGGAAGAAGTACAGCCAGAATGCTCCTTAGGAACAAGATGGCAATACTTTATCTCATATATTTTGGGCATTTTATCAGGTGAGACCAGTCCCCGGAGAAGGACACCATGCTCAGTAAAGTGGAGGGGCCGTGAAAAAGAGGGTGACCCTCCACACGATGGATTGACACAGTGGCTGCAACAGTGGACTGAACCGGAAGAAAGTGGTGAGGATGGCGCCGGAGAGGGAGATGTTGTCTTCTATTGTGCAGAGGGTCGGTAGGAGCCGGACCTGACTTCATAGCACCTAACAAGCCCTTAGAATAGCTGCTGCAACCCAGTATCTTGATAGCAAAATAGTAAAGTTCAAGGGAGAGCCTTAGTGGCTCAGTGGTAGAATTCTCACTTCCACTGCAGGAGACGTGGGTGTTGTTAGGAGGTTGAAATAGCTTCTCTCTCTGTCTTTCTTTCTCTCTCTCTTTGCTGCTTCCCTATTTCTCTTTTCTTTTTACCCATCCCTTCTTTCTTGTTTCTTTTCTCTCCTGTTCTCTCTCTTCTTTTTCCTCTGTCCCTAGTTCTGCTTGTGTTATTTTTCTTCCTTTTTCCCTCTTTCTTTTTCTCTTTTCCCCTGGTTTTATTATTTTTAGTTATTAAATTGTTTGTTCTTTCTGCTGTTCTGCTGCTTATTTTCATCTTCTCTGCCTTTATTCTTTTCTCTCTTTGACTGTTGATTTTGCGTTTTTTCTTGTCCCACTGGATGAAAGAGAACAATGGTATGGCCCAGCCATACCCATACCTCCTGTAGCGCCACTTCCTGGGTGAGGGCCACGACCTCATCCTTGGCCACCAGAGCATCAGTAAACAGCACCGGCACCATCCACGCCAACCCTCAGGTCGCTGCGCTACACAAACAGCAAACAGGCACACACACTCACCCACCAAGGGACAGGTGGTGACAAGCTAACTACACACCGACACGCAATCATCAATTAAACACAAATACAGCGCTACCACCATGCTGCAGAGACCAGGGACACTTTCAGTTTCTTGAGGAAACAAGACAGACTGGCTCACATAAGTGACCAAAACACAGAGCTACAAGACCTTTGGGGAAGAAATGGCATTTGAACTATCTGATAAGGAATTAAAGAATGAAAGTCAGCAGTGGGGAAGTGGGTGGTAGGTAGGTCAATGGCAAAGGCTGGGCCACCATGTGGCATAGGTGTCTGCATAGACAAGAGTAGGTATGAATGGCCAACACGGGGCATTAATAGTCAAGAAAGGACTTGCATGGCTCTTAAATGCCTACTTGCTTTCACAGTCAAAAAGGGCTGGCCAACGTGGCTGAGAAGAGTTGAGGGCTGTTCTGATTGGAAGTTGTGCTGCCTCATTCACGTGCTTCTGATTGTGATCCCAAATTGTTCCCTTTACCTACATGTTGAACCTGAGTCCAAGTGTGATACTTCCTTAATAAACCCCATAATTTTGAAAAAAAAAAAAGGAATTAAAGAAATGTTATCCAGACTCCTTCAACAAATTAAGAGACTTGTAGACAAAAATCAAAGAAAACACAGGGGAAGAAATCAGGAAAGTACTACAAAAATAAACTGACAAAAATAAATGAAAAATCAAAAACTCTCCACATAGAAAAATATACAAATTAAAAATGACAAATAGAAGCCCAAAAGCTTAATACTAACATTTCAGAAGTAGATAATACCTCAAAGGGCAAGGGGGAGAATTGCGTCAAGGGAAGGTCAAACTGCCTAGCTTGGAGCCAGGCCTCTGGAGGCCGGTCTGCTGCAGGGGCAGTTGCCAGGAGGCAATGGTCGGCGTGCCTTCGTGTGCCCTCCTTCATCACTGTCCTGACACCAGGCGTTCCTCCCGGGCCGCTCGGCATTTACGCTGGGTTGACAATACTCACAAACCCCAAACAGAATATACTCCAAAGGAAAATGACAGCGGGGGGCGCTATATCTGACTTTCTCTGGCAGTAGTCTTAAGTTTAGAGCTAAGAGTCTCTTCCATATCTCGAAACAGAGAACTAGAGCAAGCACAAACACATATAAAATCATTATTAAAAATCCACAAAGCTAAGTGTAAAGGACATTTAAATAATTAGATTTTGGAGTGCACTAAAACTTTTGGGATACCGTGTTATGTTGTAAACATCCGTGTCAAGGAGGAAAACACTATGGTGTCCTTTTGTCCCAAATGTGTACCTTCAACTGCTCTGGCCGTGACAAAGCCTTTGTGCATTTGCCCCAGGGCTCTGGTCTACCTGGCCCCACTCTCCCTGCTGTTGGCTCTCAGCTCGCCGGTCAGTCCACTTCCCTCTCTGGTGGGGCACACTCCTCCATGGACCCCGGCAGTACATTCCTGCTCCGTCTGTGGCTCCTGTGGAGTGGGGAGCCAGCTAGGATTCTGGATTCCAATCTTGTGGTTTGAGACCTAAAAAATTATTTCAAAACCCAAAGTGGGAAAAAGCCAACTCATTTGTTTTAGGTTTTTAAGTGGCTTGTGCTCCTACCAGATAATAGTACCAGCCTTGCATTTTTCCTAATAAAAGCACTGTGGTGTTTCCCAGTGGTGAGCAGTGGTGTAAGAGGCTCCTCTGCGTAAACACTACAAGTATTGGAGCCAGACTGCCACGCCCCACACCCACACCCGCAATCCTAGAGCTTCTGTAAAATCAATGGCAACACATTCATAATAGGAGCATTGTAACTCCAAAAGGAACAATTTCATGTTAAGGATTGAGCACAATGTCAGTAACCACTCAATAACTAGAAGCTATTCTATATGTTATTATATCATTGATATATTAATTTACTGGCTTTGCTATGGTGTACTTTTCATCATATCAGTTTATGTAATAAATTCCAACGTAAACAATTACTTTCAACCTTAGTTGCAAGAGCTTAGCAAGTGGAAATATTGGCTATATTTTTCTAATAACTGAATATCAGTGTGAGTTATGTGGTCTAATTTAGTTCTCCCTTATTTATTTTCATGATATTTGTTTTACCTTATTTTCATCCTCCTAACAATTTATAATTTTTTTATAACAATTTTTTTAGCATAAAAAAGTTTTGACCAATTGTTATCAACATCCCACGACACTGCCTTTTTATATACCTTTTCCTTACATTCCGACTGCCCTATTCGCTAAAATGTGTACAAGCTGGTTATATATTACCATGTGTTATTTATGAGCTATGAGGCGTGATAACGATACTAAGTGATATACTTCTTCCATGGAGCTACAGCTTTTAACCTAGCTCGGCATAGATTAATACAATGTAAGTTTGCATCAAACAGTAATTTATTTCCTTTGTTTTAAAAAAAAAGTGTTTGAATTTTCAAAAGAGCAAATATGAATCTCAAACCTGATTATGAAATTCTTGTCATGAGGTTCCACATTTTGAGCAGGACATATCTTTGGCCTTCTTGAGTTCATTCAGGCATTCAGCAAATAATCACATAGTATCTTCCCTAGCCTGGGAACTGCTAGGCATCCCTGACTCAGCTTTTAAGGAACCCACAATCAACTGATGTTTTCACAGGGCAGTAAAGAGACTTACTGCATGAGGTGATGGGTGAGATGGCAGGGTTTACTGAGGCTCTTTGAGGCACTTAGAAGGGTGACCGATCCCAACTATGGAAAGAATGGGGATCAGTTTGGGGTTGGAAACATCACCGAGAGCTAGCCAAGGGAAGAAGGGGCCGAATGTGTCCTAGAAGGAGGAGCAGTCAGTATTTCACCCTAGCCTGGACATAGGTCAGATTGTGGCAAATGGGGCAGAAAGGAAAGGACAGATGTTTAGGCACAGTAATTGGGTTTATAAAAGAACACAGACTATATAGGGTGACCCAAGCCATGGTGTTTTTAATTGCTTCACATGCATGTGAAAGTTGGAAGGGAGGAAGAAGGAAGAAGAATCAATGCATTTGAATTATGGCATTGAGGGGAAACTATTGAATGTCCATGGACTACCCAAAAGACAATAATCTGTCTTGGAAGAAGACATCCAGAATGTTCTTTAGAAGCCAGGATGATGAGACTTTTTCTCACATACTTTGGAGATGTTATCTGGAGAGAGCTGTCCTTGGAAAGGGGCACCATCATGCGTGGTCACGTGGAAGGGCAGCAGAAAAGAGGAAAAGGGAACTTGATGAGATGGATTGACAGGGTGACTGCCACAATAAGTCCAAATCTAAGAACAATTGTGAGGATGGCCCAGGACCGGGCAACATTTCATTCTTTTGTACATGGAGCTGCTTTGAGTTGGAACCAACTCTAAGTCACTGAGCAACAATAGGATGACTCCGTGGCTTTAGTATGAAAATTGGAGATCTTGTTCATAGAGAGACCAGAGAGAGCAGGCAAGGTGAAGGTAGGGGTGTGGCAGGAGGAGCTTAGTCCTTGGTAGGTTGAATTTGAGATCTGTGCAAGATCTGGTGGTAGGTGGTAGGATAGACAGGATGGGAACTGGGACAGAGGCCCAAAGTGAGCGTATACACATCTGTGAGGACAGGAGTGGGAATATACAGCTGTTGTGGGTAGGTGTCATCGAGTTGTCTCCAACCCATAGCCACCCTGTGTACCACAGAATGAAACACAATTGCTCCGATGCTTGAGCCCATCGATGTGGCCACCGTGTCAACCCATCTCATCCAGGGCCTTCCTTTTTTGAGCTGCCCCTCCACTTTATCAAGCATGATGCCCTTCTCCAGGGACTGGTCTCTCCCGACAACGTATGTAAGACGAAGTCTTGCCATCCTTGCCTCTAAGGCGCTCTCTGGTCTTTCTTCTTCCCATACAGATTGGCTTGTCCTTTTAGCAGTCCATGGTACTTAGAATATTCTTCTCCAGCACTGGGAAAGCTGTGCTGGGAAGGCAGGCTGTGGATGAAAATGATCATCTAACCCAATGTTTCTCAAAGTGGGCGATACTACCCCACCTACACACACACACACACACACACACACACACACACACACACACACACCGTGGTGCTGGAAACATGGGGGAGGGGGCTGCAAAAGCAAATCCCTACACTGTATCCTGGATTGTGCGCTATAGTACAAAAGTTTCTCACAAGGGGTGTTGAGTTAATTTCACCCCC
>NW_022103900.1:42882566-42883928 GCF_000313985.2 Echinops telfairi
ACAGAATGAAACACAATTGCTCCGATGCTTGAGCCCATCGATGTGGCCACCGTGTCAACCCATCTCATCCAGGGCCTTCCTTTTTTGAGCTGCCCCTCCACTTTATCAAGCATGATGCCCTTCTCCAGGGACTGGTCTCTCCCGACAACGTATGTAAGACGAAGTCTTGCCATCCTTGCCTCTAAGGCGCTCTCTGGTCTTTCTTCTTCCCATACAGATTGGCTTGTCCTTTTAGCAGTCCATGGTACTTAGAATATTCTTCTCCAGCACTGGGAAAGCTGTGCTGGGAAGGCAGGCTGTGGATGAAAATGATCATCTAACCCAATGTTTCTCAAAGTGGGCGATACTACCCCACCTACACACACACACACACACACACACACACACACACACACACACACACCGTGGTGCTGGAAACATGGGGGAGGGGGCTGCAAAAGCAAATCCCTACACTGTATCCTGGATTGTGCGCTATAGTACAAAAGTTTCTCACAAGGGGTGTTGAGTTAATTTCACCCCCCCAAATGAGTGGTAAGCCAAATCAGTGTGAGAACCTATGATCTAATCACAGAGGGAGCAGGGCAATTGTGGAAGGCTGAGGGGCCAAAGATCCGAATCTCAGCTAGTGGTGGGTGCCTAGGTGGTCAGGTGAAGACCACAGTGAGCTGACGGACCTAGCCACTGGACAGCGACTGCGGTGGCCAGTGTGGATCAGAGCCAGATTGCCAGGCGGTGTGAACACGAAGCTAGGACATCCCAGACCAATTCAGGTAACCTCATACTTTCATGGCATCCGCAGATGCGTCAGCGCTGAACTTATTTGCTTGTTCACAAGAGGAAAACGAGGCACTTGGAAAAGTAGGGTTTGAAGACAAAGGGTAACTAACAGTGGCAAGAGGAGAGGCGCAGCCTTAGGCCTTTGAGGGACAACTCTCCTTGTGGAAGTGTAGTGAGGGAGCGTGTTCCGGGGGCTGCGTGGTCTTTGCGAAGGCCCAAGCTGGGCCCTATGCTGAACAGGAGCAAAGTGGCGATATTTGAACGAAGGCAATGCAGGGTGGAAAGCCTGCACGGAATGGGGGGCAGCTGAAGATGTACGGAACACAGAGACCACTCATTTTTGCATCAGCAATCCACCCACAACATTGGCGACTTCGATGTCATCCTCTTTGCCCTCCTCCTCCGGAGTCCAGCATCAGGAAAGGGATAGTGCCTGGCGGAAGGAGTGGGACAGACGCCAACCTGCTGTGCCGCCCCGCTACCTTCCAGTCAAGCGCCAGGTTCAAGGCCCCCGGGCCTTGCTGAAAGACGTGCTCCTTTCAGAGAACTGCTAAGGGAAAGCGGGAGCAGGCGGCGAAGGTGGGA
>NW_022103900.1:42885471-42888511 GCF_000313985.2 Echinops telfairi
TGCTCAGCATACTTTCCCTGTATCATTACACTTTAGTAGCATTTGTTCCCCTCTGTTTTGTTTCATAGCACCCAAATATGGATAAGCTCAAATATGTATGCAAATGTTACTGTACCTATAGGGATCACAACAGTTTCATCCTGTTTCTCTGTAAGCTACACAGTTTTTAAGCCATCGATGATAACGTGTGCATCCGCCTTTTTAAGCTATGTACTCGAAGCCTGTGGAAATATGCTTTGGAAAGATATGACTCCAACAGAACAGATGATGTTTCCCTCTCCTGGATGAAACTTCGCGGGTGTTGCCGTGGGGTTGTTTTGGGTTTCCAGGGAAGCCAGCGGGGTTCTTTCTGGTGCTGGATCGGTGAGAATGATTCAATTCCATGCTAAAGGTAAATTGATACACGCTGTCGTTTAACGCAGGGAAAAGAAGCAGAAGATTCTGGACATCCGGAAAAATGTTAAAGATGCTATTGTGGTAAGGACTTTTAACAATGTTTGTTTACTAGAATAATTAAGGGTTGTGTGCTCTAAGCTGTTCGGGGGGGAAATGACATAGTTTAGGAGATCATACGATATGTTTATCTGACTACATGTGTTTTTTATTCCGTTTTAGACAATTGTTTCAGCCATGAGTACTATAATACCCCCTGTCCCGCTGGCCAACCCAGAGAACCAGTTTCGCTCAGACTACATCAAGAGCATAGCCCCCATCACTGACTTCGAGTATTCCGAGGTAAGCAAGCCCCTCACGGGAATATTGCAAATGGTGAAAAATGGGAGCTTTTCTAGGGAAGTTGCTTACTGGGACTCCGTGCTGATACTTGTTTCTTCATTTTCTTTGCAATCCAGCTTAAGAGCAATGCTTCCTTGCCATGATGTTGTCACTTGTTAAAAATACTAAAAGTGAGAGAATCGTTAAGAAATTCTTTTATGTGTTTATTGGTAAGGTGGATCATCAAGAAAACAGCAGACCTTTGAAAAAGAGTGAGATGACTTTTTCCTAGCCAATTTTCAAATGAACGGATAGCAAGAGTAGAAATTGCACGAGTAGAGAAAAATACTTTGTGAAATTACCTCCATGGGGATAATAAAAAAGAACAGAATTCAGTTCGCTCACCATGCACACCCTCAGTCAAATAAGAAGAGAATGGATACTAATATTGTAACATGCAGCTTTTTAAATGTCTATTATGTAATGTAATTTTTTCTAGATCTGCATTGTTTTAGGACCATTTTCCTGATCACGTGGTTGCCAATAATGCTTATGCAGAAAAGACATTTACTTTTTATCTTGTGTGGTAGATATATATTTCTTTTAAACTGTTGTTGATAAATCCACTTGATAAATCATGTCTCAAAGGAAAAAATGTTTTTTAATATTTTTGTTATACATAAAATATATTTCATTTATTTTGTCACAGTGGGGCTAAAAGGGCATATTTGTGTGCCTACATGTGTGCTCCCATCAGTAAAATTATTTCAAAGCTGTTATTGCTTACCACAGTGGTTTCCAAACATTTCCCGCCCATTAGACGCCTCTCTTTCAAGGAAAGCTGACATGCAAACAGGTAAATCCTCTATCTTGCTCTGAGCTAAAGGCCGTAACTACCTGTGCACCTTCTTCTCTGCAGTAGTGCACAGTTGTCGTCCACTGGCCTTTGTATTGGGATGATAGATAACGTATAACCACTATACCACCAGGGTTCCCAGATAAAAAAATGACTACTTTTTTAAAAAGATTCCACTTGTATCCTCTAATGTAGTGTTGCTCCTCTTTCACACTTCCATGCTGCTCGAATGTCTGATTTCCAGAATATCTGAAAGGGAGGGGTCAGAGTGGCACGTTGGCTATAAGAGGGGCCCAGGCATCTGGCTTGACAAAATGCTGGCCCAGTAGGTGAACTGTATGGACTAAGCTGTGTTTACCTAGAGCGACTTGGAATGGAGACCAAGGAAGGGAGGGCCCTGCAAGTAGAGCTGTGTGGTGTTCTCCAGTAACGTTTGGTAATATTTTGGCAGTTTGTGGGTTTTGAATGGCACTGTGAGTTAGGCATTGGAGTACTAACTGCAAGGTCGAGGGTTCAAACACAAGCTGCTCCTTGGAAGAAAGATCAAGCTATCTATTTTTGAAAATAATTTACGATCTCGGAAACCCTGTGTTTGAGCCAGAGGTGACACGATGGCGGTAGATAGGTAACATTTTGCAAACTGGAGAAGTCATCTGAAACCACTACTGGCTGCCCCTTCACCTTCACATATAGGCATTTACCCAGTATGCACTTCAGCTCTTGAATATGCCCTATCATGTTTGCCCCAAGTCGCCATAAAACATCCCATGTATGGTTCTAACTTAGGAAAGCTTTCTCTTCTCCTGCAATGAGAAATGAGTATTAAAGCGTATTGCCTAGTCTCACAGGAGCCCTGGGAGTGCAGTGGTGAAGCCCTTGACTGCTAATGTAAAAGTCTGGTGATTCAAACCCGCTAACTGCTCAATAGGAGAAAGATGTGGCAGCCTGCTTCTGTAAAGATGGCAGCCTTGCAGAGATTGTGGGGAAGTTCACTCGCCTATAGGGAGGCTATGAGTCAGGACCTACTCAGAGGTAATTTTTTAAAGTCAGCTCTGAATCATGTTCTGTTCATGATAGATTTACAGATAATAAAGAGTACCATACCTGAAGAATCTAAAACACCTTCTTTGTGAAAGTGATTTTTCAGCTTATTCCTGAACTTTAAAAGTTAAATAATGAGATCTCTTAATAACTATTTATATACTCATTTTTAATTGTTTTATGAGGGGCTCATATAACTCTTAATCACAATCCATACATACATCAATTGTGTAAAGCACATTTGTACATTCATTGCCCTCATCATTCTCAAAACACTTGCTCTCCACCCAAGCCCCTGGCATAGCTCCTCATTTTTCTTTCTCCCTCTCTACTTCCCCCTCCCTCATGAGCCCTTGATAATTTATGAATTATTATTTTGTCATATCTTTCCCTGTCCAACGTCTCCCTTCACCCACTTTTCTGTTGTCC
>NW_022103900.1:42890312-42895157 GCF_000313985.2 Echinops telfairi
ACTATTATCATCTCAATGATATGATTATGTCATAGTGCAAAACTATTGTTGTTGTTGTTGTTGTTGTTAGCGTCAGTCTCTGATTCTGACTCGTGGCGACCCAGGTGTTCAGAGCAGAGCTGTTCCCTTCCAATGACCAAGGCTGTGATCATTGGAAGCAGGTGGCCAGACTTGTCTCCTGAGGAACCTTTGGGTGGGTTTGAACGTGTTCCCATTTGATTAGTCTGTCACTTAACCATTTGAAACACCCCAACATTTTAGGTACATACATACATACATACACACATACATATGTACATATATACATAAATACATCTTAGGAAAATAAAAATTTGTAGATGGGCTAGTTAGAACGATCAACCTTGGGGCTAATAGTCAAAGACTTTACTGTTTGTGTCACTCAGGTATAAAAATAATAAAATTATATAGCATAATAACAACATTATATACTATTGGATTTATATTTTGATTGCCTTCACTAAATGCTATCAAGAAAAATCTGACTTTATATACTAGTAAAATTAGTCCATTTGGGGGAAAAAATCAGTTTCATCAAAAAGAAATAGAAGTTTTTGTTACTATCATAAAAGTAAAGCCAAATGAAGTACTTAGTAAGTTAGCATTATATAATTTAATTATATAATTTAGTAAATTAATGTACTAATATGTTTACTATTAAGATTAAATCCTTACAAAAATGCCTTAGTGTCACAACTCAGTTCTTTGAGGGCTTAAGTTTATTTGCCTATACATATAA
This sequence comes from Echinops telfairi, assembly GCF_000313985.2. Taxonomy (NCBI): domain Eukaryota; kingdom Metazoa; phylum Chordata; class Mammalia; order Afrosoricida; family Tenrecidae; genus Echinops; species Echinops telfairi. Next base: position 42,891,070 of record NW_022103900.1, read on the forward strand.
AATAGCTTTGAATCCATTTAATCCTAATATTACATTTCAGATTCTTTCAGTTTAAGAAGGAAAAATTAGAAGACTATTTAGAGAATAGTCATAATAGCTCATAATTTTAAGAGGTCTAAATTCACTTTAAAGAGTCTAAAAAGACGACACATGGCATTCTCTGGGCCTGAGGCCAGCCCCTGGAGGCTCTCTTCCCTGGGACCACCTGTCTGCATGGAGCAGAGCTGCAGCAGGAACCAAGTGCTAGTGCTGCCCCTTGCCTGACAAGTGACCTGGCACACATGATGTCATTACCGCCCCCCCAGCTGGGAATCTTGTGGTCTTTTTGCCTCTCTAAGCACAAGGCCCAGGTGAGAGCTCTGACCGGCCTCCCGGCTGGCTGACATGGATCTGGTGCCTGTCAGCAGCAGGGTCCATAGTGGGCCTTCTCCCTCTTCCTCTCTTTTTTCCTCTCAGGGATCCTGGTCATCCTCACCTCCCTCATCTTTGCCAATCCTTGCCTCACCCTATGGCATGATGGTCTACCAACACAGGTGACCCAGGGCTGCATAGAGCGAACCTGGACCTGCTAGATCTTTTATTGGATTTTTTTTTTCTGGCTTTTTCCCTGGGGCTAGTTTCTGCCCCAATTTTGCCACAAGTTCCAACACATTTCTCGCTAATTCTTTCAACCCAGGACTCACCCCAACATACTCTTATTTCATGCCATCTAATGATGGAAAGGTGAGCTATACCCTAAATCACCCTCCCCAAAGGGGATTTGATACTGGAACACAGCAAACGGAGTCTTTTCAGGAAGATTAGCCACAGTTTTAAATTGGGGAAATAAAACTTTTTAAGTGTCCGAGAACATATTATAGAACACTTAATTTTTTTTAATCCTAGCCGAACAATCCCCTTAGACATGAACATCATGTGTTCTCTTCTAATGTGCACATCTGGTTTCTTGCCATGATGGCTGCTTTCTGTTGTGAGGGTTGCTGAAAGTGGAGGGTTCCCGCAGTTAGACTCAGGGTGGCCATGTGGGTCCACGGAGGATGCCTGCAGTTAGACTCAGAGTGGCCATGTGGGTCCACGGGAGATGTCCGCGGTTAGACTCAGGGTGGCCATGTGAGTCCATGGAGGATGCCCGCAGTTAGACTCTGTGGCTATGTGGGTCCACAGAGAATGCCTGCAGTTAGACGCAGGGTGGCTATGTGGGTCCACAGAGAATGCCTGCAGTTAGACGCAGGGTGGCTATGTGGGTCCACGGAGGATGCCTGCAGTTAGACTCAGGGTGGCTATGTGGGTCCACGGAGGATGCCTGCAGTTAGACTCAGGGTGGCTATGTGGGTCCACGGAGGATGCCTGCAGTTAGACTCAGGGCGGCTCTGGGTCCACGGAGGATGCCTGCAGTTACACTGCAGTTAGACTCAGGGTGGCCATGTGGGCCCACGGGGCACTGAACATCGGTGTGTGCTGGAAACAGACCGCGAGCAATGCCCTCGAGACCATTTAGTCTGAGAATCCCCGAGGGAAGGCCGCTCCAGTGTGACTGGGGCGGAGGGAGAAACGGAGCATTTGTGTGGCGCCCAAGGCCCTGGACGGAGATGTAAAATGGACGATCTGGACATGTCTTCCCGAAATGTAACCGTAGTCTCTACGCTAGTCTGCGTGATGTTGATGGTCCTCAAGACCTGGATGCCTGTACCTGAGGACGAAGTGAGAAAGTAAGAGACCTGATTTGGGAGAGGGCCCTTCTCGTGTCTTTGCTTCTTTGATGGACCACACACCGACTGTCTGTCGGTATGACACAGATCTGATTGTTGCCCTCCAAGAGCTAATTGTTCACAGAGGAAAACACTTTTAAACAAATCGAGATGCTACCATTGGAAGCTGCCACATTGGAGGTCTGTTCAGGAGCTGTAGGGAAGGAACACAGGGAAGGAACTCCATCAACCAGCTTCTCCCTGAGCTGAATCTTCCTTCGGGGAAGAGTCGCATTGACCATAGATCTGTGCACAAGTCCTGAGGCATGAGCCATGTTGCAAGCACTTCCCATGAGGGCCCAGAGCTGGTAGAGGTGGACCGCTGTGCTTGGGCCAGGAGTGGGGCCCTCTGCTCAAGCAATGAAGCAAAAACTCAAGCCTCTTATCCAGGGAGGGACATCAATAGGCAATGTTTCTTAGAAAGTTAACTCTTGATTTCTTAAGGAGGCTGCTGCTCTGACCGACTGCCTTTGGAAGGGTACACTGAGAATTTGTCTTTTTTATCTTTGGATAAAGCATGTTTCTTTCCTCTGCCACTATAAAGCCTCACACTATAAAAAAGATAAAGAAAGAAGGAACCACACTCATTGCTATCTAGTCAGTTCCACCTGAGACCAACCCTACAAGCCGGGATACAACTGCCTGTCTGGGACTCACTCTTTCCAGGAGAATGGATGAGGGTGGCGAACTGCTGACCTTGTGATGAGCAGCCCAGCGGGTAGGCACCCTGCCACCAGGGCTCCTCAGCTAACGCCAGACAGTTAAGGACAAGTGAAACCTCATCGAGAATTATTACTATATATATTATTCTACACAACTGGTAGACTAATAGGAATCTTGATCATTGTAATAAAATATTTTAAGATGCATCAACCACACAAGAGCGTCAACAAAATACTTTACTTTAAATTTTACTTTTTCCGTTGAAATATTATAATTGCATTCCTAATTATGGTCACTTTGTCTTTTATTGACTTAACCAAATGTAAACAAGGATAAAAAGAACTCCCATGTCTCCTGCATCCAGACTCACCCATAGGTAACATTGCCACATTTGCTTTCCCATTCTGTCTGTGCTATAGCACAGTTTTTAATGCCCACCTCCCTCTTATGGGATATTGTCTTCACCTTCACTAAGGTGACCAGACATCCCGCTTTTGGTGGGACAGTCCGATTTTTGGCGTTTTAAAAAAGTCCCGATTTTTGGAAAGAATGCACGACAAGCTAGGGAACGGTCTATTTGGTCCATAGAGACCAAATTTTTAATCAAGAAACCCCACCCCCACCCCCCGGTCAGTGGTGTCCCTCTTTAAATCTGGTCACCGTACCCAAGTCAGCACTTTTCTACCCTCAAGTCTCTAACTTCTGCCACCCTCCCGTGCCCTCTCATTCCTGGTTCCCATCTCAAAACCTGAGTGTGTATTTCGAAGAGCAAGGAGGTTTACTGATAGAGTCGTGGAAGAGGTATCAGATTCACCGACATTAATACCATACTACTGAGTAATCTACAAACCCAGAGATTTTACCAATTGTCTCACGAATACTCACGCAGTGAGAGAATCATCATTAAAAGGACAGTGATGTTTGTGGCCTGGGACTCCATTCAGGCTCCTTGGCCTTCCTTTCTGCTTCATGGTATTGACTGCACACCTCTTGTGGAGAGCACCCTCATGATTAGATGCAGTTTACAAACTTTGGCAGAAAGAGCTTCAAGTGAGGTTTCTGTTAGATTAATGCTGATCACTAAGGGAAGGCCTACGGGTCTGCAAGGATTCTCCACTGTAAAGGAGCCTCTGTTCCCTTTGTGGTTCACACGTAAATTTTAGGAATATACTCTCAGGCTACAGATACCCTGTACTTCTCAGAAATTTACACTACAGTTTTACACATTCATGCATTTTAACGAGAGAAGATACTAATGGTGGAAAGCTGGAGCCTCGTTCTTTTGACAGTACTAGAATGAAAATAAAATGGAATGTGTGTCATGATTCTACATTACATGGAATAAAAACCTTGTCATTCCATACTCGATCATTAAAATGCCTGTGGAAGATTAGCAGCGTAGCCGTCTCTTATCTTCACCAAGAAATCTGAACGTGGACTGTACAACCTTTTTTTTTTCTAAGGAAATACATTTTAAGGACCCCAAGTAACTATGAAAATTCACTTTTATTTCCTTGTGTGAGATGCCATCCAAACTCCAGAGTCTTTACAAGCAGGAGGCTCGATGCACATGCATGCTGTGCTCCTCCTCACATCGCTTGCCTTGGGGGGGTTGGACATCTGTTGCTTGGAGAAACACTCACTGCTCAGGCCGCGTCCTCACTGCTGAACACTATA
>NW_022103900.1:42895257-42897190 GCF_000313985.2 Echinops telfairi
AAACCCTGCCCCCCTCCTTTTTCCTCTACCAGAAAAACCAAATCCCCAGTAAAACCCTGTGCATGCTGTCTTCAAATATTGTCCTTACTTAAATAAGATGCAGTTTACAAACTTTGGCAGAAAGAGCTTCAAGTGAGGTTTCTGTTAGATTAATGCTGATCACTAAGGGAAGGCCTACGGGTCTGCAAGGATTCTCCACTGTAAAGGAGCCTCTGTTCCCTTTGTGGTTCACACGTAAATTTTAGGAATATACTCTCAGGCTACAGATACCCTGTACTTCTCAGAAATTTACACTACAGTTTTACACATTCATGCATTTTAACGAGAGAAGATACTAATGGTGGAAAGCTGGAGCCTCGTTCTTTTGACAGTACTAGAATGAAAATAAAATGGAATGTGTGTCATGATTCTACATTACATGGAATAAAAACCTTGTCATTCCATACTCGATCATTAAAATGCCTGTGGAAGATTAGCAGCGTAGCCGTCTCTTATCTTCACCAAGAAATCTGAACGTGGACTGTACAACCTTTTTTTTTTCTAAGGAAATACATTTTAAGGACCCCAAGTAACTATGAAAATTCACTTTTATTTCCTTGTGTGAGATGCCATCCAAACTCCAGAGTCTTTACAAGCAGGAGGCTCGATGCACATGCATGCTGTGCTCCTCCTCACATCGCTTGCCTTGGGGGGGTTGGACATCTGTTGCTTGGAGAAACACTCACTGCTCAGGCCGCGTCCTCACTGCTGAACACTATAGCCTTAGAAATCCCTCAGCACGAGAGCAAGTTTCTCATTTTTTCTAGTTTTACGTAACTCAGAGAGAAAACATTTTAAACTTTCCAGCTCTCTCTTGGGAAGCGGTAGAAGGGGCAGTGTGAGTCGGCTATTTTTATGCCAAATTAACACTTCAGTGAGTCAGCACGTGTGGCTGGTGAGAGAAGTCACCTAGCCTTCCCAGGACAGAATAGTGAAGGTGCGCCCGCCGAGGAGGTCCCTTGAAGACATTGCCTTATTTCTTTTGTTGTTAGTTTTGCATGAGAATGGCATCCACGAATGTGTTTAATACTTCACTCCTTAAAATAATTCTGTACTTCTTTTGTCCTCTTACATATTATGGGATGTAGATTGAATTCAATCACCTGTGTGCATCAATTTCTCACCACACAGCGATTTCATTTCTCAGTTTTGTTTGTATTTGTTCGAGTAGGAATGCTCTGTGTGTGCGGTAAAGCCTACCCAAATGAAAGAATGCAATGAAGAGTCTCTCTCATCCTTCCCAGCCCTACCCTGGAGGCAACCAATGCAACATTACAGCTAGCACAGTGCTTAGAAGCAATATTCCAAACATCTTTATCTCATTGTGAATAGGAGTCAGGTATGGACTCGAATTGCAAGTCATCTTGTTAACGCAGTGACATTATCTAGCCAAGTAAATATGTTTTTCGCCAAAGTCCAACATTAAATTAAGTTACACAGAAACGGTTTTATCCCTAAGAGAAAATGCCAGCGGCCGTGACCATGGCACTAAGGGCTGCTTGTACCATCCATCCATCAAGTAGGGCTGCTTTCCGGTGTGGAGCCTGCAGACCTCGTCACCCTGAAGAGGATCACCAGGGTGCTGATGACCCAAACGTGAGCTGGCGAGCGCTTTCACCCTCAAGTTGAGTCTGGCAGGTCCTCTCCCCGCTCAGTTCATGCTACTCCCTTTGCATGGTATTCTGCGGGCTCACAAGAGATTCCTGTTGACTCTCTACTCATTTTATATTCTTCCTTTGCGGCAGTAAGCCATTCTGTTCCTCCCATTCCTATGAGGCGGTACCCAAAGAAAACGGAATTTTATTTTTCAAAGCTGTGTATTTAAATTGTGTTACAAAACAGCTTCATCATCTCCATTACAGTATTCCTCATTAGACTTAAAACATTTGTCAAA
>NW_022103900.1:42897985-42903104 GCF_000313985.2 Echinops telfairi
CTTCAATGTTCCATTGTCAGTCTTCAAGCATAAGTGCACACATTTTGTTAACATTTTCGTTCATTTGGGAAGTTGACGGTTGTCCAAAATTAGATTTGTCATCAATCAACATTCCAGCTCTTTTAAAATGAGAAAACCACTCTTACACTTGAGTTTTTCCCATAGCACTGTCCTTGTAAGCTATGTTCAACATCACAATAGTTTCTGCAGCATTTTTCCTAAGCAGGACACAAAATTTCATCACCACATGCTGTACTCTTAAATCGGCCATCACACACACACAAAAAAAAACCAACAAAAAAAACATGAGGTTCAAGAGAAACTGTTTTTATGAAAAAATTCATTGTGACCAGAGAGAACCTTCCCAGGAGATGCCACTGGGTGAAAGAACTTCACCTAAGGGGTGAAATGTGTACTGCAAAAGCTCTTCTCAGTGGAACCTCTCTCCAGTATTTTTTCGGTGCCCCCTCATATTTCTATTTCAGAGATTCACTTTGAATTCTGCCTAAGAAGAGGCCCGTGGTTTCCCTCTTAGGTGACCTGCTGACCTTTACACCATCCATACCTTTGTCCCTCATTTCTGCCAGCCTGTATTTTACCTCCTTCAAAACCCTGCCCCCCTCCTTTTTCCTCTACCAGAAAAACCAAATCCCCAGTAAAACCCTGTGCATGCTGTCTTCAAATATTGTCCTTACTTAAATACTTGAAAACTGTTACTCCCAAGCTCTTATTAAGTACTCAGTGAATGTTCACTGACTAAAAAGACCAAGGAAGCATGGTGTTTGCCGGCTGTTAAGTCCTCCAATGAACAGGCTAGACTGACTCACAGGCACAGGATTTATATGTCACAATTTGAAGGGCTTGTGTTTTTTGCCTGCCCTTTTGCCTGGTACAGCGTTTGGAACTGGAGGATCCCTGGTACCCCAGTCAGTTAAGTTATCATCAGCTACATCATAGGAGAGAGAGAGAGAGACTTGTTTCTGTAAAGATTTCCATCTTCAGAAACCTGTTGGGACACTGGGACTCTGTCCTCTACTGCAGCGATGAGTCAGAATTGACCCCGGGCAGTGGGTCTGGTTTTCACTCAATGTGATGGAGACTGGAAATCTGGAGCTACTTAGAGAGAAGATAACAGTTGATGTGGGGAGTCTTCCTCGTTGTGTACCATACTCATAAGCCACGCCACAAGAACTAAGGACCATGTGGGGAGAAACCGGCTGAGATCAGGGAGAAGAAGATGGGTGTTGGGCAGTAGAGAAGTGAGGGGTAGGGGAACGCACTGCCAGCTTGGAATGTGGCTGAGTGAGGACTGAGAAGGAGAGCACAGAGCTGAGAAGGTGAATCGCTCTAGCTCTCCTGTCAAACGGCACCCTCGCCTTTAAAGTCAGGGTCTGTGCTCGGCACAGCGCCCCTTGCACGGCAGATCTGTGGTCAGTGAGCTTCACCTTGACGGCAAGAGGAGCTCGTTTGCACAAACACAGGTGCATAGTCTTAACAAGAGCGACTGTCATCTTCAGCGTCACCTGTGAACTCACAGGTGGTCGTTGCAGTTCACTTACGACGCACGTACATATTTACTTAGTGTTGGATTCATTGTTAGTTATGAGAAAGTGTGTAGGTTAATTGTATTTTATTATTTTCCCTTTTTGAAATGATTAAATTTGACGCCAAAAGATAGATATTTGTTGCTTCAGCCATTCCCATTTGAACTCTCTCACTCCAAGTGGAGGTAAAAAAAAAAGCCTTAACAAATTTTGTGTTTCCCATTTATTTATCATTATGCAGTTATAAAGCACACACACACACACAATATAGATGAAGGCTGAACCATTTGCAACGGTCTTTACAAATTACCCAAATGCTGTACTTTTCCAAATATCAAACTCACCACCAAGTTGATTCCAATTATCTCAATGATTATTCTTCAAAAGGAGGATAAGCTAAAAAATATTCCTACAAAATCATAGAAGTTTTGTTAAAAAAACATAGTGTGAAGCTCTTTTATCTTGCCATAGCCTCTCTCTAGGTCTATGCCCTTCCGAATGCAGGGTTCTACATCTCTCTACCCACCACCCCCCCTCCGAGATGCTGCACTCCTCCATGTACTATGCCACATCAAAACCACAGTTTTGACATTTTCAAGGAGCTCAAATTGTGTTCCTTTTAAATGTTCTCTGAGCTTGGGGAACAAAATGGAAGCCTGGAGGGACAAAACCTGGTTTGTAGCGTGATGGGGTTGTCGCGTGATAGGGTAAGGTTTCCCTGTGAAGTCCTTATAGGACAGACAGCCTCTGCTACCCTGGAAGGATGAGTGGATGCCTTGTTGTGATGGGAAATGTCGTACTGCAACTTCCCTGGCCTTTTATTCAAGGCAGTTTTCCATTTCCCTTAAACAAGTCTTCGGAACGAGTGCTCTCAATTGTTCTGTGTCCTTTGAAGAAAATCTATGGAGATGACCCTTTTGAAGTCCCCTAAACTGAACACCATGGCCCTTGAAATGACCTTTCTCTCTTGAATTTGGGGGTTTCAACCCTCCATAAAGCACTTGGTCCTTCTAGAAGCTGTTGCTTTATGGGGAGCAGCCTTCCTGGAGACTTGTAAAGCTTCAATGATTTCAGAAGGTGTCTACCTGAATTTGTTAACACGTTGATGTTAGCCCTAACTTTGAAAAAAAAAATTGCCCATGACACAAAACATAGTCTTTTTTTTTTTAGGGAAATCTTCTATACTATGCCAAATATATTACTGAAAGACCTTGTCTGCAGCTATCCACTGATCAAAGAGACATGTTTAACTACCTTTTATTTAGGATAAACTTGTTCATGTTTGAACTGGAACCTCAGTAGCAATATTTATTTACTTAGCCCTGCATATCTAAAATGAGTGAAACTATTTTTGTGTAAGAAAGTGTATTTATAGAGTCATTTAAAAAAAGGAAAGCAGAATCATCTCTACAGAAGAAAACTGGAAAGAAAAATATCTTATTTTTTAAAAAATCATTTTATTGGGGGCTCATACAACTCTCATCACAATCCATTCATCCATCCATTGTGTCAAGCACATTTGTACATTTGTTGCCATCATCCTTCTCAAAACATTTCTTTCTACTTGAGCCCTTGGTATCAGCTCCTAATTTTTCACCGTCTCTCCCACCCTCCCTCCCTCACAAACCCTTGATAATTTATAAATTATTATTACTTTATCATGTCTTACACTGTCCGATGTCTCCCTTCACCCACTTTTCTGTGGCCTGTCCCCCAGGGAGGGGGCTATATGTAGATCATTGTGATTGGTTCCCCAAGACAGATAATTTCTTTAACTCTTTCTCTTATCACACCATCACCCACCAGCAGTGAATATGGTTCAATTTCTAATCTGAGATTTACCACTCATATTCTTAATTGGATTCTAGAATTTTATATACAATCACCTATGAGTAATTTTTAACCAACACATTTCTAGGAAAATGGCAATTATTTTCATGGTAATTCATATAAAAATAATCTTAAGTGTTTGTGGAATTATCACATTTTATTTCATTACCATGAGCAATACCTCTTACAATGAAACTATGAATCAATTGATTTCAAGAACTGTAGGGAGTCCACTCTCCTTTTTTCCCCAAAGCTTCTGTTCTTAACACAAATTTGTCATAATTTATACGTTATCAAAATGTTCTACGGCTGTATATATTAAGGGATGACATATTTGGGTTGAAATTTTTAAAGATTTTTAATAGTTCTTAAATTGTTCATTTATTTTATTTTAATCATTTTATTGGTTTACAGCTCTTAGAACAATCCATACATCCATTGTGTCAAGCACATTTATACATATATTGCCACCATCATTTCTAAAACATTTGAAACGGATGTATATATTACACTAACAAAGAAATGAAAATGTCAGCAACTGGTATCTTTAATTGCCTGGTTTAAGAGTTAAGCCAATGAAGATTACCATCAGTGTTTCTTATTAGTTCTGTTAAAAAGTTATAGCTAAAAAGGATTACATCATCACCATGTCAATTTCCATCATTCATTGGCAGTTGATTGACAGGCGGTCACAGGTTACAAATCGGGTCCTTTCCTGTGTCTTTAAGAATGTGTAGTTCAATTGGACCGATGCAGAGGGTCCTCATTGAGCTCGTCTTTGGTGTAAGAGAGAAGCCACGTGGTGCAGTGTGTTCAGCACCGGGCTGCTACCTGCAGTGGTTGGCAGTTCCATCTGACCAGTCCACTTGCTCTGTCAATCTTTATTGCCTCAGAACTCCTGTGGGCCAGTTCGTCTCCTCCTGTAAGACCACTCACTGTGAGACAGAGCAGACTTCAGGGCAGTGAGTTTGGTTTTGGTTTCTGCTTAGTGTAAGAAAAGGCTCAGAGCCATTGTCTCAGTGGTGTAGAAGGTGTATGTGCTACAGGTGAAGGCGATTGTGATGAAGAATTGCTGTGAGTAGGGATTGGTCCAGTGGTTTCAAAACGTGGGCAGATGTGCAGGACGTGACAGCAGGATCAAACGACGGAAGCATTCCACTCAAAGATGGTGGCCCACCACGCCGCCACCTGGAATATTTGTAACTCTTCCCAGTCCTGCCAATCATCCAGTCTCACTACGCTGCTGCGGAGTCTGCCTCCCAGGACTTTGACCCACGTGGTTTCCTGTTCTGGATATCATGATGAATCACCCAAACTGTAAAAAATCTGTTCTGTCCCTTGTTCACTTCAGCCATGACAGCACCAGTCTGAGCCCTGCATTGAAAGGAAAACAGGAGTTGTCTGTAACTTGAATGATCACAGTCCAAGGGATTCCCTAAATTGCAAATGAGCCACTCTCACTTTTATCTGAACAGGCATTCAATTTCATTTTTTAAAATATTACCCAATGTGTGTTAGGCAGTGTGTTAGCATCGGAAATACCAGGGTGATTGTTTGGACATTGCAGGGTGGGTTAGCTTTGGGCTGCTAGCTACAAGATCAGAAGTTTCACCCCACCAGCTGAGGTTTTCTCTGTGGGAGAAGGATGAGGTTCTCTGCCCCTGTTAAAATTTTCAGTCTCAGGGAGCGGGGAGGGAGGCGAAAAAATGAGGAGCTGATGCCAGGGCCTTAAGTGGAGAACAAAT
>NW_022103900.1:42905527-42906383 GCF_000313985.2 Echinops telfairi
ATCAGGAGTGGAGAGGGTGTTGCACAGCCAGCGGATTAAAACCCAAACACTAAGCCCATTGCTGTTGAGCTGATTCGGTTACAGGTTTCACGTGAATGTGTTAGTGAGTAGACCTGAGCCTCGCCGGGTTTGCGCCGCTGTTGTCCCCATGGAAGCAGGTTTCCGAGGGTTTCCTCCTTGTGAATAGTCAAGAGTAGACTCTCTGCACCACCCGGGGACCCACCTGAGGACCACAAGGTGCAAATGGTGAAACTTCAGAGGGGTCCTTTTCAGAACCCCACATCCTATGGGGAATTTTAGAAAGGAGCCTTGTCCTGCAGAAAGCCACGGAGTGCGTAGTCGGGTAATTCCCCTGAAGCCTTCAGCACTTGGTACAGCATGGAAGTTTATCGTGTGAATGAAGTGTGGATTGTATGGTAATAATAAGTCAAAGCACCAGCACAGATTACAGCAAAAAAGTTAGAAAACATTCAAGGGAATTTGGGGCTTCAGTGAAAATCACTGCTTTAAATTGTCCGAATTTATTTTATCGATGGTATAGTTGAGGCCCTTATCTGGAGTGCCGTGGGGGTGTAGTGGTTATGAGTTGGGCTGTGATCCTCTTGGTCAGAAGTTCGAAACCACTAGCAGCTCCGCAAGAGGACGACTGGGCTTTCTCTTCCCGTCAACACTTGCCCTTGGAAACCCACAGGGGTCGCTATGAATCAGCACTGACTCAGTGGCAGTGAGAATAGTTAGATCACATGACTACCTACACTTCGCTTGTGACTTTTTTCCCAACAAACTGGGGGAAGCTAAACCTTTGCAGGGTTTCTGCTTCAAGTACCCCCTCTTAACCCATCTGCTTGTGGCGGCC
>NW_022103900.1:42907379-42908588 GCF_000313985.2 Echinops telfairi
CTAAACTAGACATAGTCAGACAATGTCCTCTTCTGTGATTGCTTTCTGCAAGCAGAGATTTATAAACCCGTTTTGATGATTAAAAGCAACCTGAAGATAAGTGCTGTGTGTCACCTGCCTATCTTCCCCGGCTGCCTGTGAAGGTGTGGCAATCCTAGTGGGCTGCTTGGACAGGCTCACAGACAAGAAGCATGCTGAGAAGTGGAGCATCGGGGTAGTCATCTGGAGGCCTCTGTCCCAAATGAACAACTTAGGTTTCAGAAGTAAATGAGCAGCTCAGGGTTTAGAAATAAGAGTACCAGGAGGAGAAGCCCATTTGTCTGGGTTGAGACTGTCAGAAGAAGACACAGAATCCCTCGCTTCAGCATTTCTTACTTTAGGCACCAGGAGCCAGGAGGAGCGGCTCTCTTGCCCTGGTGGTGGAGTGGTTACATGTGGGGCTGCGATCCTCCTGGTCGGGAGTTGGAAACCCCCAGTAGCTCCTCGAGAGAAAGAGTGGGCTTCCTACTCCCACAAACAGTGACGGTCTCGGAAACCCGTGGGGGGTCGCTATGAGACAGCACTGACTTGACTGCAGTGCGTTCATGCAGGGAGAGATACTGAAGTCCTGCATTCACGCCCTGTGGTTATCAGCTGATGGTGAGAGCTAATTAAGCCATACAGGAAATGAAAGAGGTGTTTTGGGAGCCCTCACATCCTTTCATCTGCTTGTCTGCTTCTCTTTGATCCCCTAAAATCCCATCAGACTCAGCAGCCCTGGTTGAGCTAGAAGCAGGCCCAGTTTCAGTGACTTTTCGGAGCAACTTGCTGCACCATCTGTGGCTTTTCAAGGCTTGTGATTGCATGGAAGTGTCAGGAGTACCAATCCGTTTGGATTCAATTCTGTTACTTAGATCAATAATATGGAATAAGACAAAATTTGGATTTTAACATGCATGAAATCCTATCACAGCGAAATGTCTGTTCACTTTTTGCCTTCTTTGTAGTTAGTGTTAGTCAACTGGCAATTAGTGATATAAAGGCTGACTTGCCCAGCGTTTGCTTCCCACCAAGCACTGTCCTGAGTTAAGACATTCCTAGGAGGCAGGCACTTCTGTGAACCTGTCTCACAGATGAAGCGCAGAGCGTGAAGAAGGCCGTTGAGTTAGGCAGTCTTGAATCAGGTTAGTCTAGGAGCAGAGCGAGTCCAGACGGTCGGACTGCAGAGCC
>NW_022103900.1:42908940-42909936 GCF_000313985.2 Echinops telfairi
TGGTATTTACCAACTCCGGAGTGAAAGATTCCAGGGAACTAATAGCCATTTGCTGATACAACCTGAGTGATGATGAAAAGATGGCTAGGCTAGTCTGGTGCAAGTCCCCATTACTTATCCATGCACAAATCCACTTTCATTTATGGAAATACATTCTAAACCGCTGATTTGGGTGATGCATGTTCAACCACACTATCCTGATGCTTGGCACTGATTATTCCATTTAATAAACACACACACATTTATGAAATAGCCACTGTTGTAATCCACAGGAAGTGGGTGCAGAAGCTCCAATACAGTTACTGGCTTAGGCATAGGAGTACATAAATGCAGACGAGTGGGCCCTCGTACCTACCCACAGAGACTCATGCTCTATACTGTCCAGTAAAAGGGCTTATCTCCATCTGAAACCATTACTTTACACATGGGTCAGATGAAAGATTAAGAGGAGCCAACAAGAAGAAATAATTATAAGAAGAAAGTATGGAAGACATACATAAAATTAAAAGGAAAAACTTTTTGATAAGTCTCATTGGTTCAAGAATAAACCATAACTATCTAGAAATCTTTGCTTTGGTTCAATAGGCCCTCTAGGATCTCGTAAGTTGTCGACATGCCTAGAGCTTACATGTAGCAGTTCAAACCTAGAACAGAGATACCTCTAGGTAGAAAGGAGTTGTAATGAGCTTACACTCATTGCCATTGCCCAATGCTGCCAACACCCATGTTTAACATGTTAACAGCTTTGGAAGCTATAGTTGTTTTTGTTTACTAGCATCTTGCACGTTGCCCAGTGTAAATTGAGGGAGTCACATATTTGCTACTTCTTCGCTCGTAAACCACCTTTGACAGTCTGAAATTTGCCTGTTTAGGCTGCTCTTTTGATTTCTTTACTATACAAAATGCTTTTTAGATAGCAATCATTTCAACTTGTTGATTAAAAACAACTATACTCTTTTTTAATCATTTTATTGGGGGTTCCTACAACTCTTACCA
>NW_022103900.1:42911599-42912776 GCF_000313985.2 Echinops telfairi
ACAACAACAACAAAAAAGAAAACTTGTAGTTAGTTCAAGGACTGTTTGTTGGCCTTTAGGAGTGTTTTCTGGTCTAGTCTGATGGGGTGCCAAGCCCTGGCCCCAAAGTCTATTTTTGGTATTCCCTGGGGACTTTGTGGCTCTGTTCCCCTTGCTGTTCTGTTCCATTCCCTTGGTAAAACTATACTCTTGAGAAAAATAAAATGTTATATAGCTATGCTGATGAAAAGAGGATCCAAATCTTATGAGAATATAACACTTTATGTGTGTAATAAGATATAAATTTTGTGATAAAATTAAAAGTTAGAAATACTACAGTCTTCACCTTTTGATGTAAACTTCATAATTATTAAGTTGAAATTTTACTTCCTAGTTATTCATAGGAATTGTTAGTGGCTTGTGTGCTACAAACCCCCTTTTCCATTCAGCAAACTTATCTACTCTTCAGGCAGATAGTAATTTGTATATAAGTAGACCACCCCAAATATGAAAGAAAATTATACATAAATAGCAAAAGCATAAATATTGTACTATTAGGTTAAAAACTATTTTACTTTCCTTCAGCATTATTAATCAGAAGACCAAATACACTTTTCATTGTGCTAAAGTATTTGCCAATTCAACCAACAAAGCATTTTTACATTTTACACGTGCAAGTCAGCAACAGTGATTATGTGCATCATTTTGTGCAGTCACCACCACTACCTTATTCTACATTATTCACCACCACGAACAGAATTCAATGTCCCATAAGCTAAGATTTTCCCTTTCGCTTCCTCCACACTCCCAGTGGCAATGAATCAATGTTGGTCTTTGGAAGGCGGTCTGTTACACATAGCCGGAGCCCTGCCTGAGGAGTGCTGCAAGTTGGGCTGCTAAGCACAGTCAAGCTGTTTGAAACTACTAGCTTCTCCACCGGAGAAAGAGGAGATTTTCTACTCCTCTAAGGATTACAGTCTCAGAAGTCCTGAGGGAGTACCAAAAATAGACTTTGGGCCAGGGCGTGGCACCCTTTCACACTCGAAAATTCTCCTAAAGGTCAACAAACAGACCTTGAACTATTTACAGTCTTTTCTCTTTCTTTGTCATTGGTTTTTGTTGTTGTTTTCTTTTCTTTTGTTGCTTTCTTTTGCTCTGTCTTGTTTTCTGTGCATATTATTACCTCTACAAGTCTATC
>NW_022103900.1:42915237-42921875 GCF_000313985.2 Echinops telfairi
TGTCTGTCTGATAACAAGGAGATGCACATTCAATCCAACTATGGTCAGAGGACATCACCAGAGGCTTAAGCTATGTGTGTACCCTGCACATGGGTTTTGGACTTCCACTGTTGTCCATTACCTTCTTCAAACCAGGTGTTCAAAATTGAAACACTGTTAGTCATCTCCCTGGGGAATAAAGGTAATAGTGTCATTAAAATAGCCAATGGTGTAGAATTTAAAACCCAGTTGAGAAAAGGCGATAATACAAGTATAGGTTGGCTACAAACTGCAATTCACAAATTATTGATTTGTACAGATTATACTCTTTAGTGACTGGACACTATTTACACAAACAGTGGAAGTTGGTGGTAAGGCAAAACTTTCAATAACATTCATTGACAGTAGCAGAACCAGGCCCACCAGATTAATGCCTGTCTTAAGAAAGCAAAGAGGGCGTTAAAATAGTAAATATATGGTAGTCCCGGCCACTGTGCACCTGAGGCAAGAGATCTGAGCCAGCATCTGACCACCACCACTTGTACACCCTTGGTATTAGCAGTCATCTGATTCTTCTCACACTTTAAAGTTTCATCATTATGCCCAAGAACTACAGGTGAGTTTGAGGTAGAGCCATGTCACTTAGTGGGGTTCTCACATCAAGTCTTCTGGTTTATCAGATTTTGTAATCCATTTATTTGGTGATGGGCAGTTAAGCTGTTTTTATCCCTGGGGTGCTGGGAACAGTATTGCAGTAAACATTGGTGTCCAAATATCTGTTTGAATTCTTGCTTTCAATCCTTGGGACACCTATCCACAATTGGAATTGCAGAGGGATTGGGTAATTCAAGATTTATCTTCTCCACACTGACTAAACCATCTTACAATTCTATCAACAGTGGATGAGGGTTCCAATCTCCACACATCCTCACCCGCATCTGTTCTGTTCTTCCTTTCCTTCCTTCCCGTGTCTCCCTATCTCTCTCTCTCTCTCTCTCTCCCCCCCCCTCTCTTTTATAATCACAGTAGTTCCAGTAAGGGTAAAGTGATATCAACATTTTGGTCTTGATTTGCGTAGAAAATGTTATGTTCTTCTTGGCAATGGCATGTCCTCTTTGGTGAAATGTCTATTAATTCCTTTGTTCATTCTTTGGTTGTATTGTTTGTCTTTTTTTAATATGTGGATATTCTTTATATATTCTGGACATTAAGCCCCTCAAACCCCCCCCCAGTTTTTGTTTCATCTGTAGGTTGTCTCTTCCCTTTGTTGATGTAGTCCTTTGATTGCCAAAAGATTTTTTATGTTGATGAAGGCAAATTGATCAATTTTTATATTTTGCTGTTTATGCATTTGATGTCATATGTGAGAATCCATGGTTAAAAACAAAGTCCCAGAGCTTTATCCCTACGTTTTTTTAGTTGTTTTCCTGAGACTTTTGGTATTAGATCTCACATGTAAAACCTGATCTATTGAGTCAGTTTTTTATATGGTGTAACAAATGGATCTGTCTTCATTCTTCTCCATGTTCATCCCTTTGTGCCATTTGCTAAAGACACCCTGTAGGAAATCAGTTGACCATAGACATATTGCTTTATTCCTGGTCTCTCAATTCTGTTATTGTACTAGAACCAAACTCTTTTGATTATTTTAGCTTTACAGTATTGGGAAGAATAGGAATTCCAGAACACTTTATTGTGCTCATGCAAAACCTGTGCATAGATCAAGAGGCAGTTGGTCAAATAGAAGAAGGGAATACTGTATGGCTTTAGATGAGGAAAAGTGTATTTCCGGTTTGTGCCCTCTAGCCATAACATTCCATCTGTATGCTGAGCAGACAATCAGAGAACCCAAACTATATGAAGAAGAGCGTAGCATGGGGATTGCAGGAAGGCTTACTACCAACCTGCAATATGCAGATGACACGACCTTGCTTGATAAAGATGAAGAGGATGGGAAGCAATTGCAGATCGCAGCCTTCGATGGGATTACACCTCAAAGAAAATTGAAATCCTCAAACTGACCACGAGATCATGATGAATAGAGAAAAAATTGAGGTTGTCAAGATTTTATCTTGCTTAGATCTGCAATCAATGTTCATGGAAGCAGCAGTCAGGAGATCAAACAACCCTCATTGCAGTGGGTAAATCTGCTGCACAGACCTCTTTAAACTGTTGAAGAGTAAGGGGGTCACTTTAAGGACTAAAGAGTGCCTGACCCAACCCATGATGCTTTCATTCCCCTTGTTTTCATGTGGGAGCTGGGCAGTAAACAAGGAAACCTGGGGAATTCGTGCAATGGGATTTGGCATTTGTAAAGAATATCGAAAGTCCCATGGACTGCCAGAAGAGCAAACAAGTATGCCTTGAAAGGTGTACAGTCAGAATGCCTGTTAGGAGCGAGGATGACGAGACTTGGTCTCGCCTACTTTGGACGTGTCATCAGGAAAGACCAGTCCTTGGAAAAGGACACCATAGTTGGTAAAGGAGCGTCAGCAAAGTAGAGGAAGACTGTCAAGGAGATGATGGGCTGACACTGGCTGCAACAGCGGACTCAAACACGACAATTGTGAGGAGGGCCCAGTCTGAGACTGGTTCATTCTGCCATCCGTAAGTCGGAAATGAGTGAATGACACCTTCCGGCAACGGCATCGCATGTATTGACACTGGGAAGCGTGAGTTCTACTTGCTTCTTCTTTTCTAAGATTACTTTAGCTGGGTGGGCCACTTGCAATTCTGCATGAATTTGAGGGTGAACTTTCCCATTTTTGCAAAAAAAAAAACAACCAAAAGTCTGTTGGATTTTGACTGGGATTTAATCTATAGACTGCCTTGTGTAAAAGTTTAATAAAAATGTTAACAATGAAATCATAGCATTTGAACAATAAGTCTTCCAATTCATAAGCACAAAACATCTTCATTTTTCAAGTCTTCTTTAATTTCTTTTAGTAATATTTTATACGTTTTAGTATACAAGCCTTTCACCTTCTCGTTAAATTTCTTCCTAGGTATTTTATCCTTGAGATGTTATTTTGAATGGAACTGTTTCCTTTACCAAGATCATAATCCAAGTACATGAATTCTTCTCCAGTCTTCTTTATTTATTACCTAGCTTTCACATGTATATGGGGTTATTGAAAATGTCGTGGCTTGGGAAATTTTGTGTATAAAGCAAAAATTCCTCTTCTCATGAACCAGTTTGGCTAAAGCAAAAATTCCTCTTCTCATGAACCAGTTTGGCTATCAGTTTTCATGGTGGGCGGGACAGATGGAAACTGAGGAAAGGACCAGAAGCCCAACCCCGCTTCTCTGCCACAGTGGCATGATCAGTGTTGCCAATGGAAGACAGGAGATTTACAAGCAGCAGTGGTGTAGAAGCACTGTCTTGTTCACCATAGCTGCCCCTTCTTTTCAGTTTGTCACTGTACCTAAAGTCTCCATCATCAGCTTTCTTCTCACAGATTACACTGTTGCTTCCAAATAGGAGTTATATGGAAAGGATATCTCATAATTGTCTATTTGATCGTGATTGTTGAGCCAGGATGAAATCAGTTGTTTGATTAGTTGCTGTTAAGACTGGTGGATAGACTTTTTTATAGAAGACAGGAGCCTGCTGATGGGAACTTATGTGGTAGTGGTTCACCTTTACAGAGCAACCCTGAAAGGGGTTTGTCCCTGACCTAGACTT
Source organism: Echinops telfairi (assembly GCF_000313985.2). Classification (NCBI taxonomy): domain Eukaryota; kingdom Metazoa; phylum Chordata; class Mammalia; order Afrosoricida; family Tenrecidae; genus Echinops; species Echinops telfairi. Next base: position 42,918,902 of record NW_022103900.1, read on the forward strand.
GGAGGATGTTAGTTCAATCCACTGTGATTATTCTCCAGAACATCCTTGACAGTTCTCTGAGGAATCAGTTCTTTTAGGAGCTAAAATGCAAGTGTGGGAGTTAATTGGATAGTTCACAAGTCGAATTTCCTAACACCTCCTGTATTCTAGGAGTTGTCTAGAAACAAGTATAACAGGGAGCAAGGCATGGGCCTGCCTTGCCGACACCATTTATAGCCCAGACTTGTGATGAAAGTCAGCCAATTTCACTTGAAAACTCTTGCAGTTTTATGAGCTCCCTTGCATTGCACTATAAAAATGTAACAATGCGGGCATTAACAAAAATCAACATGGAGAGTATTAATCTGGGGTTATTTTTCCCACTGACCTCAAGGAGAGTTGTTCAGCTTGCTGAGTCGGGAAGGGGAGTCGTTGGTAGTGGTGGTGGTGGTGTTAGAATGTTGTCCAGGAATTCTGGGCAAGAATTGTGTACTGTTTATATACTCAGTTGTATATACTCAGTTCCTGATTTGCAGGCCCTCCTTTCAGAGAAAATATCTTAAATGTTTAATGCTGTCATATACATGTGTGTATATATATGTACATATATATGTGTGTCTATGTGTGTGTTGTTAGATGCCATCGAATAGGTTCCAACTCATAACGACCCTATGTACAACCCAACAAAGAAGTCCCGCCTCCTCCCCTGCCATCCTCCCAGTTCTTGGTGTTACGGCCCATTGTGGCAGCCGCTGTGTCCCTCTGTCTCACGGAGAATTACGTGTGTGTGTGTGTGTGTGTGTATGTGTGTTCATTTATAGGGTTGTTTTAAATCAAACTTACAACTTACAACAGGGAACACATATAATTTTGTTGTGGTAATATCTTTGGCTCATTAAAATAGAAACATGACAGCTATGGATTTAAAGGTGGGTCCTCTGTCTAAGCACTTCTTAAAAAGTATTTCATTGAGCCCCAGTGACGTGTGATGCAATGGAATGAATCAGTACCTGGGTGGACACAGTCTCTTAGCCAATCTGCCTTTCAGTTTTCCAGTCTGCAACATGAGACCTTACGGAGCAATTATGAGGAACTAATTAGATCACATGTATGAAAAGACTTGGTAAGTTAAAAAAAATCATTGGTTGAATTATTATTACTCTTGCTAGTGGCCAGATTTAAACATTAATACTAGAAAGGGGCTTGGAGTACAGGGACGCGCTAAAGACTTTTATGTACGCACTCCTGATAACTGTGTCCCTAACTTCAGCAGCTCGAAACCACGAGCCAATCTGTGGGAGGAAGATGAGGCTTTCTGCTTCCACGGGGCGCAGTTCCACCGGCCCATAGCGTCACTGAGTGGGAATCAACTCAATGGCAATGATTTTGAGGTTGTTGTTGGTTTTTTCAATTAGGCCCATCAAAATCTAAGTCACAATGGACAACCGAAAACTGGGTGAAGGGAGACAATGGGCAGTGTAAAAATAATAATAAAATAATAATAATTTATAAATTAACAAGGGTTCATGAGGGAGGGGAGGGGGGAGGGAGGGGGAATGAGCTGATACCAAGGGCTCAAGTAGAAAGCAAATGATGATGACAACCAATGTGCAAATGTGCTGGACACAATGGGTGTATGTATGGATTGTGAGAAGTGTTGTATAAGCCCCCAATAAAATGATTAAAAAATAAAATAAAATAAACTAAGGGGAATAGTTAAAAAAAAAATCTGAGTCACATGAAGGTATAAATGACTGCTCATAAACTACTGTCACCTTACCAGGGGAATTGAATTTTCCCAGACTCAAAGCCTTTGTTGAAAGAATGGATATTCAACTAGTTAACATTTAAATATCAAGCAGTGAATGAGGACAGTTAAAACATAAAACTGTGGTTTTATGGCAGATTTATATTGAGACTTTAATATAGAGGAAATGTCTTACTATCCCTTTTTACATTTACACGTATGCATAGGTGGCTTTTCATGAAGCCATACCTCTAAAAGCAGGATAAAAAGCATCCCTCAAGTTATAAACCGAAAACTGAACTAAAAATCCCTAACCATTGAGCTACAGCTCTGAATATTCCTCAAGATTCCCAAGAGGGGACCTGACCCCTGGATTGAGGGGACATTGCTTCCAATGTGCAGCTTTAAAACGTGTAGAACCTCTGTCATTGGAACTTAGCTAAAAATAGATATGCACATTTAATGAAATAGCGTTTCGCTCCCCATACACCTCCACACCTTCAAAAATCTATTATTAAAGCGATGCTACATCTATAATCTGTAATCGTTTAGAATGGAGAGAATACAGAGTTTTGTAGGAACTTAAACATCTTATTGCATCAAAAAAGAGGAGATAACAATTGTTCGCATTTCCTCAACTAATTGCAGATTTCTTAGGAAACAGCATTTTACACAATGAACAAATTACTGAGTGCTTAAAAAATAAGCTTCATCTGTGTGGGAATTATAAAATTCTATGAGCATTTAATTATTTTCTACATGTTTGAAAAGTAATAGTTAAAAGGAATCAAAAGCTGTGTATTTGATAAGGTATCCCATGAAGAGGAAATCCCGAATTGCATAGAGTTGGATCATTCAGGTGCTAGGTCTGTTTATTCCACCACAGTTGGAGAAAATGCAGGAGATGCTAGTGGCTGAAAGGGTATAGTGAATTTCAAAATTAATTTTGTTGAAGTAAATATCATTCGGAATGTAAAATAAGAAAAATGTTCAACACTATTGATTACTCACTCTCTGTCCTGGGGTCAGCGGCGGCCCCTGTGGATTTCTCAGACTGTAATGGCTTAAGGAAGTAGAAAGTGCATATGTTTGCTTTCCCCAGGCCGAAGTGTAACCACTATACCACAGGCCTACCAGAATATTGATCAAGGTATTCTTTTAAAAACTTATCCACAAAACTGCGAGACCTAAGTGCCCATGAACAAGAAAATGAACAGTTGACATGTGAACTTAGTCACCCAATGATAC
>NW_022103900.1:42923347-42926199 GCF_000313985.2 Echinops telfairi
ATTACCTATTTGAACATAGACTCTGATAATGCAAAGAATTCTAATGGTAGAAATCAATGAACAATTGTGAAATTAAGAGGACCCGTGATAGTGTCGTGAGTTATGCGTTGAGCTGCTACCCACAGAGTCAGCGGTTCAAAACCACCCCCTGCTCTGAGGGAGACTGATAAGGCTTTCTGCTGCTGCCAGGATTTCTGCTTTGGGAACCCACAGGGGCAGTTCCACTGTCCTTTGGGGGTGACTGTGAGTCTGAATTGAGTGGCAGTGAGTTTTGGTTTTACTTTATAAAGCTTTTATTGGCATGCAATCCACGTATCATACTATTAAATAGTTTAAATATATTAAAAAGAGTTTTTGTTTGTTTTTGTAACGTTGAAGGGATGGGGTGACACAGTAGCTGTAACAGTGGGCTCAAACATAAAACAATTGCGAGGATCGTGCTGGATGGGGCAGTTTCTCTCCCCTGTACAAGGGCTTGCTTGTACAGGGGAATGGACCTCACTTGGACACACCTAGCAACAGTATTTTATACATTTCATATCACACCCTAGCAGGTATGCTTGCAGTTAAACTGTAATTGAGAGCATCTCGAGTTGTCTTAGTATGGTGGATATAATCGAGGCAATTCTAAACGTATTTGCTGGCATTTAGCAGAAGTGCAAGGAAGGCCACTCGCTGCCGTTTGGATTACAGGTCTGCCCTCTAAATGAACTACTCTACATAAGCTCAGGAGCCCTGGCAGTGCAATGGTGAAGCATGTGACTGCTAGATTTAAGATTGGTGGTTCAAATACACCCTGCAGCTTCACAGGAGAATGACCTGGCAATCTAATCTTATCAAGATTCCACCGTAGAAAACTCTCTGGTGCCTGTGCTATTCTATCTGGACACTATTCAATGGTGCCCAACAACAACAACAACACAACAACAACCCACGTAACATGTTAGACCTGAGATTTGCACAGAGTGAATACTAGCTATTGGAAGAAAATACATATAAATCAAACGTTTAGGTTATGTGTGGAAAGCCAGGGTGTTCTACTGATCTGAAAGTAACTGTGATCATTCATGGAAATATGACCAGGGCTTTGTAATGGGAAAAGGTCTCTCGACCAGCACTGACCATAGACGAGGACAATGGCTGACCTCACAGAGCCTCAGTGGAACTTGCTTTGTAGGGAAACATGGCACCAGTCCCCAGTGGACACAGCTGAGACTGGAGAATTATGTCTCCTCCTCCGGGAATCCAGACTCTGTCTTTGGTCTCCCCAGGCTGCTGAGAACCACTGGCTCTTCTACAGCCTTCTGTTACTCTTTTCTGTCTTTATGGCAGTGAAGGAGGTGCCCTGACACCTAGTCCAACCCTGACGATGAGACCTGAATCTGCACCCGCATGGTCTTGGGCTCCAACAGCCATGTCTTTGGTGTGAGCAGCAAGTGTGACCGCACACCTTCCTAAAGACACCCCCAGCCACGAGCAGACCTGCGTTGACTTAGTGATCTTGGGGCTGTGCTTCCTCACACGTTCTCTCCTTGGTGCCTTGGGCTCCAGCTAGATGGTTGTGTAATGCTCGAGGGAAGGCATGAGCAATGCACATTTTTTTCTTTTGTATAAACCATTTTATTGGGAGCTCTTACAGCTCTTAAAACAATCTGTGCATCAATTTTTTCGAGCACATTTGTACATATGATGCCATCGTCATTTCCCAAACATTTTCTTTCTATTTGAGCTGTTGGTAACGGCTCCTCTTTTTGCCCTTCCCTCCCCCGTCCTCCCAACCTCATGAACCCTTGATAATTTATAAATTATTTTTATTTTCTTATTGTACACCATCTACGCTCTCCTTTTACCCACGTTTCCTGTTCTTTTTGTTTTATGACTTCACTTTTTTACAGGATTTTACAGTTCACAGAAAACATACAAATTAGCATTTTTACTTCTGAGTCAAAAAATTGACACCAGCCTTTATGCATTTAAAAGAACCACATCACTGGCCTCGAGTCAGATACATGAAGCAGTATTCTCTCTCAGCCTTGGTGGGGTTAACAAAGCAAATCCCCGGTTTCCTAAGCTTTAGATGAAGGGACTCGCTGTACATGTTCTGCTGGATTAACGAGAGCTGTGTGGGCCAGTCCTCCTGTGCAGAAAAGTGGGAGGAAGCATATGAGTCACGGTGTACAAAGAAGTCAAGTTTAGAAAAGGGCAATAAACAAGAGAAATTACTTAGTCACTGCTGTTTCAAAGAGGAAATCAGAAGACAATTAACACAACAGTGTTTTAAGAAAGAAAATTCCAGATACCATACTAACATGTTCCGTTTCTCCCAAGTCTGAATGCTTGTGATTCATACTTCTTGTCAGGCCCACTACAGGGTTCCATCCCTTACTCCTAACCCCAGAGCACGAGCTGTCCCCCAAGCCCAGACAACTAACTGAGTTACACAGGCTTTGCCCCTCCGATGCTTGGAAATGAACTTGGAAATGCATTGAGGAGAGGGTTCATGAGATACAAAGCGCAGGCAGGCAGATCTGCAGTCTTCACTAGTTTCCACAATATTCGATGCTCTGGAACCTGGACTATTTTTGTCCGTGCAAGTGTGGGCTACGCTGTAGACTGCTTAGCAAGCTGGCATGGCTCTCCCGGGCCTGCCGAGGTGCACGGAAAAAGAAGGCGAATGGTCATCAGCTGGACTCGGACGCAAGCTTACCCTCCATGCTTATTTTTCAGGAATAAATCGAAGGGGTTGTTCTTCTCAAAACACTAACCTTGGACTTAGCCACCAAGCCCCTTAACTGTAGAACAAATGGAAATAGAAATTTCCAAAATCTGAAGCAGTACATCGAGGAAACGAG
>NW_022103900.1:42927036-42928565 GCF_000313985.2 Echinops telfairi
GGGGAGTGTACACTACGCTCACTGTTTCCACCTCTTTGAGCACTCGGACAGTCGTGTTGGGCAGTCAGAAGTTCACCAGCAGGAGTATTTGCCAAGAATGGCCGGCACATGGCCAAAGGATTGGAGGGTTGCCGTTTTATATATCATGAACCTAATTTCATAATTTCCCTGTTAACTCAGTTCCTCTTGGTATATTCCACACTAATAAAACTATTTGCATAACAACACTCGCTGGGCTCCAGCTCTGGGCAGAGCATTAGAAAGGTCTTTAAAAAGAATCCCCGTCTAGGGCGTATCCTAATTAGGATGGTAACAGATAACACTCATGAAAAGCTAAGGATCAAGAGATCATGGGATTGAACTAAGGAACAAGTACATATAAAGTATAATGAATAAATAGAAAGGAAAACAAGAATCTGACTGAAAAAAAAGCCTCTTCGGTGCAGGTTCAGGACGGTGCATGTTCACATCTTTGTAAGACACGCGGGTCTGAGACCCAAACGCTGGTCCTTCCTTTGCCACAGCGACGGCAGCTGGAGGCAGCGAGCGATCGGTCAGCGGCATAGTTGAAAGTGGGCTTTGGCATTTCTCCAGCTACTGAGTGGTCATTTCATCATCAGGAGCTTTAGGCAGCATCGTGTGTGGCCTCATTTGGCAACATCCCTTCACTAATAAGTTAAGCCTAATTGGATGATTATCTAGCTGTGTGGTCTTCCTGCCTCCCTGAGTTTTATGTAATGAAGTTGTAATGTCCATTTAGGAAACACCTTAATGGGGCCAGGGGCAAAGTGCACTGGCTTGACTGATAGGCATGGTGGCTGGGCGGGAAGGACTGTGAGCATGGCGCTGTGCTAATCTAGGGTTGCTGTGGGTCAGAATCCACTTGAAGGCACCTAATCACCGTGGAGTTCCTCACCTGGCTCCATCCACGTTGCCAGTTTCCCATCTCCTGCTTCAAACCCTGAGGCACTCTGGTGGCACAGTGCTTGTGTATTGGGCTGTGATCGGTAAAGTAAGCAGGTCGAAACCACCAACCGCTTTCTCCACCGGAGAATGGCCATTCCACTCTGTCCTCTGGGGTCGCTGTGAGTCGGCATTGACTCGATGGCAGTGAGTTTGGGTTTTGCTTGGTTGCAAACACTGGTTTTCTGTTTCCTGTTGGGTGTCAAGTAAACAAGTCCCTGGCCAGACTTTGACTATAGCAGTGTAGCTCTGAGAGCTCCTCGGCCGTGGGTAACTGCTTGATTCCCAATGGGGTTGCATCTCAGCATCACAGGGGAATTGTACAAATAACATCTCTCAGCACGATCCTCGGAGATTTTGGTTCAGGAATTCTTGGATGAAGGTTTGAGAAATATGTCTACTTTAAGGTGACCGCTTTGGGCGGGACAGTCCCGATTTTTGGCGTTTTTAAAAAGTCCCAATATTTGGAATGAATGCACGACAAGCTAGGGAACAGTCTATTTGGTCCATATAGACCAAATTTTTAATCAGGAACACCCCCCCTCCCTTGGTCAATGGTGTCCCGC
>NW_022103900.1:42931031-42932574 GCF_000313985.2 Echinops telfairi
CTGTCCTGTCAGGTAGCTATGAGTCGGCATCGACTCAATGGCTGTGAGTTTAGTTTTGGTTTTCATGTATCTAGAATTGGGATTGGGTCACATGATAATTCTATGTCGAACTTTTGGAGGAACCACTAAAGAGTTTTCCATAATAGCTGTACCATTTTACATTCCCTCCAGAAATAGGATTCAAATTTAAATTTCTCCATATCCTCAACAACACAATTGTTTTCCATTTTGTGAAGTGTAGCTCGTTGAGCCTTTGATTTATATTTATTAAATGAATAAAGATAGCGAGCATCTTTTTATGTGTTGATTGACCATTTGTATATCTTCTTTGGAGAAATGTTTATTCTTAGAGGTACTAGAGGGCATGTAGAGCCTACTATTGTTCTTGTGAGGGCTACATTTCCTGGGGGTGCTCAAAACTCCAGAGTCTACATGTGTGGGGTAGAGGGTTCAAAAGTGTGCCCAGAGCCCAGTATTGTGAGGGACAGGCAGGCCTGGGGCATGCTCTCACTCTCCGATTGTGCACTGTTTCACTGGGATGTTACAGAAAGATTGCGGGGACTCAGAGGCTCTCAAGGGCTCTGATTAGCGTGCCTGACTTGGGCTCTGTGACGTCATTGTGCCCTCAGGGGATATGTTGTTTACAAAAATGTGACAGTCACACCAGAAAGATAGACTTCGTTTTTAATGAAGAATCACCGAGGCTTTTTCCAATACTTGTTTTATTGAGTGATTCTGAACACTGAATTGGGGCTGAGGGTAATTGGGGGATGGAAATTAGTCTGTTTCCATGTTTGATTTAGATCTCAGAGGTACCTTTACCGACACTTAATGTAAATTAAAAGCCTGTGCTTTGCAGCTTGGGTACAGATTTTTCTATCAAAACTCTTCCCACCCCTAGATTTGACAGGAAAATACCCATCTTTGGGTGGGGGAGGTCGTCACCAGTAGCAACAGGGAGGGTGCGCCGGACATGACCTGCTGTCATGACTGGAAGGCGTTTGTGGGATCCCGAGCAATTATTAGGACTTTAACGCAGGTTTTTATGAAAGTGACACTGAACATCTAAAGAGACCTAATCACCACAATTATTGTTGAGATTCTCTGCCTGTTTGTACCTTTGTTGCCACCCACAGATGTGGGGACAACTAAGTGTTTGCCAGTCGCCATAGCAGAGCAGGCTCCCTTGCTGAGTCACAGAGAGACACCGAGGCGGGCGGATGGAGGGCAGGGAAGCCACAGGGACTCTATTTGCCTTCTAAACAGAAGGCTGATTATCCAGAGATCCTGCTTGTTTGTTTGAAATAAATGAGTTGATTTCTCTCCTGGGTGTTTCTCTTGGGTAAAAGATTTTGAAAGCTTATAACAAGAGATGACAAAGAAGAAAAAAAACTTAATGATAGTGGAACAATTTGGAGAGGGTTGTCAATAATGGTTGTACACTATGAGTAGTATAATCAATGGCACCGCATTATACTTGTAGAAGTTGCAAATGGGAGAATGTTTTGTTGTCTATATTTTTGCCACAATTGGAAAAAAAGCA
>NW_022103900.1:42933530-42934968 GCF_000313985.2 Echinops telfairi
TCATAATTCCTGGAGCTAATGTGTTCATTCCCTAAAGAACACTCTTGTGTTCTATGCCCAGGGCACCCACCTTGTGTTGGACACATGATCTGCAGTATCACAAAGTTTGTGAGTTCAGTGACCACGTCTTTCTTACTCTTTATGTATATCCATTATGTATCCCACAGTGACAAGCACAGAGATGGAGAGCAATAAGTATATGCTGAAAGGCTGATATTGTTAGAACCTATGGAATATATGGGTATTAATGATATGTTTTGAGAAAGAAAACTCATAAAACCACTCACTGCCACCCAGTCGATGACACGGTAGAATTGCCCCAATGAGTTTCCAAGCCTGTAACTGCTTACAGGAGCAGAAAAACCCATCTTTCTCCTGCTCGAAAGAGAAAATGCACCTTTGTAAAAAATGCCCACTTGAAGAAAAGAGAGCACGGTGACACCTCTTAATAAGACGAGTTTATGTACTCTGGGTTGTTACCGTATTCAGTTGTGTTTGCCAACAAAAATGTGTGTGGACGTAAAAAAAGGAAAAAAATGTGAATTGGATAAATTTTAAAAGACATACATAACCTCACACATATAAAAATTAATTCAAAATGAATCAATGACTGGAATATAAGAGCTGAAAACTATGAAACTCTTAAAAGAAAACACAGGGGCAAATCTTCAGCATCTAGGACTTGGCCCTGGAGTCTTAGATGCGACACTGAAAGCATGAGTAACAAGAAAAGAAAAAGCAAGGCATTGGACGGCAGCAAAACATTAACGGTTGTGCATCGGAAAGTGAAAAGAAAGCATGCTCTAAGGGAGAAGATAATTACAAATCGTATTTCTAAGTTAGAAGGGTTTGGTATTCAGAATATCCTAAGATCATTTACAGCTCACCCAAAAGACTGATAACCCAATTTAAAAATAGGGAAAGGACTTGAATAGACATTTCTCCCCAAAACAAATAGAAATGGCTCATAAGCACAAGAAATGATGTTAAATAGCCTTATTTATTGCAGATATAGAAATAAAACCACATCCTACCATGGTGACTATTAGAAAAAAATGGAAAATAGTAAGTTTGGAGGAGGATTTGGAGAAATTTGAAACCATCATCCATTGCTGGTGAGAATGCAAAATTGTGTAGTCTCTGTGGTAAACTATTTACCGATTCCTCAAAAAAGTAACAGAAAAACAGAACTGTTATAGAGACAAACTCCCCCTGGCCCCCCAAAAAGCCCTTTGACATTGAATGGATTCATAGTGAACCGCATAGAACAGAGTAGAACTGCCCCATAGGGTTCCCAAGACGTAATTTTATAGAAGCAAGACTACCACAGTGTTCTCCCCTGGAGCAACTAGGGAGTGCAAACCTCGGACCTTGGCAGTGCAGCACTTAACCACTCACTCTACTGATGGTCTACTAGACAACTAGTAGACTCTAATTC
>NW_022103900.1:42938327-42951698 GCF_000313985.2 Echinops telfairi
GATAATTAAAGGCTCATTTATGAGAAATATTTAGCTGGGACCTTTTCAAGGCAGATACTTCCTTGAAATTTGAGTGGTGTGTTGTCTTGGGCCCTCTTTCACATGCGTGGCATCTCTTGTACCACAGTGGGATGACAATAGGCTCCACTACTGCTACTTAGGTCTCTGGTCCCCTGTTCTTGTGTATTTGGTTGTGTCTGGATTTCCTCTGGCTTCTTGGATCTCTTCAAATGGCATTAAGGAGATTCGCCTCCTCTAAGGAGAAGGGAGAGATCCTTCGTGGCATAGTGGGTTATGCACCGGACTGCCGCCCACAAAATCAGCAGTTCAAATTCACTTCAGCCGCTCCTCGAGTGGCTTTGCTCCTGTAAAGATTTACATTCTATAGGAGCACAATAAATTAGGATCCATTCGATGGTAGGGGCGGGGGTAGGGGAGTGGGGGGAGTGAGTACTGAACTTTCCGTGGCTTCAGGGTTAAAAATTCCCATTTCATCAGCTCAAGACATAGAGTATAGAGAAGGAAAAAGAATGAATGCACTTATCACCCAAGGCTGGGATGCCCATTTTAAGGTAAATAGTAAATTAACTTTTCAACAACAAAAAGTACTCCAAAAATGCTTTTCTGTAATGCAATATAACGAGCAGTCTTCCCGGCCACCTGTGAAACACTTGTGGTGTTCCTGTCCACGGGCTCAGAAGGAACACTTCTTCTCCAGCTCTCTAGACAAACTGGACAAACAGTCAGCCTCAGGAGGACAAGACATGTAGGAGTAGACTGAGCCCTCTTCCCACCACGCTCATGTCGTTGATTCCTGCTGCAGTAGGAAAATACCTACTGCTGAACGGCCCAAGATCCCATACCTGGGCCCCAGCTCCAAAAGCATCTCTTTGGGGGTCTGTGCCCATGAACTTGTGTTTTTGGTTTTTTGTTGTTGTTGTTTAATAAAATGATACCCTTAGCCTAGATACATGATCTTATAGCAACACCGTTTTTAACTGCCTCGGGGACCTCTCAATTGCTGGAGATCCTGAGTGGGGAACATGTTCAAAGGACAGACCAAAGTTGGGAGAGTCAAGTCCACCCAGAGAAGCCTTGGAAGAAAGTCCTGGTGACCTACTTCAGAATGACACAGCCACTGAAAACTCTGTAGAGCACAGCTTTCTCTGACCCACGCGGGGTCCCCTGGGTGAGGCTGACTCCTGACAATTCAAATAAACCCAAAACCACTCCCTGCTGTTGAGTCAGTCCCCTCCTAGTGACCCTACAGGACAGGATAGGGCTTCCTTTGTGGGGTTCCGAGACGGTAACTCTTCCCAGGACTAGAAAGCCGCCTCTTCCTCCTGCAGAGCAGTTGGTGGTTTAGAACTGCCCACCTCATACCCACGATGGCACCGAGCCTCAGGGTCCTAATGGAAATGGGTTCTTGTTAAACACGTTGTTGTTGTTAGTTGCTGATTCTGACTCAGGGCAGCCCGTGTGTGCAGTCGAACTCTTCGGGGGTTATCAAGGCGGTTAACACTAGGCCCGTCTTCCACAGTGGAGCTGGGTGGATTTGAATCCCCAGCCTAAGCGCTTAACTCGTTGGGTTATTCAGGATTCTTTGGTTAGACAGAACATTTAAATAAAGATGATTCTTTTACTTCCGCAATGAGAAATGATGCATGATTTCCCTGGTCTTAGAAAGTAACACAATAATATGATGGGGCCGGCAGCCTGCGGGGACACACTGCAGCCCTGGCTCATTATCCACAATCACCCAGAGTCATTACTGCTTTCACATGCAGCTCTGAAAGGGGGGAGGGAGGGAGCAAGTGGGGGTCGAAAAGGAGGAAAGACGGAAGGAAGGAACCACTTACAGTGCTATTTTACATCAACACAGTTCGTCCTTCTGTGTATCTCTCTCTCTCTCTTCTTCCCTCCCTCTCTCCCCGCTCCTCCCCCCCTTTACTAGTCCCAGGGCTGCTATAGCATAGTATCACAAACTGAATGGCTTATAAGAACAGAAATGTTTTCTCACACATATCTGTAGATTCAGGAGGCTATCAGCTGTACTGACTCTTGCTTAGGTCTCTGAGGGCAAAGCCCTTCCACATCTCTTTCCTGGCTTCTGGTAACCTCGGCAACCTTGGTAACCTTCTGGTCACTGCCAGCCACCATCAGCAACTGGCTGAAGTGACCCCATCTCCAAAGACCCTATTTCCAAACATTTCACGTTCACAGGCGTACAGTTAAACCATCACTCTTTCAGTGCTTTTCCCGGCACCTCTTCATCTCTCCCTTTCCTCCCCTCCCCTTCATTTGACATCTTTCTCTTCCTATGTGCGTCTGTTTCCCTCTGTTCCCTTGCCATATATGTGTGTATAGGTATAAATATATATCTACTGGCCGTGTGTGTGTGTGGATGTATGTATGTGTATATATGTATGCTCTTCACAGGCCATGAAGCTAAAGTGACGTTGTCATTATTATTAGCTTTATTTATGACATTGAATCTTGAATAGCCTGTATTCTGAATTGTTTTCTTGTCAATCAATGCCCTTGACAACTATAGTGACAGCAAATATATATATAAATATCACTGTCATCGAGTCGATGACTCACCGTGGCCCTACAGGACAGGGTAGAATTGTCCGTGTGGGTTTCTGAAACTGTAGCTCTTTACAAGAGCTCTTTAGATGTAGCTCTTTATAACAAAGAGCCTCATCTCTCTGCTGTGGAGCAGCTGGTGAGTTCAAAGTGCTGACCTTGTGGTTAGCAGCTTGAGGCATAACCACGATGCTACCCGAGCCCCTAAAAATATATGTGCATGTGTTTTGTGTGTATATATCAGAGGTGGATAGCATGGCCGTTAGGCCATGTAAGGCCCTCCAAATCCTCAGTGCCAGCTAACATCACACACGCTACCAAAGAGAAGCAGTTCTTGCCATCACATTGTGTTTAGACCCAACTCATGGCAATCCTGTGTGCAACAGAATGAAACTGCCTGGTAAGGGTGAGTTCATTCAATATTTGACTAGTATGGCCTGTGAATGATAGGATTTTCACATGGCCTTTAGCATAAAAAAGGTTCCCACCCCAAGTATACATGATTGAGTGACAGATTAAATGACAGATACCTTGTATTCAATTAATCCCCATAATTAAACCAATTATTTAAGGGTTATGTGGATGTAATTTTACAGATTAGATAAAAATATAAATTGAAGAATAATTGAATATGTATGTTCGTTAATATTTTTGTTATCATCAGTCATAATTAATAATTTTACAAGTTTGAAATAAATAATTCCTGATAGGTATTGTGGGAGGAATATAAGTACTTGAAGGAATTTACCACTATGCAAAAACAGCATTGAGTCTGGGGAACTAGGCCATGGACCATAGACTACTGGGACATTGAACCCTGGATCTTTGAAGTGCACAACATACTTCAAAGGCCGTACCAGAAAAATGTGATGTGGAAACCATATTAGGGGAACTGGGCTCTACCTCAAACACACCTGTGACCGAAGGAGTGAAGGCAAAGTTTACCAGGTGTGTGAAGAAGCAGAGGACATCTATACCACGAGTATACATCTGTCGGCAAGTGGACTAACATTTACGTACTACTTCACTGCCTTAAGATATGTATTATTCTGCCATACCTGGATGTGACATTGTCGGCAGATATTGTTGAAGATGTGCTGGACACCAACTCCCATTGTTTGTGTACATAGTTTCCGGACAGTAAGGACTTAATCTGTGCAAGTCAATAATTCACGTCTAGTCTAGTCTGCACTGGTTTAATCTCTTTCTCAATTCTGTTTTGAATACATTGTCATGGACTAAATCAATGACACTATAAACAGAAGGACCTTTTGCTCCAGGGAGATGACCAATAAGATTCTCTATCATAAAATAACAAAAACATCTCTAAGGTGCACCAGAGGCAGATAGACAACAGAGATTTAGAAATGGAATTTGTGCTTGCACATACTCCCAGCTCCAATCCAAGAACAATGATTTCTTTGACATGGCCCTGCTAAATATGCGGCCTCATGAAGGAAACATGGGAGTATGGGTACTGTAGCCAAGTGTGAAGAAATTGGCTGGGGCCTGACTATCAGAAGAGCGACTGGGGTCTTAAAGACTTGTTCTCGACCAAATAGTCATCAAAGTGAGACATCACCTAACCCCACACCAACTGTGATCCAAGGAGTGGAAAGATGTAAACCCCCCAAAAAGATGTAACCCAAATGCAAAGGAGGGAATGCTATTAGAGCTTAAATTGTGAAATTCTAGTTTGCAGAAGGCTTTGGAAAACATTGGGAGGCCAAAATACTTTCACAGGATCTACACATGGAAATAGCCTCTGTTGATTCCCCTCTGACCACAAGTGAGAGTTGGGTATAGCCTAGTTATCAGACAGTATTAGAAAAGAGACAATTAATAGTAAGTTAAAATGGTAAATCTGACTTGAATGGTTAAAACCTTGTGATTTGATATCCTTTTGAATATATTTTGAGCTTGATCTAATTTTTAATATTTTCTGGGGTTATTTTTTTTTAGTTTTTTGTTCCAGATTAGGGCTTATCTCTGCTGTATTGTGTGGGTAGCATTCTCGGTTCTCTGTTATGTATCTTTCTATATATTTTTGGTATATGAAACTCAGGTTAGGTGACTCTATATAGACAGTAACTAGAGTAATGGTTCCTGTCGAGTGGGGTGGGGGTTACAGCAGGGAAGGGAGGGGAGAATGGGGAGGACATACCAAGGAAGACAAGAAGGAAGACATTAAAAAAAAGATAAAGCAGAAATGTCAGAGTCCTTCCCTGTGTCAGGAGCTATGGTAAGCGCATGATGCACATCAGGGAACAACGTGTAGAGCTATCCACCCCCGTGGGGTGGACATTTCAGAATGAGATCGGTAGAATAAGGAAAACATAGTAAGTAAACTCGGGACTTTCTTTGTAGGTGGTAAACACTTTGGCGAAAAGAACCTCTAGAGTAGACTAAAGAACACGGAACATTGAGTTTGAAGGAGGCAGGGCTTTCCACTTTTAATGAGATCAGTCATTGAGAAGAGAGATTCGAGTAAAGAGCTAAAAGAGTGCACAAAGCAGGGACCTGTGGGACAGACAGCGAGGCAGAGGGAGCAGCCGGTTCCAAGGCCCTGTCCCTGCGGTGGGGACCCACCCGAGCGTTTGAGGGAGAGACAAGGCCAGTATCGCTGGAGCAGAGTGTTTGGAAAAAACACAAATATGGTAGAAAGGTGCGCTAATCTGGGTACTTTAAAGAAACAAACCCACAGGAACTCATGTATAAGAGAGAGTTTTATATAAAGGTTCAGTGCGCATCAAGAAAATATCCCAACCCAGTGCTGCCCAAAACCACAAGTCCAACATTAACCCATATGTCCAACACCAATCCACAAAGTCCTCCTCCATCTCACAAAACACACACAATGACGCCGACTGCAGGAGGAAAGCCGAGTCAGTGAGCGTGTAAGCATCTCAGCGCTGGCAGGGGTCTTCACTCGGCTGCTCCAGCACTCAGGGCTGCATCGGGCTAGGTCCATGTGGCTTCTCCTCAGGGATGTCTTGCAGGAGGGGAGCCTTGTTAGCTGAAGCAGGGAACTGGCTGAGGCAGCTGCACCCTGGTCTGACCATCAGAAAGCAAGAGACCCGAGAACTAGAAAGGCGAGGGTTACCGAGCCATTTATCTCTCCACCCTTCAGTTAACCCCACATGTGTTTATCGGCCAGGTTGGCACAATTAACTACCTCAAAAGGTAATGAACAGAAAATGCCGAAGAGAGAGAATCTTATAGATCACTAAGATCCACTGAAGGAACTGGGGCCGAAGAGGACCTAAGCAGATTTATAGGCCCTGGATGATGTTTTTGAAATGCAAGGGAGCCCATTAGGAGGCTGTTGTAATAATCTAGGTGGTAAAAACCAGGAGAGTGGAGGCGGTGAGATATTCAAATGTGAATACGTTTGGAAAGGAGAGCCAGATTGGTAGATGAGCCGTGGCGCAGTAAAGAAAGGTAAACATCAGGGATGCTCCGCCGGTTAGTAAGAGCCACGGGAAAGACAAAGCTGTCCATGACTGAGATGGCCCAGCCTGGAGGTAGAGCAGGTGCGGGGGTCGAGAGGTCAGGCCAGGCTGAGTTTGAAAGTGGTCCTCGAGGTATCAGAGCAGAGGTGTCATTGACTACTCTTTATTATCTGGGATAGGTCATTTTGAGGAAGAGGCTCTATGTCAGAGAACATGGAGGCTTTCTCACATAACAAATAGTGAATGTCAAAATGATCCTAGGTAGGTCATTAGAACAATCGTAAAAATCCACGTTAACACATAACTATCCTATCTGGCGTTTATTTCTCCAAAACTTTGTCAAATGTGAGCTCAGTTAGCTGTTTCCTGAAAGACTAGAGATCTTTTTCTTTGCAGGAAGAAAGGTGGGTTTTGGAGACCATTACCAAGAAAACACTTTTTCCTGTGAATAGTCAGCTACCCCAGTTCACACTCTCCTGGCAGACACACCGCTCATTTTCCTGTTAGTTAGACAAGTTGGCAGAAATACAGTATGTTTCTTGTGCACTCTGCCCCCCCCACCATTTTCTGTCGCTGCCTGCTAATTTTATTGCTTGGCTCTAGAGGATTGATGAGAGGTGGGAACTGAAACCAACCTGTTTGTGGAGTCTCTTGTGTTATTGACAGCCCAGGAAGTTGTGTAAATCCAAGTGTAAAGTCCTTTAAAGTTAAGCATTACCTGCAGAAGGAAGTCCACACATCTTTGCTGGCCCAGCCTCTTTTGTTGTTGTTGTTGTTGCTTATGTTACCCCATGCACTCTGTCCTCACAAATGTTACACAGTCCAGATCCTCATAAAGATTTTGCTGAATGAATAAATGGACGACATGCCATGCTTTGGTTATACCCACTAAGGGATAGCATGCAGCCCATTAGAAGCACCTAAAATACTCCTCAGTTGTCAGTGTAAGTTCTGAAGGGGCACTGTCTCTGCCTTTATTGTATGTGTTGATTTTGAGAATATGCACAGCAAATTAATGCCGATCCAACAGATTGCACAAATCTTTTTAATATGTTTAAACCACTGCATTGTATGGTGTGTGAATTATATTTCAATAAAATTCACATTCTTTAAAAGTTTACATAAGTAGCATATCAAAAAGAAATTGGAAATAAAAAGCCAAACCTTGAAAAATAGATCTCTCTTCTAGATATACTGGTTCCTATCATTTGTGTGGTCTATCTTTCCCCATTCTTTTACTTTGAACAACACGTAAATGGGTTTGGTTTTTGTAATTCCTTTTCTGTTTGTTTTTTATGAACTGTTTATCATTTATTTACATTTTAATGCAGTTATCAGTAAGATTTTATCTACACTTACCATTTTGCTATGTGTTTTGTTCCATCTGTTATTTTGTTCTTTTCTTAATTTAGGGGTTAATTGAATATTTAGAATTTAATTTTTATATGTCTACAGTGGCTTATTATCTATGTTTCTTTCATTTTTTAAATGGTAGTATGAGTGTCAATTTTGTGTCTACTGGCTTGGCCAAGACTATCAGTGGTTTAAAAATTAAGGTCTAGAAATCTCCCATGATGGGACGGGTAGCCAGTGTAATCAACCCCATAATGAGGTCTGCTGTCAGCAGCCAATCAGCTGTAAATTTAGGGTGGAATGCAACCTCCTTAGTCAGCTAACATCTCTGATGACGTTTCCTTGAGCTGTGTCCATAAACTGGGAGGCCCTTGCTTGCTGCTTGTTGGTCACAGGGTCTCCTGTTCTAATGAAGTCAGCTCAGGCACAGGCTGTTGCTTGGACCAGAGAACAAATAGGAGGCACAGGGCAGAAGCTAGGAAGTTGGATCATCATTGAGCTTTCTGATTTTTTGGAATTGTCAGGAATCCCAGGAATACTAAGTCTAACTGCATTAAAAGGTTTTCATGGATAATTTCATTTACTTTGTTGTTTTTGTGGAGAATATGCCAAGCAAAACATACCCCAACTCGACAGTTCCACATGTAACCTTTACTGGTAATGATTACATTCTTCGAGTTGTAGAATCAAGGTGTATACTCAATTGTATAAGCTCGCCCTCCTTTCTAAGTTGTTCCTCCCTCAGTAACATAAATCCACTGCCCACTAGCTTCCTGTCTAGCATTTCAAGTTGCTGTTCCCAATGCGATCCACTATAAGTGGTGTATAAAGGAACATTGTCCTCAGGTCAGGCCTTCCTAGTGCTTTTGTTTGGTTTTAAGATTACTTCAGGGAATATTTTTGGTTTAAGGCTTAAAGGGCAATAGTTTCAAAGCTTCATCCAACCTTCATGGCTACAGGAAGCTTGGAGCCCATAAGGATTTAAAGTTCTGTCCTCATTTTCCCCCTTGGAATCAAGACTCTTCTGTGGGAAAGTTGATCAAAATATTCAGTAATGGTAGCCGAGTACCATCCAGCTCTGGTCTCAGTATAGAGGAGGCACTTGTTCATAGCAATTAGCTCCATATTCCTCATCTTCCTTCTCCCCCCTCTCTGTGGTTTCAGGTGAATAGACACCAACTGTGTTTCTTTTTTTGAATTTTATTGATCTCTTCAAAGAATAAACTTGTGGTTTTATTTATTGCACTATTGTTTTTCTGTTTTTTATTTATTTATGCTCTAATCCTTGTTATTCCCTTTCTTCTGGTACGTTTCAGCGAGGTGTGTTCTTTTCCTTCTCTTGCTGGTGTTCGTTGATATCAAGTCCATTGCAACTCATAGCAACCCTATGTACAACCGAACAAACGACGACCTGGGCCGGGCCATCCTCATGATCAGTGTTAATGCTTGAGCTGATTTACTACAACCACTGTGTCGCTCCATCTCCTTGATTGGGATAATGATGCACAGGCCACACCTGACCTCTGATTGGACAAAGGAGCAGGAAAATCCAGCCCCACGCCAACCCAGGGCCAATTGTCACAAGGCAGAAGTCAGGCATGCCTCTACCATCAATCCTTCTTTTCCCCTCTTCTGACACCAGCCATTGCTCCCATGGCACTCTACCTCTACTGGGTTTGATCATCCATGGCCATGGTCACACACAACTCACAGACAGTACTCATGATCATGGGCGTTTATTAGAGACGTTAACACGCTACCACAGTCAGGATCAGAAAATAGGAAGGTTGCGATCTTTGGTCCATAGCAGCACTTCATCTCAGCTAGCAGCCAAGTTTCTTTCTGATCCTCGAGCTCTCGGTCACATAGTCCCTTACCCTCTCCAGGGGCCAGGAAGTTTGCCTGCTGCTCTGCCTTACTGTCTCATGGTCTTAACGCCACAGCCTCTGGTCCCTCTGCTGCCGCCACCACTTCAGATAGGGATTTCGCACACACGCCATAGACAGCTGTGCTGTCTTGTTGGTCCTGGGATGCTTTCGATTCCTGCTTCTGAGGTGACTGACTCTCTTACACTCAGAGGAATGACAGATTTGACCGGTCACCTCTAGTAGGGATTCAAACACCATCTTTGCATGGTTTCACTCAATTGGTTGGCGGGAGTTATAGAAAAGCCCATGAGTAAGCCACTGGAGATCCCCTTGCAGAGGGGTCTCGGGGAGGAGACAAGCCAGTCAGGGTGCGATACAGCAACGATGAAAAATACAATTTTCCTCTAGTTCCTAAATGTTTCCTCCCCGCTCCCACTATCATGACACGAATTGTACCTTGCAAATCTGGCTAGACCAGAGGATGTACACTAGTACAGATAGGAAGTGGAAATACAGGGAATCCAGGGTGGATGATCCCTTCAGGACCAGTGGTGTGAGTGGCGATACTGGGAGGGTAGAGGGAGAGTGGGTTGGAAAGAGGGAACCGATTATAAGGAACTATATGTGACCTCCTCCCTGGGGGACAGACAACCGAAAAGTGGGTGAAGGGAGACGTCGGACAGGGCAAGATATGACAAAATAACAATTTATAAATTATCGAGGGCTCATGGGGGAGGGGGGAGGGAGGGGGAAAATCAGGACCTAATGCCGGGGGTTTAAGTGAAGAAGAAATGTTTTGAGAATGATGAGGGCAATGAAAGTACAAATGTGCTTTACACAATTTATGTATGTATGGATTGTGATAAGTGTTGTATGAGCCCCTAATAAAATGATTTTAAAAAATTAATATAAAGTAAGGAATACTTTGTTCGTACTTTTTATTGCACTCTTTTTTTAATGTTACCTCTATTATTCATTGTAAACTTAAGTAAGCTTAGTCACTTTACATCTTATATAGGTTTTAGTTGGAATTGGCTAGTATGTGTGTATGGATGGATCTTGCCTGAAAACTGAGATTATCAGAGAGACCCTTGCCTATGTTTTATTGAGTATGTGTGGATCAAAAATTTATTCAATCTGTATGCAGCCAAGAAACTAGATTATATAAAGAAGGCAGCATCAGGATTGGAGAAGTCTCATTAACAATCTGTAATATCCAAATGACACAATCTTGTTTGCTGAAAGTGAAGAGGACTTGAAGCACCTTCTGGTGATCATCAAAATATGAATTATATACCAGCATAAAGAAAACAAAAACTTTTTTGTTGTTGTTTTGAGAAATCCTTTGCTTATCCTGGGCCTCTTCTCTCTCCATATGAAGTTGATAGTTTGTTTTTCCATTTTTTGTAGGTCCCTTTAGAAAGTATTGACATTTTCACAATATTGTCTTCCTGTTCATGAACACAGGAGCCCTACTGATTACACACTGGGCTGCTAACACCAGAGTCAGCAGTTCAAAACCGCCAGCTGCTCTGAGGGAGAAAGACAACACTTTGTCCTCTTATAAAGAGTTACCGGCTCGAAAACTGACAGGGGTAGCATTACCCTGTCTTGTTATTCGTTGCCATTGAGTGAGTTCTGGCCCATTAGCAATCCTGTGCACAACAGGAAGAAACACTGCCCTGTCCTGTGCCATCCTCACAAGTGCTCCTGTGCCAGAGCCCATTGTTGCAGCCACGGTGTCACTCCGTTCCACGGAGGGCCTTTCTCTTTTCTACCCTTCCACTTTACCAAGCAGGATACCCTTCTCCAGGACTGGTCTCTCCTGACATGTCCAAAGTCTGTAAGACATAGTCTTGCCATCCGTGCCTCTAAGGAGCACTCTGGCCACACTTCTTCCAAGGAGTAAAAGTTTCTCCTCTTAGCAGTCCATGGTACTTTCAATATTCTTTTCCAGCACCACAATTCAAATGCATTGATTCTTCTTCAAGACTTCCTTATTTATTGTCCAACTTTTACATGTATATGAGGCAATCTGGAATACCATGGCTTGGGTCAAGCTTAACTTAGTCTTCCAACTAACATCCTTGCTTTTCAATCTTTCAGAGGTTTTGTAGCAGATTTGCCTAATGCAGCAAATATTTTAATCTCTTGACTACTGCTTCCGTGAGCATTGATTGCGGATATGAACAAGACAGAACCTTGGCGACTTCAACCTTTTCTCCCTTTATTTTACCTATTGACCCAGTGGTGAGGATTTTAGTCTTCTTTCCATTGAGTGATCGTCCTCACTGAAGGCTGCAATCTTTGATCTTCATGAGCAAATACTTCAGGTCCTCTTCACTTGCAGCAGGCCAGGTTGTGACATCTGTATATTGACGGTTTTGAATAAACCTTCCTCCAGTCCTGATGCCACAGGGTTGCTATGAGTTGGAATCAGTTCGACAGCATTGAGTTTGGTTGTTTGGGGTTTTGGGGGATCCATGAGCGCATGATCCTCCCCCATTTGTGTATGTCTCTTTTAGTTTCTGTAATGTCCTTTGTTTTGCTCTTTTGTTTCTTTGGCTAGGTTTATTCCTAGGTGCTTCACCTTTTGTGAATGGCTTTTGTAAAAGTGATTGTTTTCTGATATCTTTTTCGGAGCTCTATTGACTGGTATATAGGTATCTGGTAGATGTCGGCTTGTTAATTCTTTCCTAATACTTTACCAAATCTCCTAATGGTGTAGAATTTAAAACACTGTTGAGAAAAGGACATTTTATAATTGTAGGTTGACTACACACCCTAATACATGAATTGTTGACTTATAGATTAAACTCTTAAGTAACTGTACACTATTTACACAAACCATGGACGTTGGTGATAGAGTGAAACTTCCAGTATCATTAATTCACAACAGCAGATCCATGCCTACCAAATTAATACATGCCATAATAAAGCAAGAGAGCATTAATATAGTAAGTATATGACAGACCTAGCACACCATGCATTGGGTACCCCCCAGGCAAAAGCTCCACACTGAAATCCAACAATTGCCAGTTCTGCAGCTTTGGGATAGCTGACATCTGGTCTGAAACACTAGAGAGCCTCAACCTCAGACCAAGGGCCATGAGTGAGTTAGAGGGAAAGTTCTGTTTACTTAGTGGAGTGTCCATATCACGTCCTTCTGGTGTGGCCGATGGAGGACCATGTGCACCTCAAAAGAACAGAGTACATACTACACGACATGCATCAAGGGCTAAATAGCAACTAGATCAAAATGTCTGATTAGGAGCATAGTGCCAATCATATTCTTCCCTTGGGTTTTATATAAGTTTAAGTCCTTTTTTCTCAAAGGAAGGTTGCTTCTCCCCTTTACCCACCAACTGAAATGTAATTTCCTTCTCCAAGACAAGCACCTTCTTCTTCTTCGCTCAATTGTATTCCTTTGATTTCTCTTTGGTTGTCTAATGGTTCGGACTAAGATTTCCAGCAGGATGTTGAATAAGAGTGGTGCTATGAGCCATCTTTGTCTAGTTCCCTTTCTCACGGAAAATGTGTTCAGTTATTTCCTCATTCAATGTTATAGTGGCTGTTGTATATTCATATGTAGCCTTTATTATGTTGAGGAATTTCCCTTTTTAAAAATCTTTTCAAAGTGTTTTTATTAGAAATGGGGGTTGGATGTGTCATCTATTGTTTTTGTTTTATTTTTCCTCTGTTCATCCTTTTTAAAAAAATATTTTATTGGGGCTCATACAACTCTTATCACTATCCATACATACATCCATTGTGGCAAGCACATTTATACATATGTTGCCATCATCATTTTCAAAGCATTTTCTTTCTATTTGAGCCCTTGGTATCAGCTCCTCCTTTTTCCACCTCCTTCCCTCCCTCATGAACCCTGGATAATTTATAAATTATTGTTATTTTTTTCATGTCTTGCACTGTCCGAAGTCTCCCTTGACCCACTTGTCTGTTGTCCTTCCCCGTGGGAGGGGGTTATAGGTAGGTCATTGTGATCGGTTCTCCCTTTCTCCCCCCACCTTCCCCTTACTCTACTGGTATGGCTACTCTTAATGTTGGTCCCGAGGAGTTTATTGCCTCAGTGTGGTGGGGTCATATCA
>NW_022103900.1:42952181-42953211 GCF_000313985.2 Echinops telfairi
CTCATTCTCGTTGGTTTCTAGAAATTTCCTAATTTCTTCTCTGATCTAGGTCAGTACACACTTCTTTTACAATAGAGAGTTATTCAACCTCCAATTATTTGCCCTTGTTTTCTTCATCATCCTTTTGTTGATTTCCAGCTCTATAGCGCAGTGATCAGAGAGAGACGTCTGTATGACATCGGTGTGCTTAAATTTATGCAGATTTGACTTAAGTCCTGGCATGTGGTCCATCTTTGAATATGTGCCCTCTGGGCTTGAAAAGAATGTCAATTTTGTTTTGAATTTGGATGGAGTGCTCTGTAAATATCTATCAGGTCAAGTCATCTAATTGTAGTGTTTAGATCTTTCACCTCCTTGTTGAGTTTCTTTCCTAGTGATCTACCCTTCTCAGAGAACAGTGTATTGAAGTCGCCTATTATAATTGTTGAGGCTGTGGTTTCTTTTTTCATTTTTTGGAGCATTTGCTTGACATATTCTGCTGAACGCTTGTTTGGTGAGTAAATGTTTAGAATGCTTAGCGATTCTTGGTCTCTGGTTGCCTTGAGCATTACATAGTGTCCCTCCTTATCTGTTTTTATGGTTTGCACTTCGAGATCACTTTTATCTGATATTAGGATTGCAACTCCTGCTTTTTTTTGGATTGCTATTTGCTTGGTACGTTTTTCTCCAGCCTTTGTTTCTCAGCCTGTTTTTGTCTGTAATCTTGAGATGTGTCTCCTGAAGGCAGCAGATCGAGGTGCTTGTGTTTTCTAAGCCATTCTGTTATTCTCTGTGTCTTAAGGCCTGAGTTCATTCCATTGATATTCAGGGTTATTACGTCTATCTGTGGACTCTGTGATGTCTTTTATCCCTCTTCTGTTGGGTGTTTTCCTACCACCGTTCCTTTACCGTGGTGTGTGTGTGTGTGTGTGTGTGTGTGTGTGTGTGTGTGTGTGTGTTTCATTCTTGCCTTCTTTCCATCATTGAGCCAGTGTTATCTTGGGAGCTGTTTTCCCATTAATGGTCTCTCAGTGGAGTTGTTCTGTGTGGC
>NW_022103900.1:42955138-42956130 GCF_000313985.2 Echinops telfairi
TGGGAATCGACAGACAGACTTGATACTCCTACTCGGCCCCCAAATCTCTCCACTCACCTGTCTCCACAGAGCTCTGGGCATGAGCTACCTATCTGGTCGCTATCTTCTCCAAGCTCCGTCATCTCTTGTGATCATGCAGATCTCGTTCTCTATCTTGTTTTTTTTTTTTGTAGATTGCATTGTTTGTTGCTGTTGAGCCAGCCTTGCTTCCCTAGTGTGAATCCCTCTTAGTCATGATAAATTTGTGTTACAAGTTTTGGATTCTATTGGCCAGAACTTTGTTGAGAGTTTTCCATCTATGTGTATGAGGGATATCGGTCTGTAGCTTTCTGTCTTTGTGGGTCTTTGCCTAGTTTATCAGAGTTATGCACAATTCCTATATTGGAATTTGTTGCCCCTTCCTGTGTTCTGGAATAGTCTATGTAGGAATAATGACAACTCTTTCCTGAATCCTTGGTAGAATTCACCTGTGGAGCCATCTGGTCCCAGGATTTTCTTAGTTGGAAGTCTCTTGAAGACCTCTCTTTCTTCATTTGTTAAGTGTGTATCCAGGATTTTCTACACCTGTCTGTGTTAATTTGGGTAGGTGTGTACATCTGGGTCTTTGCCCCTTTCTTCTAGACTATCAAACTTGTTGGAGTACAGTCTTTTGTAGTACTGTTATTCTTTTTACTTCATTTGTATCTGTTATGATGTCCCTTTTCATCTCTTATTCTAGATGTTTGCATCATCCTTTTCTTTTCCTCTGTTAAATTTGGCACTGGTTTGTCAATTTTGTTTATCCTTTCCAAAAATCCAACTTCGTTTCTTGTTAATTTCTCCATTGCTTTTGCTTTCTAGGTTTGTTTCATTCCAGTTGGTTTGTTTAAAATAAACAGTTATGATTTATTTTCTTTTGTTGTCAGAGGGTTTATATTGTTGCCCTTGTTCTAGTTGTTTGAGATGTGCTAAAGTGCTGACTTTTAATTTCTCCCTTTTTTCATGCATGCATT
>NW_022103900.1:42957611-42958700 GCF_000313985.2 Echinops telfairi
GTGTTGTATGTATTCGATGAAAAATGATACAGCATCAGGATTGGAGGAAGGCTTATTAACAAACTGTGAAATGCAGGTGACACAACCTTGCTTGCTGAAAATGAGGGGCATTTGAATATTTACTGATTTATATCAAAGGTTGCAGCCTTCATTATGGATTAAAACTCAATGTAAAACAGACCAAAATTCTCACAGCTGGACCAATAGATACATCATGATAAAGAGTAATGATTGAAGTTGTCAAGGATTTTGTCTGGTTTGGATGCAACATCAATGCTCCTGGAAGCAGTCTTCAGGAGATCAAAAGACTAGCTGCATTCGGTAGATGTGCTACAAGAGACCTTTAAAGCAAGGATGTTACTGTGAGGATGAAGTTGTACCTTGAATCAAGTAGACCATAGAAGAATCCATGTATTTGGAGTGCGTGCTGATGAAGAAAAGTCGAATTACCATGGCCTGCCAAAAGGACAAACGAATCTTTCATGGAAAAAGTGCTGCCAGAGTGCCCATTAGAGACAAGAATGGAAAGACTTGGTCTCATATGGTTTGGACATGTTGTCAGGAGAAACCAGTCCCTGAAGAAGTTACATCATGCCTGGTAAAGTAGACAGGCAGAGAGAAAGAGGAAGGCCCTCAACTAGATGGATTGACAGTGGCTTGAACATTGGGTTCAAGCATAGGAACAATTGTGAGGATGGCGCGGCACTGGGCTCTGTTGTACTCAGGGTCCATGTGGGTCAGAACCGACTCAGTAGCCCCTAACAACAAAACAACTGGGAATAGAAATCCCATATGACATAGCAATGCCTTTGCTGAGCATCCACCCCAAGTAAACCATGTAAATAAGAGATAGAACACAAACAGATGAATCTTTCCCATGTTCAATACAGCACAGCTCAGAATAGCAAGAAGCTGAAAACAGCCAAAATCCCCATCAGTTGAAAAATGAATAAAGAAACTCTGGTACCTACATACACACTATGATATACTGTGTATCCCTAAAAAAAAAGCGATGAAAGCATGAGACACCTCCTGTCATGGATGGACCTGGAAACCATTATGCTGAGTGAAGTTGATCAAAAGGACAAT
>NW_022103900.1:42961376-42963319 GCF_000313985.2 Echinops telfairi
CATATACTAAGAAACATTGCATGATAAGTAGGTGTACTGTATGGCCTATGAGTGATATCTCATTAAATCTGTTAGTAAAAAGAAAGAAGAAAAGTATTAACCTGAAAATGAGAGAATCCCCGAACTGAAGGAAATCTTCAAGAGTTGTGGAGTACAACTCCACAAGGAGGGGATTACCAACTATTTGAGGGTTGTTTGTTTATTTTTTTCAAGAATTTCTTTTTCTTTTCATGTCAGTTGTCTATTGCCAATTAAAGAGAAAAATCAGCCGTCAGCCAAGAAAATGTCTCCCCCAAAAAGGGGAAAGAAAGAAAAGCTTCATTTTGAAGCGGTTTTATTATTGAAACCAGAATGTGATGCATCACAGGGAGTTCACCAGAGAGATTGCAGAGAAAGAGAGAGGCCTCTCACCCTCTCTACCCAGGCAGACAAGCACCTATTTCATACATGTTCCAAGGATAAACAGTAACTGATACTCGAGTAACAGGCGTTATAACCACAGCATTTTGCACACATACTGCATCCTAAATTTATCTAGCAATTGGGGTAAACACCTGTGTTTCTTAATTGCGATTATCCCAAGAAAACATAAACTCATGTCTTTATGACAGGGAACATTTTGACAACTTTGGACCAACATACCTGCTGAAGTTCAGCTCCTGTACTCCCACAGAGACTGGGAAATGGGATGATATCTTCTCAGAGAATTCCATTGTCAAAAGTTGATTCTGAGTCTTTGCAAAAGACATTCCTGGATTGTAAACTAGCAAGAGTCTTGTTTAGGCTTTCAAAAGGATTTATGTACATTTTTAAAGACGCAAAGAGTCAACAAATTATTTGAAGTACAGTAGTTTGCAACGTAGGACATTGACTCAGTTGTAAGACAAGTACCTCTTTTTTTTTTTTTCAGTTTTCACTATTAATATTTATTATCAGTATCTTTATAATTTTGGCCTTTACTTGCCTTTTAGAGATTGGAAACATTAAATAAAAACTAATAGATACATATTGATACATGCTAATTATGCAGAAGATACATTAATCATAACTTATTCTTGACAGAAGGAAATGTTAGTTGCACTAATAACTTGTGGAACTCTCTGGATTATGCCTAGGAATGGGAATGCCATTTCTCGGCATAAAATCAGTGAGTTATCTGTATGGTTCTTTGCTTTTTCTCTTCACGCAGTAACATCTTCCTGCTTCCTGGATCTGCTTCTTGGCTTTCGCAAAGCTACTACTTTTTTTCAAGAAAAGAAAACCGCTGGTTTAGCTTAGGAAACTAAATCTCTATGGCAGTGTTTTGAGCAGTAAGCATAAAATTGAACATCCGAGAGAGTACATGAGAGAATAATATCAGCAAACTACACTGTGCAACATTATATGCATTGTAAGATTTATAGAAACAAAAAAACTAAAGGTCTGTATGGATTGTGATAAGAGTTGTATGAGCCCCTAATAAAATGATTTTTTTTTAAAACAAAAACCATAGGTCGCAAATGTTAAGGGCTCCCTGTACCTGCTCTTAAAAAAAAAGGAAGAAATGTGGGTCTTTGTACTTTTGCATCATGGGGAATTTTTTCCCCCCACATGATGTGTAATCTTACCCCACAAGAACAGCTGCTGCCGAATTGTGCTGGAGCTCAGTGGTTGGAATCTCTTTTATGTTGTACAGAAACTTGAATCGCCTTATCCCTCTCATTGAGGGCTCCATCTCAGGTGTCCTGTGACTGTTACCGACGCAGGCTAGCTGCACTGCCTAGCGGATGTGCTTTCGCAGCACGCTGGTTTCATGTGGACTCTCTCAGGGCTCCTGCTGCTGAGATTTTAGGCCATGGGCGTCTGGGACTCTAACTAGCTCGCTGGGGTTGCAGTGCAAGAGGGCACTGTGGTCACCGTGGCTGGGGCAGAAGAGTCTGGGGCACTGTCCTACTGTCAGAAAG
>NW_022103900.1:42964367-42966047 GCF_000313985.2 Echinops telfairi
AATAGTCATCAATAGGAATATAGTGGACCCACTTTGATTGACAGCTGTCCCTTCAAAGAAGAGCTCTCCTGTCTTCTTTTTGCCTTCTAGCACATGGACTAGAAAGGATTCGACATGATTGAAAACACCAAGAGTGAGAACAATACCTAAAACTGTTACATAATTCTCACTCTTCCAAGGGGAATGTTTGTCAAATAACTTAAAACCCTGTCTGGAAGCAAAGGCTAAAGTCGTGATTCTTTGAGTCTTTCTTCACTAATGAAAATACCTAATTATGTTACTTATATTCCCACACAGACAACTTTGTCTTTTAAGCCTCTTTGGTATACACCTCGTGTTCAACTTCCTCGGAGAATTGGTTTTACAGAGAGACTGTGAGGAGTAGGAGTAGGAGTATTGTGCAGAGAGAAACCCAAAGCTGACAATGGTTTTGTGAAGAAAACAAAACTTGGAAATGACATGTTCCCATTCCTATGGGAGAGAGTCACGGAGTTCTCTACTAGGACTTTGCACAGTTGTTTTGTGAAATTGTCGTTTGGAAGTCACAGGTGGAATTCCTATACAAATCTAGGTGTCTTTAACATCTTAAGGTATCTTTTCTTGGATTCACAATCAATGCCCATGGGAGCAGCAATAAGGAAATCAAATGGCATATTGAATTGAGCAAAAATGCTGCAAATGATGTCTTTCAAGTGGGTCATCCAGACACTAGTCTGGACAAGACGAGTTAGTGAAGGAGGACATCATGCGTGGTAAAGCCATTGTCATTAGGTGCTGTAATGTTGACTCTGACTCATAGCAGCCCTGTGCACAAGAAAAAGAAACACAGCCTGATTGTGCACCATCTGCACAATCATTATGGTTGCGCCTGGTGTTGAACCCCGGGGTCAGTCCATCCGCCTTCCTCTTCTTGTGCTGACCTTCTGCTTTACCAAGCATGCTGCCTTCTTCCAGGAGCTGATCTATCCTGACAGCATGTCCACGTACTGAAGAGCATTCTGGCTGTACTTCTCCCAAGATAGATCTGTTTGTGCTTCTGGCAGTCCTCTGTACTTTCAATATTCTTCACCAACAATAAAGTGCAGGGTCATCAAAAAAAGAGGAAGATCCTCAAGATGGATTGACGCAGTGCGGCACCAGTGGCTCCAACCTAAGAGCAAGTATGAGGATGGGCTGTGACCTTTCTCTTGTACTGGGGTCCCTAGGAGTCGGAACTGATGCAATGCCACCTCAAGGTGTTCCTGTACTTGAGTAAAACAGTAGAATTTATTGTTATACATAATATTCCTATCATATATAGAGAAACCACATGCCCCACAAAGCAATGCGATGGTGCCGGGTGGGGAGGACGTGGACAGAGCACATGGAGGGAATGTTAGTATAAATGTCATGTGTGTCTTACACGTTCTGGCTCTTCATAGAAAATATAAGTTTTCAATGCTATCCCAAAGTAGAGAGTTCCTACGAACATTTCAAACTGGTGTAAAAGAAAGCCATTACCATTAATTTATATGGGGAAAAAATAGTGTTCTCAGACTCAGAAAATAATCTACCAGCTCATACCAAATGACACATAAAACCCAACATCCTTTTACTGCTGTGGACAGTGCTGTGATGGACAAGTGTGTGCGTGTATCGATTCGGGTCATGCCCTTATTTCCTCTGATACATAAGCCTGGG
>NW_022103900.1:42969879-42971550 GCF_000313985.2 Echinops telfairi
TTTTCTGTCCTGGATTCCGTACATTGAGAGCTCTTATCTGTACCAGTGTACAAGCTCTGATCTAGCCAGATTTGTAAGATAGATTTGGGGTCATGTCCCCCTAGACCTGTTGTTTTCTCCTTGGGATTGTTTATCCTGCCTATCTAGATTCTAGATAGACATGAAAAAACAGAAATAGAACCAAAACAAAACATATAACAACAACAAAAAGAAAAGCCTATAAATAGCTCCGGGTTTGTCTGTTGACCTCTTAGAATGTTTTTCGGTCAAGTCTGATGAGGTGTCTCACCCTGCCCCTGAAGTCTAGTTTTGGGATTCCCGGGACACTTCTTTGCTTTGCTCCCCTTGCTGCTCTGCTGCACGCCTGTAGTGTTTCACCCCGTGTGGTGGGGTCAGATGGGGCACAATTCCCGCACTATTTGCAATATTGACCCCCCCATAGCACTATGGGTCAGTGAGGGACACTGTGTGTCATGGTGGGGCTGGCCCCATGGTCCTCTCTGTGCATTGGCTGCCCCAACAGGAATATCGCCATTGGGGCTTGCTGGGCCAGGATGTGTTCCACTCTCTCTTTCTCTCTCCTTCCGGCTTAGTTTGCTCCATGTGTTCTGTCTGCTCAGATCTTTTCTTCTTCATTTACTTCTGATGCCTAAATTTTATTGTGCTGCTCTTTTTCTTGTAGGAGATGTTAATGAAGGTGTTAATTCTGGTTCTTTCTTTTTTGATGTGTGCCTTGTTATAAATTGCTCTCTCAGCACTATTTTGCTGGATCCCACGTTTTGTTATGTTTTGATTCAAGAAATTTTTATTTTCTTCTATTACCCAGTAATTCTTTAGTCCTATGTTATTCATGGATTTATTTATTTCCCTTGATGTTGCTTTTGTTAATTTCTAAAATTACGGCATTGTGATCTGCAAAGATGTCTGACATTATATTTTAGTTTTTATATTATAGGTTTGGTATTATATGTTTGGCTTTTATATTTATTGAGGCTTGATGTGTGCCCTAACATATGGCCTGTTCTGTGGAATGGTCCATGTGTGCTGTAAAAGAATGCTTAGTGTGTCATTGTTGTTGAGTGACAGGTTGTGTATGTCTCTGAGGTCAAGATGGTGGCTGGTGTTTAGCTCTTCTGTTTCTTTCTTGAGCTTCTTTCCAGTTCTGCCCTTCAAAAGTGTATTAAAGTCTCCTATTAAAATTATGAAGTTGTCCATTTCTCTCTGTAATTGTGTTAAAGTATGATTTATGTATTTTGAAACTCATTGGGTACATATGTATTTATTATGGCTATGTCTTCTTGTCCAATTAACTATTACATAATGCCTTTCCTTATCTTTCATGATGGCTGTTGCTTAAAATATACTTTATCAGAAATTAATATTGCCACTCTTGGTTTTTTTTTTAATTGTCATAAACTTGATTTTTTAAATTATTTTATTTTTAGTCTACTTTTGGTTTTGTGTGTAAAGTAAGCCTCTTGTAGACAACATATTGATGGGTCCTTTTTTATTATCCATTGTGGTATTTTGTTTCTTGACTAATGCATTTAATAATTTATATCCAATGTGAATATGGATAGGTATTCATATACCTGTCATTTTGCTGTGGAGGGTTTATTAGGGGGTGTTGTTACTGGCTGATTCATGCCACATAATTTTTGAGCTGAGTTC
>NW_022103900.1:42972932-42974450 GCF_000313985.2 Echinops telfairi
CATGAACAGTTGTGAAGACGGCACAGGACCAGACAAAGTTTCCTTCTGCTTTGAGATGAGAAACGTTCTTGTTCAGAGTGTGGAATCACACACTCCGGTCTCTCACCTCCAGAGTCATGAGCTACCAAGTACAGTTCACACTTACTCAAGACTTTTTAAATTCCAGGAAATAATAAATTATTATTCTGAAAGCATAAAATTATAGTTTCTTTTCTAAATAAATACTCTAAACCATCTATTTATAACCAAGGCTCGTATAGAAAATTTAGAAGTCAGAGCTAAGACAACTTACTGTTATAATGTGCTTTTTTTAATTGCTAAGGTGGTAATTCAGCTAGCTAAGTTACTGAGTGCACACGTGCACACACACACACACACACACAAAGCATAATGACAAGAAAGAAGAAAATGCTCTAAAACTGATTGTGGTGATGATTGTGTTACTCTTCTTGATGTGCTTGAACTATTGAATTGTATGGTGTGAATTTTATGCCAATAAGACTGTTTTTAAAAAGCACAATGTTAGTTGCATTTATAGTGATTGAATGTCATTAATTTTTGACTTACAATATTTAGTTTGGGTAACTTTCTGGTAACGTATCTAAGGGGATAAAAGTGCTGTATAACCTTGTTACTGGCCCCACTGCTGTAGAGTCAACAGACCCCTGTAAAATAGTCTTCTCCTTTGGGTTTCCTAGACAGTTTAGTTTTACGGGAGCAGGAAGCCTCCACTTTCTCCCTCAGAGCAACTCATGCATTTGAACTGCTTACCTCAAGGTAGCGGCGCAACTTGTAGCACACTACACCAGCAAGCCTCCTTTGATACTTTTGTTAGAATGATGATAATACATTTACGTTTTATCAGACTGAACATAAAATCTGAATTTTACTGTGTGCAAAGTATAGCTCTCTAAAGCAAGGGGAAAAAACCTTGCTGTTTACAAATTTTTTTCCAGGTTTTTTTGTTTTTACTTTTAACTCCTTGAATATTAGTGTATATGTGTTTTCTTATTAGTAATTTTTTTAATTTTAGGAATTCTTTGACCACGTGAAAAAGCTTTGGGATGACGATGGTGTGAAGGCATGCTTTGAGAGATCAAATGAGTACCAACTGATTGACTGCGCACAATAGTAAGTTTGTTCGTGTACATGTTACACATCTCGGTGGAGAGTGTCATTGTATTTATGATGGTTCGCTCCTCCTAATATGGCTATGGAATCTTGAATGCAAGGAGCAAATCGCTAACATATTACTACAGACATCAGCTTTTAAAAATGGCATGTGTTGAACGACGGACACTCCAGTAGGAATCAGGGGCACGGGAAGTGTGGTGTCCCTCATCTCTCCTTGGTCACTGATTTTAGTTCTGTTAATTTTCTTTTCTATAGAGTCACAGGCGAGGTTGTGAGTTACAATGTGCATGATCTTCCTGTTATATTTTCATGTTTTGGTTTGTTCTTCGGTGCTGCAGTGTCCATGTGGGTGCACGGTGGCTCCTGTGACTGAGGGGAACTGCC
>NW_022103900.1:42974982-42976259 GCF_000313985.2 Echinops telfairi
AAGATTCCATAAGCAGAAAATCAGGAAATTCACATAGAGAAAGTTAGATATTT
Organism: Echinops telfairi; assembly: GCF_000313985.2. NCBI lineage: Eukaryota > Metazoa > Chordata > Mammalia > Afrosoricida > Tenrecidae > Echinops > Echinops telfairi. Next base: position 42,975,036 of record NW_022103900.1, read on the forward strand.
GAGAATATAAGGGCTGTGTGATGATTATGCTACAAGGAGGAGGAGGTTAGGTGGCCACCCCACCCCACTGTGAAGCTGACGTGTTGTCAGAAGAGACCAGTCCCTGAAGAAGGACACCGTGCTTGATAGAGTAGTGGCGCAGGGAAAGAGGAGAGGCCTTCAACACCATGGATTGACACCGTGGCCCCGTCATTGGACTCAAACGTACGAGCACTGGTGAGGAAGGCAGAGGGCAGCGCGTGGTTTGTTCTGTTGTCTACAGGGTGGCCGTGGGTCAGAGCCCACTCAGTGGTACAAAATCGTCCCGGTAAGCAGTTTCTCTTCATTCCCATCCACCAGACAACATGGGGACAGAAAGCCCAGTCGTATCATGACTTCAATGACTGTGAAGTGAAATGTTAGAGAAGGAGTGAGTGAGAGTAAGAGCAAAAATAAAGGGTGCTTTGATTTAGGCAGTGGGACCACCCACCAACTCTAAATAGGTCTTGTTCTCAGTAAACTCATGGAAGGAAAAGGAACACTGTTAAATAGAAAGACTGGTCACAAAAATGTCTTCACACATTTAAAGTGAGAATATTGAGTGACGGCAAGTCACCTGCTGGCTTGTCAGCACTTGAATGAGGTCCTGTGCAGGTTTACCCAATGAAATGCTTCCTTTGGTCTCTTGACTGCTGGTGCCATGAGCATTGATTGTGGATAAGAAAGACAACATCCTTGGAAACTTCTGTCTTTTCTGTGTGTATCATGATGTTACTTGTTGGTGCAGTTGTAAGGATTGGGATCTTCCTTGCATTGAGCTCTTTAGAGCCCGTCCTGAAGGCTGCAACCCTAGATCTTTATCAGCAAGTGCTTCAAGTCCTCCTCACTGCCAGGAAACCAGGTTTTGAAGCGATGGAAATAGGTTGGAATTAGATCGACATGATGGTTGTACACCATGAGTGTACTAAATGCCACGGATTCATTCATTGTCAACTAGTCAATTTCACATTAGATAAATTTTACCTCAGTGTTTTTTTTTAAAAATCTCAGTGTTTGTAGGAGGGGAGAAGTATCCCAGAGCCATCCTGGTAACGGATTTGTGGCGCAGTCTGTGGTCATATTAAACATAGGTTTGCATTAGAAGTTGGTGTGGAGTACATGCCCTGTCACTCCTTTTTAGTATTTTTCTAGAAAAACTCAGGCTTGGGGAAACCAGTGTTGTTCAGTGTCATATTGGGACTTTCT
>NW_022103900.1:42978008-42982084 GCF_000313985.2 Echinops telfairi
TGAGACTTCAATCAAATTATTTTCATGGTAATGTGATACAAGGATCTATTCTCACATGGTTAAAACAGACATCCAAACAATAGTGCCTGGCACATAGTAAGCACTAGAGAAGGCCAGCTGTCCTTACTTCACCAATGCAGAAGTTGAACCCCGAGAGGCGTAAATGACATGCCTCACACATCATTTCCAAAAGCTGAGATCTGCAGTTTACCTTTCAAATCACAAAGAATCACTGGTAAAAGATGCTTTGAGTGTTAGACCGGGTTGACTAGAGAAACAAATCCAGACACAATCATATATGTATAAGAGCTTTATATCAAGAAGTAATTATTTATTGAGAAAACATCCCAGCCCAGTCCAACTCAAGTCCTTAAGTCCAAAACGAGTCCTTAAGTCCCTCTTCAGACTCACACAGCCACATGCAATGACGCAGAATGCAGGAATGCACAGGTTGGTGGGTGCAAAGTCGTGTGGATCCCATGAGGGTTGCTCTGGCAGCAATCAGAGTCAGCAAGCAGGAAGGTGAAGGCAAAGGGGGTGGAGGGAGGTTCCCAGGACCCTCCTTGTGACCTGTTTGACAGGCTAGACTTTACCCCCACACTTTTATATGTCTTCAAACTGACATGAAATTATGTAACTACCGCACTTTGTTAAGTGAGGCGCTGAGGCATAATGTCAGCATTCCCCTCTCAGATGAGTTGGGAATAAAAATTAAAAGCTGCCGTTGGGACTTTCTTAGTGCTGAACTTGGTAAAATGACTGAAGCCAATTCGGCTTCTACACCTCACTATTCTACATAAGTTGAACGTATCCAGCTTGTTTATATTACCCATTTTTAAGTAAAGGAGAATCCTGTTAAATCAGGACCAGCCTTTCTCTCTTGGAAGCCCTTTTGCAACTCATCTTCAAGCAGATTCTTGAATTTGGGCGTGAGGGATTTCAAAAACAAGTAACATGTCAATAAAAGTATTTGGACAATATATGGTTGTCATATGTTTTAGTTGTGTAGAACTGTAGTAGGAGAAATACCACAACGTGAGTGGCTTCAAGAAGTCAGAAGAGCAGCTCCAGGGAAACCTGTCTGGCTGTCTGGCTGGGGCACCTTCTTGTCTCCTTTCAATATCGGTGGGCCAACCATGCGGTGGAGGTCTTCATGTGATTCGTCACCAGTCTTCCCCAGGTCCGTGAGGTTGTCAGCACACAAGCCCTGGAACCAAGGTTGTCCTCCACCCTGAGTCTTCTCAGGTCAGGACTTGTGCACATGAGTTAGATTCACGCCGACTCAGGTTGGGATTTCAGCCACACCTTCTTGTAAGGTTAAAATTCAAGCTACAACTCACCCTAATGTTACCTCCTTAGCATGTAGAACTTGAGATTTACAACAAACAGTTAGAAATAGAGCATAATTACATCATATCACGAAAGAGCGGTCAGGGGACCATTACCAAATAAGAGGTTTAAGAAGAACAAGCAGTTACTGTGTCTCATTATCATCACTGTAAAGAAGCCAAAACCAAGCTCTCTGCCATCGAGTCAGTGCGGACCCTCAGTGAAGCCCTCTGGGTTTCTGGGACTATAAGTTGACGGGAGTAGAAAGCCCAGTCTTTCCGGTGGTTTTGAACTCCAATCGTGCGGTGGATCGTAGACCCATGTGTACCCACTGTGCCACCACGGCTCTTCACTGTAAAGAAAGGAAGTAGAGGATCTGAGTTACACGTTGGTGTCCCTGTCACGAGGTGACCCTTCTTGAGGGCAGTGCATTGCGAAGCCCGGGTGCTTTTTAAAAAGGCGTGATTCCAAACTCGTGACAGTATTCTTTTTTTCCACGGCAGAAATCAAAGTTGTGTTTTGGAGAAAAGGAGCTTCGCAATGGTAATGAAATTCTGGCCTACCCTTTAAGGATCTAGGCACGGGTTGGCAGGTCTTCGAGAAGTTAAACATAGAGTTGCCATATGACTCAGCAGCTCATCTCATAGATATCCGGCACAGGGTTCCAAATGTATTTGCCCGACTGCCCCCTGTTCAGGGGATAAAAAACCAAACAAACCTCAACATAATCCTGGATATTAAAAACTTTGTACTATAGCCCATAATTCAGGATAAAGTGTAGGTGTCTGCTTTCGCATCCATTTTCCTCTACCCCCGCCCCCCATGGGGACTTTTTGAAAATCCCCATGGGGTGGTATTGCCCACTTTGGGAAACACTAGTATATACCCACGAGAAATGAAAATGCATGTTCATGCCAACACTGACAAACAAATGCTCAGAGCAGCATCATTCATAACAGCCAGTAAGTATAAACAACCCAATTGTGTGTCAAATGAGAGATAATCAAAATGTACTAGATCCGCATGGTGGAATATTTTTCAGCCTTAAATGAAGTGTTCGTGCATGCTATGATATGAATGAACCTCGAAAATATTATGCTTAGTGAAAGACACCAGACATTAAAGAGCACGCACCATATGATCCTGCTTCTATGAAATATGCAGAAGAGATAAATCCATACATACAGGAAGGAGATGTAGTGACATCCCCAGCTGGAGGAAGGAAGAGATCCTGAGGAACTGTTAATGGGTACTAGCTTTCTCTTTGGGATAATGGAAACGATCTGGATTTCGAATAGTGGAGATGGTCACAGAACCTTATGGATATCCTAAAAAGCACTGAAGTTTATACTTTGAAATGAATATTATGTGAATTACAGTGCATTTTAAATTTTAAAAAAACAAACAGAGAAACTGGGAGGGCAAAGAATCAGTAGAAGGCAAGGGGAACAGTAGAAGTTGGAGTCGCCCTGGGGTGTGGGGACTCCTTCAGTGAGGACTCGGAAAAGAGGGAGAAAGTACCACTTCTCAGCCTCCTTGCTGAATAGATCCCCCTTCTCAGCCGCAGACCAGGATCTAAGGAATAGAGGGAGGCCTCCCTCATAACCAGCCCTCACCACATGGCCTCTCGTGAAACTCACATTATGCCTCGGGACCTCCACAGTGGCACGCTCACAGTGTATACACGTGAAAAGCCTACTGAGGTCTGGTTGTGCTATTTGATTGGCAAGGAACGAACCCTTCCTAAGAAACAGGTGTGTATGAGGCGCCTGGGAGGACTGCTTCAGGCAGAAGCTAAGGGACCAAGTTTGCTGTGTCTTGCTGTTGGCATTTCTTCTACCGGATCCACTCTGCTCTTGATGGACTAGCAAGTCCACTCCAGAACCTGATATTGGATTCCAGAGGGAACTAGGAAGGTAAGTTCCCTTGGCAGTTCCTTTGGCATTACACTTTGATTATCTCTCGTTTGATACACACTTAGGTTGTTGTACTTAGTGGCTGCTGTGAATACTGCTGTTCTGATCACATGTTTAAAGTTTTGGCATGAACATGGAAAATTTTCCTTTCTCTAGTGTTTTCCAAAGTGGACAATATCACCGCCTGGGGACATTCACCTTCTAGTGCTGTTGGCCAGGTATAAGGAGCCCTGTTGGCATAAGGGGTTATGAGTCAGGCTGCTAACCGTAAGGTCGGCAGTTTGAAACCACCTGCTGATCCTCAGGAGAGAGATGAGGCTTCCTGCCCCCACAGAGTTATAATCTCAGAAGCCTGCCAGGATAGTAGGGTCTCTGTGAGTCAGTATTGACTTGATGGTGGTAAGTTAGAAGGTGCAGTGTTTAGTCCTCAGCTCAGCCGTAGGCCAGGGCTGCATCCTGAGCAGAGACTGTAGGTACGGCAAAGCAAGACAGTGCCAGCTCCCCCATCCCCCACCCATCCCAAATTGATGTGATCAAAGAGGTAAATCCTAGTTTCCATTAAGTCACTTCCAGTTCCGGGCAACAACATGTGTGTGAAAGCAGAACTCTGCTGTGCAGGATCTTCCATGGCTGCTTTTTCTAAAGCAGATCTGGGGTGCCACTGGGTTGACTTAAACTGCCAACCTCTTAGTTATCTGTTTGCACTTCCCTGGGACTGTGATCAAAGGAGTGTTGCTAGAAGGTGCAATCAAGTTGTTTCTGACAGTTTACAACAGAATGAAACACTGCCCATCTTCACAATTGTTATCTTAGTGCCTATGAGAGGGTAAC
>NW_022103900.1:42982300-43006317 GCF_000313985.2 Echinops telfairi
ATCTCAGCGCGCCAGTGTTTGGCAAAAAATAACATGCCTCTCTTGCCCCATGCACCTTACTCACCTGACTGCGCTCCATGTGACTTCCCTTTGTTTCTACAAATGAAGAGGCTCATGAAAGGACAGTGACTTGAGGGCATAGAAGAGGAGGAGAAACAACGAGGGAGGTGCTGTCAGCCCTCCAAACAGATGAGGCTGAAAACTGTTTCCAAGAACAGAAACGCAAATTTGACAAATGCATTGAGTGTAATGGAGAGTACTTTAAGGCGATAAGGTGGTCTTGAAAAAAAAATTAAATGCATAGCTTTGGGGGGGAAATTCCAGTTTGGGGGGAGTACCCAATCGTGTTGTTGCAGCTAGTATTTGATTCCATCATGTTGAGGGACTTCCTCCTCTTCTCTGATCTTGGGCTTCCCCAAGCATGATGTCCTTTTCCAGGAATTGGTCTTCCTGATGACATGCCCAAGGTACATGGGATGAAGTCTCACCATCCTCACGTCTAAGGGGAACCCTGGCTCTACTTCTTGCCAGACAGATTTGTTTGTCCTTCTGATACTCGATGGTATTTCCCAGAGTCTCCATGAATACCACAATTCAGATGCATCACTCCTCTGTGGTCTTCCTTATGCGTCGTTCAGTGTTCACATGCACATGAAAGGATTGCAGATACCAAGGCCTGGGTCCTAAAGGGATGGAAAATACAGCTTAGTCCTCAAAGTGACATATTTGCCCTTTAATAGTTTAAAGAAGTCTTCTGCAGCATATTTTCCCAATGTAATATGTCTTCTGGTGTCTTGGTTGCTGCTTCCATGAGCATTGATTGTTGAATATGAAATGAAATCTCTGAGAACAATAAAAAAAGTAGGAGAGTGATCATTATAACCAGACTTTAAATATTTTGGACCCTTGGTAAAAAGGAGTGTCTGCGTAGCATCATTCTTATGATGCTGTTCATACATTGAGCAAATAACTGGAGCGGTTGAACTGAGTAAAGAAGAACAGGGCATCAGAATCGGAGCAAGGTGATGGTGCCCGGCTATCAAAAGGTATAGCATCTGGGGTCTTAAAGGCTTAAAGGTAAACAAGCAGCCATCTAGCTCAGAAGCAACAAAGCCCACATGGAAGAAACACACCAGCCTGTGCAACCACGAGGTGTCGAAGGGATCAGGTATAAGGCATCATCAGAACAAAAAATCTTACCATAGTGAATGATGGGGGGAGTGCAGAGTGGAGATCCAAAGCCCATTTGTAGGCCACTGGAGATCCCCTTGCAGAGGGGTCTCAGGGAGGAGACGAGCCAGACAGGGTGGAATGTAGCAATGATCAAAAATACAACTTTCCTCTAGTTCCTAAATGCTTCCTCCTTCTCCCACCCCTCCCACTGTCCTGATCCGAATTCTACCTTGCAAGTCTGGCTAGACCGGAGGGTGTACACTGGTACAGATAGGTGCTGGAAACACAGGGAATCCAGGGTGGATGATCCCGTCAGGACAGTGGTGTGAGTGGTGAAACAGGGAGGGTAGAGGGAAAGTGGGTAGGAAAGAGGGAACAGATGACAAGGATCTATATGTGACCTGCTCCCTGGGGGATGGACAACAGAAAAGTGGGTGAAGGGAGACGTCGGACAGGGCAAGATATGACAAAATAACAATTTATAAATTATCAAGGGCTCATGAGGGTGGGGAGAGTGGGGAGGGAGGGGGAAAATGAGGACCTTATGCCGGGGGTTTAAGTGGAGAGCTAATGTTTTGAGAATGAGGAGGGCAATGAATGTACAAATGTGCTTTACACAATTGATGTGTGTATGGATTGTGATAAGAGTCGTATGAGCCCCTAATAAAATGATTGAAAAAAAGAAGAATCGGAGCAAGGCTCTTTACCAGCTTGCTTTGTGCAGACGACGGACGCAACACTTCTCCGTGCAAACAGAGAGCGCTTGAAGCACTTACTGATGAAGACCATGTGGACTAGCCCTCGTTGAGGGTTACACCGACTATGAAGAAAACCAAATCCTTTCCCCGGAACAACAGACGGCGTTGTCGAGGGTTTCCCCTCACTTGGATCCACAGTCGACACCCTTGGGAGCAGCAGTCAAGAACTCAAGACTGCATCACATTGGGCAGGTCATCGTCTGCAAAAGATCTGTGCGAAGTCTAGAAGCACAGACGTCACATTGAGGGCTGCGCTGTGCCTAACCCGAACCTCGCATTCATGCAAAAACTGAACACTGAATAAGGAAGAGTCGATCCTTCTGTGTTATGATGTTGGCAAAGAAGAGTGAATATACCTGGGCCAAATCTGCCTGGGAGCCTGGTGATCTTAGTCTCTCAGACGCAGAACATGTTGTTAGAAGGGATCCGGGTCTGCAAAGGGCGTCATGCTTGTGAAATAAAGGGCCAGCGAAAAAGAGGCAGCCTCTCCACAAGATGGGCTGCACCAGGGCTGCAATAATGGACTCAAAGGTAGCAACGGTTTCCAGAACGGCACAGGGCCGGCGAGTGTTTCATGCCGTTGCACGTAAGGTGCTATGCGTTGAAACAGACTCTGTAACACCTGAACCACAGGAACGTGTTTTATACAGAATCAACCAGCTCCCACTCGGAAAATTCAAAAACCGTCTCTACTGGCTTATCCCCCAAAATACATTTCTTTTTAAGCCCTAATGATAAGTGACTTTGTAACCATGGAAATAGCTATTTGGGAAGAAAGAACACCAGAGAAAATGGATCTTTGGAACAGCTTTATAAAATCAAATTTTGCTTAATGCAACTTTCACCTCTAATGCTCAGAGAATGTAGAGTCTTACTCTCTGTGCCACTGGATACACGACCCACTCCCGCAGGAGTGCATTCATTCGAATCCTTGGTTCGAGAGCATGCTCGAAAAGAGAGTATCCTAGAAACAGAAGGAAAAGCAGTGAAGAAAGGAAACTGATTTTCTGCTCAAGCTCCTTCGTCTGCTTCTTGGCCCCTGTAGCCATGCCCCTGGCTGTGGAGAGTCTCCCGTTAGCGCTGTAGCTCTCCTGTCCTAGAATATCTGGAAATAATTCATAAAATTAAATTTTCGACTTTAAAGTTGCTCTTATAATGAGAAAAACTGGATTAGAAGTGCATATTACTAGACTGTCCTGTTCATGTGATATCATATGCCACCACGTTGGTGCACCATGTGCGGTTGTCCTCACTCTCAGTTTGCCCTTCACTTCCAGACAGATCTACTGACAGGTTAGTCTTTTCCTAATCTGCAGAGACGGCGCGGTGTATGGGCGGTGCAGTGTTTATTTTTTTCATACATGAAGCATAAATGCAATGGTGAGGCACACTAAGAGGACAAGCGACTCAGTGTGACCCCACCAGCAGTGGGTTCTCAGTGTGGCATTTATTTGAAGAGGGTTCACACAGAGAGGGCTTCTGCATGAAAACTGTTTTAACATCTCGCAGTACATGCATCCTTGAGTGGAAATGCTTCCTCGCTGTACATCCAGAACTCCAGTGGGCCTGCTTGGACTTCCTCCTCAGTCTCCCTGTGGGTGCACCTGTGCCAGACCCAGCGTCTGACACTGGTTTCTGATGCACGTCACCATTCAGTTCATACTTTAGGTTCATTCTGAACCGTGCAAACATAGGTCCCTTGGATTTATGTTAAAAAGAAAAATCCCCCACATTTTTAATGCTTTAGGACTGTGCATTTCAAGAGGTGGAATATACTCAAAAGTATTATTTTGTTAGAATAAATATACAAAGCAAAGTAATATTTCATTATAATAAAATTTATCACATTTATAACATGTGACACAGGATATATATATATATTTCTACCAAAGCATAGAGCCCTTATTAAATATCAAAATGTGAAGCGATTGCTTCTTGCCAAATCCTCCATCTAGATCTACACCCGGCTGGAGGCCAGTGTTCCCCGCTCACTAGCCTTTCCTGTGCTCTTCAGTTTATGCCGCGTCCATGTGACGGTTTGGCCATCCTTGAGAGACTCAAATGATGGGCCATGTGAAAGTTCCTTCAACTTTGGGGTAGGGGTGGGAAAGCGCATTCCCCTTCTTGCTCTCTACTGAAGGATCAGGGCCGTCAGACAGATGGAAGTAGATCCTCATAGCATAGGTTTAGCTTCCATTGAACACGGCATCTGGGCACTGGCGCAGCTTTCCTGACCTTTTCCTTATGAATGCAGGTGTGCATTTCCTTAAAATGTCTTCCATAGAAGCTCCTGAGGTTGTCCTATGGCTTTTCAGAAAATCTATTACGATTACTCCTTTGGGATCCCTAAAAACACAGTCACCATAACCTTCGGAGCTGACTTCTCTGCCTTGAATTTAGCTGGCCCGGCAGACGCCCTCGGATGCCATTGTTTTGATTAGACCTTATTTTGAAGGCATTCAAGTATACTCATGAGAGATCGTGTCTGCAGCTACTCGCTGGTCATAGAGACATGCTTAAATGCATTTAGCTGGCATCAAACTCATGCATGTACTGACGGGAACCCCCGTAGGGGTCAGCTTGCCTAGGCCATGATTGTCAGTGGCTTGGCAGTTATGTAACGATGCAGTTACTCTGCATTGTGAACCCTGTACAGCAAGATTAGGGTGGAGTTTGTTAGTGTCACACCCTTTAAGCACTGCCTTATTTAAATCACTATCCTTCATTTAGGAGACTGGACTTTCTACTGCCATAAAAAGTGAGAGTCTTGGAAACCCACTGGGCAGTTCTGCCCTGTCCTGTCGGGTCACTGTGAGCTGGCAGTGACTCAGTGGCAGTGAGTGTTGCGTGGGAATCCTTCATTGCGGAAGTCGTACCTTTGCTTCAGTCACATCTTTTATCTAATGAGAGATAAAACAGATCTCAGTGCTATCGAGGCATTGCTGACTCATATAGGGACCTCCTGTGGGTTTCTGAGACTGTAATTGTTAATGGGAGTAGAAAGCCCAATCTTTCTCCTATGGAGTTGCTGGTGGTTTCAAACTGCCAACCGTGCGGATCAAAGCCCAACGCATAACCACTGTGCCACCGGGAAGAAAAAAATGAAGGGATCTACTATCAGCAAGAAAGAAGAGCTAGAAATCAAGTAATACGCACATGAGAAGATGCATTACATCTATTATAGCTTGAATTGTGCCCACCCACTCCCCCACCCTTCTTCCAAAGGTGTGTCATCTTGGCCAGGGCATGAGTCTTAGTAATAACTTTCCGCTTTGTGATCTGATGTAGTTACTCTGTGAGCAATAAAGCCTAACCTGAAGCCTTGGTGGTATAGTGGATTATGCATTGGTCTGCTATTCACAAGGTCAGCAGTTTGAATCCGCTGGCTGCTGGCTCCAAGGTAGAAAAATAACACTATGTGCTCCAGTAAAGATGGATAGCCTCAGAAACCCAGAGAGGGCAGCTCTACCCTCTCCTATGAGGCCACTGTGAATCACAGTGAACTCACTGCCAGTCAGTCAAAGAGACAGGATTCCTGGCAGTTGTGTGACTGAGGCAGGCCACAATCTGCAGGGTGAGGTTCTATCTTGAGTCAATGTCGTTTTCGATATAAGAGAGATTAAACAAGCAAGCGGAGACGAGTGGGGCCTCCGTGCCACCAGGAAAGGAGAGCTGAGAGTGGAGCATGCCCTCTGGAGCCGGGGTACCTATACTGAGAACCTCTTAGACCAACATCACTCCTGTGACACACGACGGTCTTGAAGGGCTGCCAACAGGAAGGAGCCAAGGACTTTTCCCATGAGCCAACACAGAAAGAAAGCCTCCCCTAATGCTTGTGCCCTACATTTGGACTTTTGCCTCTGAAATTGTGCGAGAATAAATTTCCGGTTCTTAAAGCTATCCACTTGTGCGTTTTCTGTTTGGGCAGCACCAGGTACCTGAAACAATCCCTTTAGTCATTGTTGTTACTGGTTGCGGTCAAGTTGGGCCCAACTCATGGTGAACCCACAAACAGTGATTAAACGCTTTCCCTGCCCGGTGCCGTCTTCATGATCTGTGGTGTTAATTAGTTTGTGTCACCCATCAGGTGCTCCTTGGCTGACATTTGGAAATAGATTGCCTGGTTGTCTTTTCCTAGTCTCTCTGAATCTGGAGGCTCCACCAAAACTGATTCCCTATGGGTGACACTTTTGGTGTTTGAAATACTAGCAAATGCATAGCTTCCACCACCGTACATTGCAAGGCATTGCAAGCCACCCGCGTTGGGAAATTGGCAGACTAGTGGTAGCATTTAACTATTAGGAAAATGCAACTCAAAATCACAGTCAAATACCACTCCAGGTAGCTATAATCACAAAAACAGATTAAGACAGGGCTTAGAAGGATCTGGAGAAATTGTTAGTGGGGATAGAAAATTGCCCTACCACTGTGGAAGACAGTTAAGAGGACTCCTCAAAAGGTTAACATGTAAAATTAGTATTTTTGCCCGATACGTCTATCTTTAGGGACATACCCAAGAGAACTGAAAACATACAGCCACACAAAAACTTATTCTCCATTGTTCACTGCATCGGTATGCAAAATAGCCTACGGGTGGAATGACCTGTAAATATCCATCAAGGAATGAGCAGATAGGCAAAGTAGGGTGTATTTCACCTGGAGTGGAGTACTATTTGCCCAGAAAAAGGAATAAAAAGTAGTGATTAAAAGCTGTGCTCTGATACATGCTGCAACATGGATGAACTTAAAAAAAAAAGGCAGATGCAAAAGGACAAATATACGTGATTCCATCAATATGAAATCCCCAGAGTAGGCAAATCCACAGAGAGAGCAAGTGGATGAGGGTTGCCTACGACTGACTAGTCAGGGACCAGCTGCCCTCCAGAGCGACTGCTTCGTGGGGTTGGCATTTCTTTTGGGGTGCTCAAAGTACTGTCGGGAATGGATGCACAGCTCTGTGAGTGTACAAAGAACAATGTAACTGCACCTCTGAATGGTTTTAACTTGTATGGTGTTTGAGTTACAGCTCTATAAACCTGGTTGCTTTGCCTATATATGTTTTGCCTATATATAATAGGGACTCCCTATTATAACTGGTTGTTATCATTTTAACTTGGGCACATCTTTACAGTTAATTTAAGACTGCTGTTGTTTGAGTCTGTCTAATTTCAGGGACTTTTATTTTAATATTTTGTAGCTAAAAATACACATGATTCTAATCCTCCAAAAGTGAAGATTACTAAAAATCTCCACTTTCCCATTTTTCATTCATCTCTGAAATCAGCTCCTCAGATAGCGTTTTCTCTCTCTGTCGCTAGCCACCGATGAGACATGGTTAGATCTCACAGGTGACAAAGCACAGCCTGTGGGCCTCCCAGTAGGCCAAGGCAAGGCACACGCTCAGGAGCAGATCTGACGGCCTCCTCGCTGACCTGTTGGCCATACATTCAGGGGGTTCTCTCTGCCACTTGAACACACAAGCCAGGAACTGGGAGGCCTGCCCTCTGACCCCTCCCTCACTTCTACACTCTCTTTCCCAGCACCGTTGAGTTCAGTTAAGAAACAAACAAACATGGGAGTAATCACAGTGTATGTACACTTAAAGAGCTGTTATAGAAAACGATACAGATCAGGATCAACTAAGAAGATAGGCTAGGGGCAGGGTCTAGGAGACCTCCAAGCCCAGAGCTTCTGTTTCCTAAAGAGTGAGTGTTCTATCAGTATGTGTTCTATCTCCCGGGTTCTATCAGTATGTCTCACAGAGCAGGAAGTTCCTGGAGCTTCTCAGCCCACAGCCTTCCTTGATTTCCTTGCATAGTTACAGTTCAATCATGTGCCCCTCCCACACTGATCTCAGCTGATCCTGTATCATGAGATAGTCCTTTTGGTTTAACTAAACCCCCACTTATTAGCATAAGTCTTTTTAGACCTAGGTAACAAACAATTACACAGGGCATTCCCAAGGTAGGAGGAACCAAGGGCAACCTCTGAGGAACCAAGGGCAAAGGCCAAATTATTCTCTCTAAGGATGATTCCGGAGAAGGAAGACGGGCCTAGGAAACCTGCCGAGCCTGTCCTACAGGTTTGCTGTGAATCAGAATTGACCTGCTGCAGAGTAACACCTCACGGTTATTGAATAAACAAGTCAATCTAATCACACTTGTACAACTCAGCACTGGATGGATTGGTGTACCCTTGCTGAGTGGAATGTTGTTAACCACTGCACCAGGAATGCTTAATGCCTGGTTCATAATGTGTGTTCAATAAACATAAGTTAAACGAGTGAATCTTTTTATATCTGTTGCTTTTCTGCTTTCTCTACTACTCACAGAAAACCATTCTCAGGTATCCAAATTCAATTTTTCAGAAAGTACACAAAACCAGAACCACTGATTCCCATCTCCTAGTAAACAATGAGAACATGTGTTCACAGCATCAAGAATGTAGCTAAAAGTGTTTAAAATAAAATTCGATTTGGAGCATAAGGGGGCTGCTCCTGGATAGCTTCCTATCAAAGAATACATTCAAAAAAAGAAAGAAAACCTTGCTTCAAGTAGTGCACACATCAGTGGCTGGGATCAGTATCATTATTAGACCACATTCCATTGATCACATAACAGATGAGAGCCATGATATCAATCACGCTACCTTTGAACTGTAAGCTGTAGTACTATGTTTACTTACTTAAGACCATGTAAGCATGCATTTATTTTTTATTTATTTTAACATTTTGATTATTAACAAAAGTTAACATTTTTTTAGTTTAACATTTTGATTCATATAAAAGCAATTAAGTGAATGGCATGCCTCTGTCTTTTCATTTCCTCGGGCACTGGTGTAAACCATGTGTTCGAATCCAGGCACATAATCCAGTCTGCGTTCTCTCTGTGGAAAGCCCTGTATGGAGGCCACCGAGGTTGTAGAGAGATAGCTAATAAGGAAATTGCTTTGCTTTGACTTTCTGTGAAGATACATCCACTGACTAAATATAGCTTCTTCTAAAATAGACAAGACTCAATCGTTTTTTCCAAAAAAGGAAAAAATTTATTACCCGCCATTGAACATGTTTGATAACACTTCTCATCTCTTTTAAAATCAAGAACTCTGCGTCAGGTGAACGTACACTTGGAGGTCGCTTTCTCCTTGCAGTCCCCCCTCGGACGCAGCGTGCAGTCCCAACAAGCCATGGGTCTGAAGTTTAGGATAGAAGAAAGCAGCCCTCTTCACCTACAAGTCCTTGGGCTCCCTTCTCCACCTGTGTGAGCAACGTGCTTCTTTTAAGCACGGTGGGGACCCCCGGGGAAATTGTCACTTGGACAGATCCTATAAACATGGCGGGGAGAGAGAAGAGAATTCTCCTAAGAGCAATTGTTCTTGTTTCTTAGCCTTATTTCATTTAAATGACATCAAGGAATTTGCTAAAGTTATTCACATTTATGTCGGCTGAATATGCTGAGATTTACTATTAAGTATCCTTTCCCGGATTTTAATCTGGGCGAGGAATTACTGTATTGAGGGCAGGATTAGTAATTGTTGTGAAAAGTCGCCCTCTTGGCTCTAGGGAACAAAATACCTACCAGATACTTACTTCTGTGGCTCAATTGCAGAGAAGCCTCCATGAAAAGAAATTGGGGCCGGGGAGCAAATGGTTTCTGGCTTTATAGACCATCGTATGATACACACTGTGTACCCGTTACCTACCCAGGTCCTTACACGGTCCATCCCCTCCCCTTAAATTCAGGATAGTTGTGGAGTACACGTGTGAACGGGAGAAAGTACTAGCCCAACTCCCGTCAATAACAGAGCAAGAAAACTTATCCATTATATTTTAGTTCAGTTAGCTCATGTCTGCTGATTTTATTCAGAATCATTTTAAAGTTAACAATTAAGACACCACAGTGTCATTATTACGTGCACATGCACGTCGTTTTAAAAACATTTTAATTTTTTTAAAGTGTTAAATATTTATCGTTGTCCTCCTGTAAACAAAAGTTGTAACTGTCCCAGATAACTGTTCTAGCGTAGGAATGAAGAGATGTCTGCTTACACTCTACGTTCAAAGCAAGTCTCAGTCTCTTCTGACATCCATGCCGATCTTTTCTTTCTTCCGTATCTTTGTAATGCCTTTTTGCTTGCTGGTGTATGGTGTCCTTGATGCCATTGTACAGTTTGCCTGATATCAGGTCCTTTCTGTTCCATGCATCAAATCTCTTCTCGAAATGGTCTCAAAATTCAGGTGGCACAGACTCGAGGTCGTACTTCGGCTCTCATGAGCGTAGTTCAATTGTCTTCAGCTTCTGTAGTCCACCCCGCCCTTGTTTGACGGATGATCGTGACCTCCTCCATGGTCTCTCTCCACAAATGCCATCGATGTGGTTCCTGTGTAGTCCACCTGACAAGGTCCAAGTATATCATCACAGTCTATGTGGTTGAAAAATAAGGGATTTGGAATAAATAAGTTGTTGGCTTTGAAAAATTCTGTCATACAGTCTCCTGTGATGGCCAAATCTTTCCCTGTATCCCTGATGCAACGTCTTCTGTTGCTGCAGGTGAATAGAGACCAATTAATTGCTGGTTGCTCCGGAGTATTTAAGTGCCCTGGCAATACAAAACAACCTATGAGCTAGAACAGAAGCACCCAACATGTTCTGATGCCACTCAACCGGGATGGGCCCTAAAATCATGACACTGCACCTCCAAATCAGGGAACCCAATCCCATGAGTGTTAGGTTTACTTAAACAGCCTTTGGCAACTACTCTTTCCCCCCCCCCCTTTTCTGGTCATTGTTATAAATATATCTATCACACATCTTTTTTTTTAGATCATTTTACTGGGGGCTCATACAACTCTTATCACAATCTATACATACAACATTGTGTCAAGCACATTTGTACATATGTTACCATCATCATTTTCAAAGCATTTTCTATTTGAGCCCTTGGTATCAGCTCCTCATTTTCCCCTATCTCCCCCATGAACCCTTGATAATTTATAAATTATTATGATTTTTCCATGTCTTACACTGTCCGATGTCTCCCTTACCCCCTTATCTGTTGTCCATCCCCCTGGGAGAGTGTTATATAGGTAGGTCACTGTGATTGGTTCCTCCTTTCTCCCCCCACCTTCCCCTTACCCTCCTTGTATGGCTACCCTTAATATTGGTCCCAAGGAGTTAATCTGTCCTGGATTCCCTGTGTGTTTCCAGCTCTTATCTGTACCCATGTACATGCTCTGGTCTAGCCAGATTTGTAAGGTAGAATTAGGGTCATGATAGTGGGGGTGAGGAAGCATTAAAGAACCAGGAAAGGTGTATGTGTCATCGGTGCTATACTGTACCATGACTGCCCTGTCTTCTCCCCAAGATCCTTCCGTAAGGGGATGTCCAATTGCCTACAGACTGGCTTTGGGCCGCCACTCCACACTCTCTCCCCCCAACCCCATTCACATTGACATCATATTTTGTTCTGAATCTTTGATGGCTGATACCTGATCCCATCATCATTCTCAAAACATTTTCTTGCACTTTGAATTCTTTGACATTATGTGAGGTAATGATCCTGTTTTACTTTTCTGCATGTAGAAATCCAGTTTTCCTAGCGCCATTTATTGAAGAGATTCTTCTTGACTGTTGAATGAACTTAGCACTCTTGTCAAAAATCAGTCGACTGTGGATAAATAGGATCGTTTCTGGGCTTTCAATTCTATTCCATTGGTCTATGTGCTTTCTCTTTCAATGTTGCATTGCCTTATGATTCCATATAAAGTTGAGCAATGGTTTGTTTTATGATTTAAAAAAGTCTTGTTTTATGACTTAAAAAATGGTCTCGAGTCACACTATGTATCGTCCAGAAAGTTCTCAAGTTCTCACGTGCAGACAGAATTTCTCATAACACCAAAGCCTCCTTTGATAATGTTTTGGGTTTTTTTATCAGAAGGGAGTGGACCCTACTTAGGGTGGGACAGACAATAGGGCCTGATTGCCTTAGATGGCTGATAACCTTCAGGCAAATAACCTTTAAGCAGTTGACCTCCAAGTGTATCCTCAGGGACCATGTGTTCGCAAACAGCACCTTAGGTTTGGCATTATTATGGGGGACAACCTGGGGAATGACTTTTCCCAGTTCTCTTTCCCACACCTAGTGCCTAAATGATGCCCGACTTTCGTGCTTCAGCCTGGTTTGACTGGCCCTAGATGAGAGGGAGGGAAAGGGGACTGAGGACCTTGTTTGAGCAGCTTGGCTGCTGTGGGGATGAATTAGCTTTGCTGTCCAGATGTTGAGCACAGGTATGATATAGTCACAACTGGGTTTTAGGAAGCTGAGTGATTCTGTATATTTTTTGCCACGTATGAAAAAAAATACATGGAAAAAAAATGTCTCATCTTTCTTCCAAAATCCTGTGTTCTCAAACATATGTGGGGTGAGACCAGTCTGCAAACTATCCTAAGAGGTCCAGAGATAAGGAGAGTCTCTGAGTTTAAATGATCAATAGACTTATATATACATACACACACAGCTGTATTGGTCTGTATTTGAAGACTAATGAGTCTAAAAGAAAAAGTTCCAGTGCTTATGGTTATGGCTTGAAAGCCTGTTTCTGAAGGATGTAATAATACATAATGATAGCTTCATGGCTGAGGCAGATGAGTCCCTATATTTCACTGTCCTCTACCTGCACAACTTAAAATGACAATGTAGCCCGTCAGGTTTAAATGTGGATGACGTTCCCTGAATATTTATAAAACAGCACGCAGTGTTGTGCCAGCAAACAATGAGGTTTTTTATTTTGTTTTTTACTAAGCCACAGGAATATATGGGGGCAACATCTATGAGCTGAACTCCCAACTTCTGATAAACTTGCTGGTGCCCTGGCCTTTTCACTCAGCAATGAAAGGGTATGACAACCGCAGCAGAGATTGTAGTCAAAGATGGAGACAAGTCCGTGCACGGTACCTCGCGTGCGGTTTTGTACTCTGGAGCAACAGAGCCAAATCACCAAGTTAGAGACGTTTATTCAAAGGTGATGCCAGCGTCTTGATGGCATTCTGTCTGAAATCAGAATACGGATTGTATACATTTTACCTTGTAAGTCACTCTCAGAGAGTCTCATACCGATGTTTTACATTGATTCCGGTTTCAGGATAGTTAGAGTTGCAATTGTTGACTGAGAGCCAGAAAACAATCAAGTTCTTTGAGCTTTATTAGGATATCTCTGTTGAGTAGTCTTTGGTCAGTAACAAACAGGCAAATGAGAGGGGTTTCTCAGTAATGTAGCCCTTTCTGGAGACATCTTGTTAAAATCTTGTTAAATTTAACAAGTCAGGCAATACATTGTAGCAAGTTATAAAAAGTTACGTTTGACTGTCCTTCAAAGGGATTTAGGGTTGCAAGGAAAAGGTGGTGTAAATTAGACTGCATTAAGTAAATTAAGTTAGAGAACAATTGTTCTGTTGTGTGTCTTAATGTATTAACTAAGAGGGTTCTGGCGGAGCACTCCACAACTAAAGGACAGTTAAGTGCCCAGACTCTGGGAAGCTGTATTTTCAATCATTCTCCTGGCCAGACACCCTTCATCTGGCTAATTTTGGAGTTTGAATGTTTCATTTCATGCCAAAAAAAAAAAGACGTCCTGTTGACTTTAATGTACCCCTAAGAAAGTGCGTAGATATTTTTTATAATAATGCTTTACACATTGTAGGGGAGGCTCGTTTTGGAAAGGTGGGCTAGCGTTAGTTAGGCTGCTAACCCCAAGGACAGCAGTTTGAAACCACTAGCCACTGCGCGGCTCCCATAGAGTTACAGTCTCTATGGGACCTGCCAGGACAGCTCCCCTCTGCCCTCTCTGGTCGCTCCGAGTCAGAACTGCCGGTGGCGCCCAGTTTGCTCTTGTGAATTTCGGGCGGAAGGCGACGGCGCAGGAAACCAACCGGCGCCGGATCAGCGAACTAGCCCCGCCCCCGCGCTGGGCGCCAGATTATGACGCCACCGCGTGCGCCGCGCGGCAGAAACAGGAAGTGGAATCAAAACAAAGGAACGGCGTCCGGGAGCGGACTGTCCTCCTCCTCCTCCTCTCGCTCTCGACCCCGGCTTCGGAGCGCCAGGAGCCGCCAGACCATGTCGACCATGGAGAAACACCTGTTCAACCTCAAGTTCGCGGCCAAAGAACTGAGCCGGAGTGCCAAGAAATGCGACAAGGAGGAAAAGGCCGAGAAGGCCAAGATCAAGAAGGCCATTCAGAAGGGCAACATGGAAGTGGCGAGGATACACGCGGAAAATGCCATCCGCCAGAAGAACCAGGCCGTGAATTTCCTGAGAATGAGTGCGCGGGTCGACGCGGTGGCCGCCCGAGTCCAGACGGCGGTGACGATGGGCAAGGTGACCAAGTCGATGGCGGGCGTGGTGAAGTCGATGGACGCGACGTTGAAAACCATGAACCTGGAGAAGATCTCTGCCCTGATGGACAAGTTCGAGCACCAGTTTGAGACGCTGGACGTCCAGACGCAGCAAATGGAGGACACGATGAGCAGCACGACGACGCTGACCACTCCCCAGAACCAAGTGGACATGCTGCTGCAGGAGATGGCCGACGAGGCCGGCCTCGACCTCAACATGGAGCTGCCTCAGGGCCAGACGGGCTCCGTGGGCACCAGCGTGGCCTCGGCCGAGCAGGACGAGCTCTCCCAGCGGCTGGCCCGCCTGCGGGACCAGGTGTGACTCCGGAGCCGCTCGGCCCGCGCCTGGTTCAGGGCCGCCGCCGCCTGCGAAGCTCTCTTCCGAGAGATGCCTGCCAACCGGAGATTCTGGATCCACCGGAGTGCGGAGATGCCCTTTATTTAATACGCGTCGATCCTGGGGCTCCCAGCCATCTCTAAAATTCCAGGCTTTCTTTGCTCTCGACTGAATTTTATAGTTCCGTATCGCTTGTGATGATGTGTATTTTTATAGCTGCCTTTGACAGAACTGCTTAGTTTGGGGGACTCTAGATCTAAGCAATTGGTCAGAACTCGTTTCCGTGTCCTCCGTTGTATGCCCAGAATTATCCAATTGAAGGCCTGTGTCTTTTTTTCATGTTGATTGATAATGAAAAGATTAACAGGCGGTGCATAAAAATGTAGAGGGAGGGAGATTACTTATTTTGATTACGTGGCTATGAATTCTAAACGCCTCATACTTAAATAAATAGTTCTGTTTTTCTATGTGTTTTGTTTGTTTTGCCACCAAAGTGAGACTGCAATTTGGCCTCTAGCATTTTTACTAAAATGACCTTAACACATTTTTGCACAGTACTCTCACTGTTTACATTCTGTAAATTTGTTTCCATGCAATAAAAAGCTAGGTGGGTTCGTTGTACATACCTGGAAATGAAAATGCCACATAGTGTCTGCATTTTTGCTATCTTATATTTTCTGTTTACCAAATCGTGGTTTTGAAATATACTTGTTTCTTTCAAATGAGCTTAACATTTGTTATTTCAAATGAGCTACGTGTTTTGACTTATTTTCCTATTTCAATCTGGCTAAATTAGATTTCTTATAATTACCATGTTCAGTCATGTTACTTGCTCTAATATTGCCAAAGAACTGTTGATTGATTGGGGAAAATCCTGGGACTGTGTTTGTTTTTTGTTTTGTTTCTACCAACCAAAAATAGAAATAAAATTAAAACTGTATCTAACTTCTCATTTTTTGAATTAAGTATTTTGTCTTTTAACAGTAACTCTTAAGGAACCTCAGAAAGGTTGATATGTTTTACTTAGCATGTTGATATGTTTTACTTAGCATGCAAATAACTTCCATGTACATCCAGCGAGCTGGAAGTCTGGGGAGTAAGAAAGAGGTAAGAAGTGACAGCAAACTTGTGGGAAAATGGAATTAAATGATAATAGAATTTCTCCAAGAAACAAACTGAAGCCCCCTGGTATTTAAGTTAAATACTTAAAAAGTTTTTTAATTACTTATTTTCCCATACTCAATAAGAGAGTCTGTCTCAGAAAAATAATCAGAAGGACTCTTCCAAGTCCTTGGAAAGATCCTTAACCAAGTATTCAGCATGATGTTTTCATGCGTGAATTAGTATGCTTAAGAAAAAGATAATTAACCAGTGCATGCAGATTAGGAATGAACATCCGATTTATATTGCATTGACTGTGTTCAGCCAAGTCTTCTATAAGGTTATCGTCACCACTCTCCCTATCTCCTCTTGTCTCTGTGGTTGCCTCAGAACCAGCCTTGCATAGTTCCAACATAGTCTTAACCCCACTTTAGACTGGGGAAAAAAGTAACTACAACTTTAAGAAACTAACTTGATAGTTAATCCTTTGGCAAATTGAAGAGCCTTCAAGTGCAAAAATTCCCAACAAAAAATATTTTTGGTGAGATTAAACAATGTATATGCATAAACTCCTAAAACATGTTTTTAAAGTCCTCTGAATATACATTTTTATGAACCATGTATTTTCAAAGTAACACCCTATCATTAATTATTCCTCACTTTTGCAGGCGGTGAAATGTAAATGACAGAAATATTCCAAATCCTTTAAACTGCATGTTAAGCCATGAGTGTGCACCCTATTTAAAAGCTATTTCAGAAAGAAGAATTCAGAAAGCGAGGTGGTTTTGTTTGGTTGCCATGATACTCTAAGTCAGGGCTTCTCAAACTTTTTAAGCAGGGGGCCAGTTCACTGTCCCTCAGACCCGTTGGAGGGCCAGACTACAGTTAAAAATAAAACTGTGAACAAATTCCTATGCACACAACACATACCTTATTTTGAAGTAAAAAAACAAACGGCAAAAACACCCAGCGGGCCATAGTTTGAGGACGCCTGCTCTAATGCGTCTTTCTAGAAATCCTGGTTATTTGTTGCTTCGTGTCAGCAAGATTCTTCATACTGTAACTTCTCTAGGACCAATACAGATATATCTGCAAAGGATTCCACTGAAACAGACCAGATAATTATTTCATTTTCCTTAGAACTACATGTATTACTACCTTTATTGTTATCTCACTACTTGTATTGTCTCCACCCCCCCTGCTTTTTTTTTGCACCGGGGCTTATAAAATGTCATCATTTTCATTTTATTTTTAACAGTTTTATTGGCATGTAATTTACATATCATAATTCAATAATACCGAGAATTGTACAATCACCCCCACATAAATTTTAGAACATTCTCCCTCCCATTGTTAAATCACCTCCAAGATGAGTTATGCGATATCCATTTCAGTGCTTCCAACCCCTTCCTGTCTCCACCATTACTCCAGAGATCCCCTGACTCACCATTATCCACCCCACTATTCCTGCTTTCCCTATAACCCCTTGTATTCTCATTATTATTCTCATTATGCATCCAGTCCTGTACCCCCCTGCCTTTAAAATGTACAATTTCTAACAGGAAGATAGAACTAATGAAAAAGAGTGCATTGATAATTAAACTGATATTTCCCACCCCAATTTTGGTTTATTTCAGTTCAGGAATGAACTACTTGAACTATTTGAAAACTTTCCTGTTAAAAACTTTTAAGTTGTGTCAACATTTTTGTGGAAGAGGTCTTAGTGCAGGCGATTGCGTTATACATGTGTCCCATGAGACATAGACCCTATTGCATGCTACCTTGCCATCTCTAAGTTGGAGGAGCCTGGTATTCTGAGAGTAGCCCTGGTGGCATAGTGGTTACAGCTGGGCTGCTGCCCACAGGTCAGCCGACTGAAACCACCAGCCGCTCCATGGGAGAAAGCTGGGTGTTTCTCACCGACCGGTAGAGTTAGGGCTTCATGAACTCACAGAGGCAGTTCTACCCTGCCTTACAGGGTCAATTCGAACTCAATTCTGTATGAGTCAGAATTGACCTGATGACTTTGAGTTTGGATTCTGAAGATAACTCCGCTGCAATCATCAGGATGCCCACTTGGTGGCACTGTAGCCAAAATCCAAAGCTCAAAACCTTGAGTACAATTGGCAAAATTGTAAGTCCAGTGGACCTTCGACAAATTGATGAGCAAGTTTCTGTACCTTCTCTTTTTAGGCAAACGAAGTAGAATTAGAAAAATTTCTGTCCGGTTTACCAAATTAGTTTTTTTTACAGATAGATTGCAAATTATAAAATTGCAAACTCCATACAGATCAGTATCAGTGGGTATCTGTCTTAGACACCATTATATCCCTTGGGCTGGTGTGATGCTCACTACAAAGTACGTGTATGGTAAGGTCTCTGTGGAGTGAGTGCATGCCTAGAGCAATTTAATAGCAACACACAGGAGTTGGATAGTGGGGGCGACAGAGCTCTGGGTACTCCCAGAAGCACAGTACCCTCTACCTCCTTAGTATTTATCCCAATCTTTCTCCTTGCTTTCCAGGGTGTATACATCATCTCTCCCTTCCTGTTAAAAGGAGCTCTGGTAGTGTGGTGGTTGTGCGATAGGTAGCAAGCGGTCTGCAGTTCGAAACCACCAGCCACTCCCAGGGGAGAAAGACTGGGTGTTCTACTCCCATAAACACTTACAGCCTCAGAAACTCACAGGGGCAGGTCTACTCTGCCCTATAGGGTTGAGATGAGTTTGTTCAGAATAGAAATACACTAAAAGTTTGCCTCCAGTATGTCGGGCTGTAGAGGTGAACGTGAGCTGTGCCCTGGAATGGAATTCAGGTACGAGGTGCCCAGGAGGGAAGTGGATACACATGTCAAGCAACAATCAAGCTGTGCATTTGAGAACAGTGCACCTTACCCACATTACACACGTTATATGACATTAGAGGAGCCCCGGTGGTGTCATGGTTATAACTTGGGCTGCAAGCTCAAAACCAAAAGCCAATCTGTAGGAGAGAGCGAGCCTTCTACTCCTGTAAAGAGTGACCGTCTGGGGAACTCCAGGCCCAGTTCTGTCCTATCCTGCAGGGTCGCTCTGAGTCAGTGTGGACTCCATGCCAGTGGGTTTGGAGGCTTTCATATATTACAGTCGAAGGCGACATGGATGGAATCAGTCATGAAGCAATCAGTATAAAGGAAGGGATTGCTGAAGCCACGGCAGATTTAGCTGCTTGGAGAAGGTGGGGTTTAATCTGACTTTAAAAGAGGGAGGGAGGAGTTATTTACCAGGTATGGGAGGCCCCCTGGGAAGGCTCTGGAAGCCAGATTCAGAAAGTGGACTTTACCCCTAGAAAGGAGGAGGAATCATCAGGAGCTGTTGCCCAGGTAAGAGATTAGAATCCAGATCGGGCGCGTGAAGGCAGGGGAAAGGGTGTGCGTGTGCATCGCTACCACTTCGGGGCCTGTGGCTCCTTCGTTGGGTCTCTGTCGGGAACACGACTGCTGCTGACCAGGAGGCCACCTTTTCCGCCCTGAGGGACTGCACTCTGGCTCCACTGATCATTTCATAAGTCCTCGTTTTTTCCACAGATACCTTCACACCATGTAGGTAAATAGCCCTATCCAAATGTTAATTACATCCCGAGATCTTTTTTCTTCCTTGTGTTGGCACAGTTCCAACTTGCCACATTTCCCACAAAACCTCATTTAAAATATCATCAAATTTCACTGCCATCGATTTGATGCGACCCTGTAGGACCAGCAAGAACCGCCCCTCAGAGTTTCTGAGATTTAACTTTTTGCAAGAGTAGAAAGCCCCAATGTTCTCCTGCCAATTAAATTAAGTAAAGCGAATGGGTTTTTTTTCTCTCAG
The DNA here is from genome assembly GCF_000313985.2 of Echinops telfairi. NCBI lineage: Eukaryota > Metazoa > Chordata > Mammalia > Afrosoricida > Tenrecidae > Echinops > Echinops telfairi. The sequence continues at coordinate 43,001,909 of NW_022103900.1, forward strand.
ATTAATTTGTTTCATTATAAAGGCATTAATTCGTTTTCATTGCTTTATGAGTCTCCTTTGCAGGATTATCGTCATGCACATTCATCAGAAGACTGATCTTTGGGTTATGTTAATGAGGTTTTAACAAGAAATTTACAATGAAGTGGCTTGTGTGTGTCCGCGCACACGCCAATGTCAAAAACAGGAAAACTAAGTGATGAGGTAACAATGATTATGCCAATGTGAATATCTTAAACGATAGCAGGACACTTTTTTCCCCCTTGAGTAGGTTTCTTTTTTTAACTCCCTTTTAAAATAGTTTCCATTGAGGTGACTAGTTGTACTCCTGGTAACCTGGTATTGTTTTGCAACTCTGTATTGGTTATCAGAGTGAACAGTCTGCAAAGAGTAACCTTAAACCTGCTTAATTGCCCTGCTTATCATGCGCCTGCATATTTCAGGTGTTCCTTGAAAACGCAGTCAGACACAGTTCCCTGTATGCTATGGAAGATCCTTCTAGAACATCTCTTCATGTGGAATGATGTTAGTTGCCAGCTTGGCCTCGGACTCACAGGGCTCCCATGCAAATAGGACCCGAACACTGATTCGTTTTCAGAAGTAGGTCACCTGGCCTTTCTTCCTAGGATGTCTTACATATGTGGACGTTCCACTGAAACCTATTCACAGTGGTGAACCACTCAGCTGCTAACCCAGAGATTAGTGGTTCAAAGCCACCAGCCACTCCATAGGGGAAAGATGAAGCAGTCTGCTTCCATAAAGATTACAGCCTTGGAAAATCTGTGTGCTCCATCCTATAGGGCCCCTACGAGGCAGACTTGACTCGAAGGCAACAGGTTATAATGTTAGAAGCCACAATTTGAAGACACAACACACGTATAATGTACAGGTTAGACCAAAGATAAAGACAAGAGGCCGACCCAAGCATAGCCCATCGGCTTAACACCCTCCACAGTGTCCTTTAGTCTCCCCAAGGATTGGGAGCACATTCACCCACGGGCAAATCTTTCATTTCATGTCCACTGCAAAAACTGGGAAGCCAGGGGCTCGTGTCTGCACCACTCAAGATCAGTAACCGCGGAGAAGATGCTCCCGAGGTGTTCAGTGATTCAGGTCTTGGACATCGGGGGTCAGGCACTTGGACCACCTGGCGATTGGAGACAGGAAGCGTGCTTAGCGCCCGGCGCCTCCGCCCTCGTCATCAGCATCTCAGAGCCACTGGTTCTCCAGAGGGTTACAGAAAAGTGCTCCCTTTGCTTCCATGGGAAGGCAGCTTTTATCAATAACTCCAGCGGCATTTCTGCCTCACTGTATTAGTCTTTCTATTTACAGTATTTATTATCACCTGAATAAATTCGCCCACCAACCTCCACCCTGTTTGCATCCTGTCTTTAAGTGTTTGCTTCCTGAATTCTAACAGTAGGCGACGTCGTCACATTCTGTGCATGTCAGTGCCTTCCCGCCCTCTCCATCAGACATGGTCCCCTCTGTGCTGCACCCTCAGTGCCTGCGTCCTTCATCAAGAGGACGGGGCTGTTTCTGAATTCAGTTGGCACCACCCGCTAAGTGCAGGGCTCACTCACTCACCACAGTGCTGCTGGCATCTCAAACCTCTGTTTCCCTCCCAGTCTCAGGCTCAGGAAGGCCCTTTATGCTGGAAGGTTGAGAATGTGTGCACCTACCTCCCAGACATCCGCACTCCACCATGGTCAAGGGCATCAACGGTTGCATCCCAACTGCAGTCTAGGAACCCTTGTGGTGTCTCCATGATGCATTGGGCTGCGATCCGCATGGTCGGCAGGTCAAGACCACCAGCAGCTCCTCAGGGGAAAGACTGGGCTTTCTACTCCCATAAAGTTAAAGCAGCGGTTCTCAACCTGTGGGTCATGACCCCTTTGGGAGTTGAATGACCATTTCTCAGGGGTCACCTAAGACCATCATAAAACACATAAATATTTCACCATATATAATTACATACTGTTTTGTGATTAATCACTATGCTTTAATTGTGCTTATGTTCAATTTGTAACAATGAAAATACATCCTGCACATCAGATATTTGCATTAGGATTCATAACAGTAGCAAAATGACAATGATGAAGTAGCAATGAGAATAACTTTACGGTTGGGGGTTACCACCACATGAGGAACTGTATGAAAGGGTTGCGGCCTTCGGAAGATTGAGGACCACTGAGTGACCGTCTCAGAAACCCACAGGGTGTCATGGTGAGTCGCCCTTGACCCCATAGCAGTGAGCTTGGAACTGCAGTCTGGGTTCCCACTGGGCCTCACACAGGCCCTCTCCCCCGGGCCTGCTTCCTGAGCCCACACTCCCCAGGGCATCACTGCACGCAGCTCTCCTCTTAGCTAGTGCAGCCAGCCCTGTCCTGTGTGTCGTGGACTACAGCTCCTGTCCATCTTTAACAAGCACATTCACAGGAGATGGTGGGTCCAGCTGCTGTTCCTGGCCTGGTCATGTCCCGCAGGAGCCCCAGCCCCCCGACCAAGGGAACCCCAGTCCTCACCCTCAGATCCTCACTCGCTTCTGCGCACATTTCAGATCTGAGGCATGTTTTATATTGGAGTGGGGGGCCTGGCCCACTAGAAAGCAGCCCGGATGGAAATGACACAGAGCTGGGCCCCTCATCGTGGGTCTTTAGCTTTCCACGCTGAAGGAGCTCAGGTGGCCTAGAGAATCTACTGCTCTTCTCTCGTCTCGGGCCCGCACACTGCCAGGGAGTCCGTTCAGAAACAGCAACGCTAGAGAGCAGAGAACGCCCCGGTCCTGGGGAGCAGATGGCCTCGTCTTCTGTCCTCGGAAGGGCTCATGCATTTGAACTGCCGACCAACACTCAGCCCCGGGGCTTTGTGCCTTGGCCAGGACAGGTATCCATGGAAACATCCCCACAGGGAAAGCATCACTAGGCCTGTGTGGGTTGACGTGGAGGCACCTGGATGGGGCTGTCGCCTCTTCCCCTCTGCTACACAGACGCCAGGCAGTTCCTTACTTCAGACCCCTCACAACAGAACCCAGCCTCCCAGCCCTGAACCAGGCATGCACCGACTTGCTTACCGCTCATCTGGTTCGCAGTGCAGCTGCCCCCCTGCCTCGATGCTCAGCCTCGTGGGCACTTCACAGCTGGGGGAGAGTGAGCCCCACACAGCCCCTGTCTTCCTCATGCCATCTCCCTCTTCTTCAAAGGGCGCCCCCCAACACACATACACACAAACACACATGCTTCTTTTCCAATGAGCGGTCCCTGGCCACCAGTTAACACCTCCCCATCTCCAGGCTTATGGAAGTCTCTGGAGACTCCCCTGCGAGCCAGACATCTCGCCACTTGCTCTTGGACCTCTTTCTGTTCCTGGGCAGCGAATGGGAACATTCATTCTTTCATTCGTTCATGGAAGGTTTGCCGGAGCCAGAGCCCTCAGTACAAGCAGCTGCCCAGTCTCTCATGTTGTAGTGACGGGTCAAGGTCATAAACAGACAAATAGACGTTGACGGTACAGAGGAATGAAATGAGCATGGCATAGAGGTGGGCAGCATGCTACTCTAGATCAGTAGACAAGGAAGGTCCCTCTGCGGAGGTCACCTCCCAAAGTAGGGCATGTGTAAGACATGAAAAAATCATAATTTATAAATTATCAAGGGTTCATGAGGGAGGAAGGGCGGGGGTGGGGTGGAGAAATGAGCTGATACCAAGGGCTCAAGTAGAAAGAAAATGTTTCAAAAATGATGATGGCAAGAAATGTACACATGTGCTTGACATGATGGATGGATGGATGGTGATACGAGCTGTATGAGCTCCGAATAAAATGATATTTTTTAAAAAGTAAGAAAGAGCCAGCCTTCAACTAGGCATGACCGTGTTTGGTGCACTGGGCAGAGATGAGAAGAACGTGCAAAGTTGAAGCACAACAGCGATGCTGGGATCATGAAACACATCGCGCATGATACACTATGGGCTCCTTTCCTTCCGGGATCTCTCCCTCCTGAGCTTTACCCTGAGCTCCTCAAGAACAGCTGACCTGGCAGACGGCTGGGACGGCTCTCACACAACACACAGATGACGTTGACTGGCACTCAGAGGCACGCACACCCACCCACAAAACGTTTGGATCTTAGTAGGAATGTATCATGCTAGAGGAATCTTCTCACTCCCCACTTTTTACTTGCATTGCTGTGTTTTCATCTTCTCTCATAATCCTAGAAGGGGGCGCTTCAGACCCCTCCCCACTCTCTGTGCAGCCCTCCTGCCAGCCGTGGGCAGGCGGAGGAAGGAAGAAGTCCCGGCAGAGTTCAAACCGACCAAGGAGTGCAGTCTTTGGATGAAAGTCCTTGGATGAAAGCAGGGCATCCAGGCAGGTTCACATCCTAGAGCAGCGGTTCTCAGCCTGTGGGTCACGAC
>NW_022103900.1:43007016-43013071 GCF_000313985.2 Echinops telfairi
ACCTCCTGGCAAATTCTTTATGCTGTCCTTGTGTGAATGTGGTCCGTTTGCCATATCCTGTGGCCTTGCTCCACTTTCTTAGTACGTGAAAACGTCTTAAATGTGTGAAGCTGCCAATATCAGGACGTTCTGCCGGGAGCGCGTTTGTAGGTGCTGGCAAGTAGGTCCCCGACTCATAGCGACCCTGTGCCCAAGGAAACGTCACCTGGCCCCGTGTCATCCCCATGATGACCCACAGGTCTCACCAGTGTGCGCCCAGGCTTTGCTTTCTAGCCCGTCTTAGACTGAAGCTCCACCGAAGCCCAGCCCGTTGGTCACTCTAGCAGCACCCAGGCCTCCAGTGAGAGAGAGAACAGTGGCTCACGTGGAGCCAACTAGCCGGGCATCAAACCCAGGCCTTGGCCCAGCACCTGGCAAGTCGGAGCCACTGGCCGCTGCTGCCCTCTAGCGGCAGACTAGAAATATGCAATTCGCGCTGCTCCCCGCAGGAAAGCCAAACTTTCACTCCTGCTTCGTGAATATGTCTTTTACCTGCCCCCTGTAAGAGCCAATGAACAGGATGGTTTCCAGGAGGGTCGGCCCCACTGCACACGTGTCAAAGCAGAGAGGTACACTGTGCCCTATGGGAATCACAGAGCCTCCGAACATCTGCAGAGACTTGCTCATATGGAGGACCCCAGGCCCCACTAGGAGGAGCCCTGGTGGCGTAGTGGTTATGGGCTGGGCTGAAAGCCGCATGGTCAGCAGTTTGAAACCCCCAACAGCTCCGAGGGAGAAAAACTGGGCTTTCTACTCCTGTAAACTTACAGTCTCAGGCACCCACAGGGGTCGCTGTGAGTCAGCTTGGACTGGTGGCGGTGAGTTTGGTTCTTAGACCCTTCCCGAGCTAATCAGGCAGGTGCCTATTCAAACTAGCTCGTCCCTCACTTCTCCAGCATGTATTGCCCTGCAGGGAGGACACTGGACGGGGGCCCCTCCGGAAGACATCCTCAAACGACCTCTGACTACACGAGCTTGGAGGCTTCCCAGTCTAGAGTGAGGCCTTCCAGGCTACCCTAACTAACCATGTCCGCTCCCTCCCCGTGGCCAGTCCGGCACCACCGTAATGATCAGAAACAGCTCCAGTACTCGGCAAACATTCCAATGGACGTCGGCTTTGTGAGCATGTGTGACGCTCTCAGCCCACCTCGTCTGTCCATCCCAGCCAGTCCTTTCTAACGGCGACCCGCCAGGGCCAAAAAGAACTGCCCTGTGGGCTTCTGAGACTGTAGCTCTTTCCGGGACTAGAGAGCCCATCTTTCTCAGGCTAGTAGTCTCAAACTGCTGGCCTCACAGGTTAGCAGCCCAGCGTGTAACGACTGCACTGCCAGGCTGTGTAGTGATGGGTTATTCTAGCCCAGCATCCTGCAGGTTGGAAAGAATAGAGTATCACCCAGCCTTCAGTCCAAGGGCCCTCCCTCGGATTTTTTGGTTTCTCACCAGATGTTCTGAATCCATTTGGAACAGGAGGCTCCAGCTATTGTAGCTATAGTACATTTCGGGCTATGATGTGGGTGTGAGGCACCTAACAGTTTGGTGCATCAAAAGTATTATTGTTACTGTTAGGGTTGGGGGGAGATTGTTATTTGAAAATAACAGTCAGTTGTTTTCATCATAGCCAATCCAAGCCAAACCCGCCACCCTTAAGTGCATTCCTACGCATGGCCTCTGTGCAACTGCAGGGTGTCCACCACTGTGCCTCCACTTTCTTGCGTGGAACTCTTGGTGGTTTCGAACCACCCAATTTTCGATTTGCTTCTAACACATAAAAATGTGACCTGGACTCCTCTTTTCTTGCTTTCAGGACCTTCTCCGCTGCAGAGTTCTGACATCAGGGATTTTTGAGACCCGGTTCCAAGTGGACAAAGTGAACTTTCAGTGAGTGTGTGGTTAAAGAGTGTAGCCATGTGTGGAGGGGGGTAGGGTTCCCCCCTACGATGTAAAAGTCTGCCCCACAGAGCTCCCGTGCTCACGGAGCTGCCAGGAGTTGGCGTGTAAACCCATGATAATACTGCATGACCTCAGTTCGAATTCTACGCCGGGTTGAGGTGTGGATTTCTGCCACTTGATTTAAAGTAGAAATGAGAATACCTGGAGGGAAAACAATGTGTGTTCATCCCGGATGTAGAGTTTCCTATCCCTTCTGTCAACCAGGGGCTCTGTCAAATGCGTTGTTCCGATGCTAGGTCTTTGGGATTCATGTCCCAGTTGCAGAAGGATGAGTAACCAACTCCTTTTGTCTCCAGTGGGGTTTGGGGCTGACCCAGCACAAACTCCAGGAAATAAGCTTACTTTCCTCACTCTCTTCCTAGTCAGGAGGAGGTTGATCTCCCTCTACGACTTCTTCACATACCGTTTGCCACACTCCACCCTCTGCAGCCACCCCCCCAAGCCCCCAACATCCCCGCATCCCTTCCCCCCACACCGCACTGTGGTCTCCCACTTCCTAACTCAGTACTCCACCCGACTGTCTGCCTATGTGAGCCTTCCTAAAACATAGCTCAGCCATTGCCTCTGCACCCCAAGTCCCAGACTTCCATCACATGTGTGACCCGGATCTTCTCCTGAGCCCATTCGTCTCCAGGCCTGCCTCAGCCTCGCCAGGCTGAATGCTGCGTGGGGCTCTTCCCAGCATGGCGGAGCCTGCGCTCACCCTGTTCTCCCAGCGCGGGGCTGTAATCCAACTGCACACATCCTCCACGGTGTCCGTCAAATCTCGGCAAAGAGTAGGTTTCTGTCGCCCCACCTGGATCCCTCAGCACTCCATGTCCCGCTGCTCCCTGCCCGTCCAACTTCCTCTGGCCCATTCAGCTCGGCCGCAGGCAGCAGGAGTCGGCCAGGCCTGCGTGTTCTGAGACATCACCATTCCCAGCACTCGCCTCTGGGCCCAGGCCGGTCACCGTGACTTGGTTTGTGGAGAGCACACCACAAAAGCGTTTGCGGGAAAGTGAGCCAGTCAAGTCTCTGCATTGGTGTGAATTGTGGCATTTGCATGGCAATGGACGCTACCCACGTGATGGCCAAGTCCCTGGCAGAGCAGGCCTATTATGCAACTACTCTACGGAGCCCTGGTGGCAGAGGTTTTCCCCATTAGACTGCCCAACACAAGCTCACCAGGTCAGAAACACCAGCTGTTCCGCAGGAGAAAGCCAGGGCTCGCTGCTCGCGGAACGTTCTGAACCCTCAGACACCCGGGGGCACTGCTACTGTGTTCTATCCGCTCTCCGCACCATGAGTCATAACTGACACGACAGCAGTGAGTGAAGGCCAAGTGCTCCCCTCGTCACCTCCTCGGTTTTCCCCAGGCCCTCCTGTGGATGGCCCATGCGCCAGCGTAAAGCAGACACATGAGAATCATGTAGGGCCATCAGCGTGTGCCCCAAATGATTAAACAGAAGCGCCTTGGTCCTAAAACAGGTGCCGTCAGTTTAGGAGGAGGAGAATATGTAGTGCCAGGGCCAGGAGAACGTTAGAAAGGCCAGGCAGCGTTTGGGTGGGTGCAGAAGAGAGTGACTCCCAATCGGGGGTACCCTGAGCCCACATCTTGAGAAGAGAGGCCAGGAACCAGGCTGTGTGTCCTGCGTAAATCTCTGGGTGTACCCACCTAGAACGTGGGGTGGAGGGTAATATAACCACAGGCATGGCCCTGTGCAGTTATGTGGGAACTCCCAGAGGTACAGGGAGTGACAGCCATCTAGGAGCCTTTCTGTCCGTTCATTGAGAGACAGGCATGGGATAGTATCCTTGGACTGGGCCACTTCTTAAGAGGTCTCTGTCCCAAGCAGGGACTTAGCATGTGCTCAAAGAAGCAAAGCGTAATTTAAACTAGGGACAGCTGCATCGATTAAGCACCCACTATTTATCCCAGGCCACCCCGGCATTGCATTGTCTGCATTGTGTCTGATTGCTGCACCCATCCTGCAGACTGGCAGATGAAGGAGCTCAGGCTGGGAGCAGCTGAGTACTGGGAGCCCCGGCTCCTGGGCAGGCTGGAGATTGTGCCTGCATCCCAGCCCCAGGGCCCATGTATTAACTGGATGGAGCCTTTGGCCAGTCACGTAGAAAAGCAAAAAGAATGTGCTTTGTCTCCTGGCTTCCCCAAATTAAAGTCCTGTCCGTTCTCCTCCAGCATGTTCGATGTTGGTGGCCAGAGGGATGAGAGAAGAAAGTGGATCCAGTGCTTCAACGGTAAGCCACGTGCTCTCAGGAAGGCGGCCGTAGGCCTTTCACTGACCACCGCCATGCCACACGTGCATTCTTGAACTAGACTTAGAGCTGGGGTGTGCCCGCCTTCAGTGTGAACGTCATAAGCACGGTTTTTAGGCACCTGTGTCTCAGCACCTTGGGCTCATGTTTGTTCTTTGCTGTGGTCTGTGCGGCCTCAGCATGCCCAGTCCTGGGACAACCCAATGAGAGAGGCCACGCTGACTTGTCACTCTGAAGAAAGTAGCCCTTACTGTGCATGCGCTTTCTTACCGCCCCCCAATTCCTACCTGTTTCCTGAAGGCACTTTCTTTTCTCTCGGTCCCCCTAAGACGTCACAGCTATCATCTATGTCGCAGCCTGCAGCAGCTACAACATGGTCATTCGGGAAGATAACAACACCAACCGGCTGAGGGAGTCCCTGGACCTATTCGAAAGCATCTGGAACAACAGGTGAGAAGACACAGCAGATCCAGGCCCACTGGGCCTTTGCCAGCTTTTAAAATTCAAGACGCCACGCTGCCGGGGTGCATCTTCAGACACAGTTTGTCCTTCCTGATGTAAGCCCAACTCGAAAAGATGTCTCTCGCTCCACCGTGTGCATAAGCAGACTTAGAGCGGGTGTGTGCTCTTGGTGAAGCTCCAGCAGAGCTTTGTCAAGTGCATTTAAATCTTTGTTTCAAAGGCTGAGGATTGAAATTGGTGTTCAGCTGTTTCTTAAGATTTAGAAAATGTCAGATCAAAGCATTCACGAAGAGCAAGTAGGAGGCCTGGTAGATTAAGCACGGGGCCGCGAATTGCAAGATTGGTAGTTCAGACTGAGCAGCCACTCTTCGAGAGAAAGATGGGGTTCTCTGTTCCTGTCACTGTTTCTAGCCTCAGAAACCCGCAGGACGAATTCTACTCTGTCCTATAGGATGAGAAGCCCTGGTGGTGTAGTGGTTACAAGTTGGACTGCAGTCCTCAAGGTCGGCAGTTCGAAACCACTCTCCGCTCCTCAGAGAAAGGGTGGGCTTTCTACTCCCATAAAGAGTCACAGTCTTGGAAACCCACAGGGGCGGTTCTGCCCTGTCCTGTAGGGTCACTCTGAGTCAGTATTGACTCGATGGCAGTGACGTGTTTTGTTTGTTTGTTTGCTTTGGTGGGGGGGTGGCGGTCCTACAGTATATGAGTAGACTGAACTGCATGGCAGTGGGTAACACAAAACATCTCTGATATCCCTCACATGATTGTCACATAACCATGGCTGAAACTATACCTGCATTGCAAAGGAGCAAAGGTAGTGATTATTTCATAAAGGAATATCAATCTACACACCCCGCACCCATGTGTACCCTTGCTTATAGTTCAAGGTCATCATTTTCTTCCTGAAACATGGAGAAGGCAGTGTCACCAGGGAGGAAGGAGGAGAACATCAATAAATGCACTTCTCTGCCAACGTCCCCCAGCCCCTCTCCACCTTACAGATTAAAGCAGGGACTGGGAAAGGAAAGGGAACAGGTGGAAATAAGAAGGGCTGGTTATACAAGAGATACGGAGACATGCTATTATAAGATGGATACATTATATCTTCATATATATATATACACCAAAACTCAAACCCACCGCCAATGAGTCAGTTCCGACCCTATAGGACAGAGTGCAACTGCCTCATAGGGCATGGTTTTAAGTATTTGTGGAAGCAGATTGTGTATATGTGTGTGTCCATGTGTTTAATTATACACACACATACAAGTATCACATCTGAAAGTGACCTTGGTACAGTTCAATGAAAAATCTGGTTAACGAAAAGTGGATGAAGGGAGACGTCGGA
>NW_022103900.1:43014226-43038790 GCF_000313985.2 Echinops telfairi
CCCCCGTGAAAGGGTCATTCAACCCCCAAAGGGGTCGCGACCCACAGGTTGAGAACCGCTGGATTAGGGGAAGGCTTATTAGCAATCTGCAATATACAGGTGACACAACCTTGTTTGCCGAAAGTAAGGAGGACTTGAAGAACGAACTGATGAAGATCAAGGTTTTCAGATTGCAGTGTGAATTACAACTCAGCATAAAGAAAGCAAAAAATCCTCGCAACTAGAGCAGTATGTAACATCATCATAACTGGGAACTGATTGACGTCGTCAAGGAGTCTGTCTTGATTGGGTCCCCAATCAATGCTCAGGGAAGCAGCAGTCAAGAGATCAAGCAACACATTCCATTGGGTAAATGCTGAACATGAACTCTTTCCAGGACGAAAAGCAAGGATGTTACTTTGAGTACTAATGTGTGCATGACCCAAGCCATAGTATTTCCAGCTGCTGAATATGCGTGTGACAGCTGGACATTGGATACAGAAAGACCGGAGAAGAATCGGTGCATTTGCGTTGTGGTGGGGGTGAAGAATATTGAAAGTTCCATGAACTGCCAAATGAACAAACAAATCTGTCGTGGGACAAGCCCAGCCAGAGTGCTCGCTGGAGACAAAGATGGTGAGACTTTATCTCATGGACTTTGGACATGTATCTGGAGAAGGAGAGCATGTCTGGTGAAGTAGAGTGGCAGTAAAAAGAGCCAGGTCCTGGCTGCCACCGTGGGCTTCAACGTAAGAACCATTGTAATGGTGAATGATGTTTCAGTCATTTGTATGTAGGGTTGCTCTGAGGGCAAGCTCATTCCCGGAAACCTACCCTGTTTTCCCGAAAATAAGACAGTGTCCTATATTAATTTTTGCTCTCAAAGATGCGCTAGGTCTTATTTTCAGGGGATGTCTTATTTTTCCATGAAAAAGAATACAGTACACATTTTTTTTATTGTTTTATTAAAAGAGACCTTTGCCTTCCCGGCCTGCTCTGGCTGCACTGCAGCCAACAGTGCGCTGCGTGGTGGCGCCCCCCGCTATGGTCCAGAGTCCAATTACGGTAGCTTGGGGGGGGGGGCTTATTTTCAGGGGGATGCCTTATATTTCAGTGAGAGGCAAAAATGTAAGTAGGTCTTATTTTTGAGGGATGTCTTACTTTCGGGGGAACAGGGTAACAACAGCATCGGTCAGCTTATTTCCACAGCAATAAGCTAATTATCAAAGGCTCGGATAATTCACACAGTTGATCAAGTTGTGAGCCAACTCTATTTAACTCCTATATAACAAGGACAGAGAGAAAGGCCAGAGACTTGTCCACGTGTCACCTTCACTGTGAAGTTTGCTTGTCCTGGAGAGCACAGTGGCTAGATCTGAGGCACATCACCTCGAGATGTGAAGCCTCTCAGACTGGAGCAAAATGGAAGAGACAGAGGAGCCAAGGAGGAAGAAGCAAGCCAGCCACAGTGAAGCTCTGAATAAGTTACTTTGTTAATGCTTTCATTTCCTTTACATGAAGTTTGCTGAGCCTTACACAACCCAAAAGTCCCATTATACTTATTGTGGAAGTCAATCTTCGCTTTGGTAGCAAAGAGGTTGCCTTAGACATTTCTGAGCTGCTACCTGGAACCGTGAGGGACGAGTGGCTTCAGCCTTACATGGCTAGCTTCCAGGTCAGCAGCTGCTCTCTGGGATGAGACTCTGTGCTCCTACAAAGCACCATTCCCCAAAGTGGGCAATACTACCTTTTGGGGTGGGGGTGGGGCATAATGATAGCATAATGGGGCATGTTGTCCTAGATTATTGACTACAGCACCAAAGGTTTTCAATTGCGAGAGGACCACTGAGTAATTTGCGGGTGGCAACCCATAGGATTACTTTGAACCCACTAATTGGCAGTGGGTTTGGTTTGGTAAGTGCAGAATTAAGCTACATTTAGTTATCATTATAAGAATGCTTTGCTTACAGGTGGAATGGAGGACCGCGATATTGGTCCAGCAGTTCTACATCTGTACATTTTTAGGAGGATGACAGTGTGCTCCTTTTAATTTAATAACCCTTTCCATATTAGGGGAACTTTGCACATTGCAAACAAAACCCCCACTGCCATGGCACTGATGCTGATTCTTAGCAACCCTGCATAGAGTTCCTGAGACTGCAAATATTTACCACGCCAGAAAGCCTCACCTTTCTCCTGCACAACGACGACGGGGGTTTGAGCCACCAAACCTGCACATCGCAGCCCAATGCCTAAGCCGCATTGCCACCAGGGCTCCTGTCCACTTCACAGTGCATGTGACGTGACACGTGCTTCACTTCTCCTTTTCAGGTGGCTCCGGACCATCTCTATCATCTTGTTCTTGAACAAGCAGGACATGCTGGCTGAAAAAGTCTTGGCAGGGAAATCAAAAATCGAAGATTATTTCCCAGAGTATGCTAATTATACTGTTCCTGAAGATGGTAAGTTTGCCAGACAACTTTCTGCCAGATTCAGGAAAAAAACCTGTGTGTTTTAGTAGGCTTGAGACTGTAACGCAGTCTTCCCTTTCCTTGCCCACCCTAGAGTACTGGAGTATTGAATAGGCCTGTTTAGGATTCCAGCCAAGAAGGAGCAGCTTGGGAATACGAGTATCAGTTCTCTGCTTCTCCCGTACCCACAGTGAAAGGTGTCTTGTGATCGGGGCACTGCATCATGTCCTTTACCTAATTAGACTTTCTCACTCTGCCTGATGGGGTCATTTATATTATGCTCGTTTTTCCTGAGAAACTGAGGCGGAGGGAGGTACACTATCTTTTCTGAGGACACCTAAGTAGAGAAGGTAAACACAAACTTGAGCCAGTTCACTGTTCAACCCTGAGGCTTCTGTCCACCATCGGTGGTTCCCAGTGAGGGGACCACCATCCCAGCCAGCCTGAGGTGGAGGGGACCCCAGGAAACAGAGTTATTGCCGCGAAAGCCCAGAAAATCCAAGAATGAATTGGGCTCCCTCTTTGCGAGTGATGCCCAGTGTTCAGTGTCTGCTGGATCCTCCAGCTCGAAGTGAAATTTCAAGGAAAACCATCCTTTCAACATTTGAGTTGAGAACTAGATGAAACACAGTGAAAGGGGTTTCCCTGGAAACTTCAGTAGAGAGGATTTTTAAATTATTACTAAAATAATTTTTTTCTAATTAAAAAAAATAAATTATTACTATTAATCCATTGGGAAAAGGAGCTTTGGCGGTTCAATAGATCACACATCGGGTTGCTACCCCTGCTTGAGCAGAAGAGGAGCCTGCTCCGGTGAAGATGGGTAGCTCTGCTCTGCCCCAGGATTCCCTAGGAGTTGGAATCCCTCAGTGGGAGCGAGCAAGAAGAAAACTTGGCATTCTGACATTTCTGGTTCCTGGGGTACCCTTTCCTTTTCATCATAAAGGTTAGGGGCTTTATCCATTCACAGGGCAATTCCGAACCATGTGGGATCTTTTAATAAAACCCTGCTACTAATCCTTTTCCTATAAAAAGAATGTGAAAATGTGCTTGTGTGCTAATTCTTCTCTTAGGCTCCCTCGGAACCCCCTCGTACGCATAAACTACCAGAGCAGTACCTGTAATGTATACCAAAGTGAGCTGCGGTGTAAGCCAACACACTAACACAGGTTCTTTCCGAGTCTCTACTCATTCCTAAGTCCCATTGGCATTCATCATAGTATCTGCAGTGAGCTGGGTTGGCCAAGTGGCGTGTTTCCTGAAACTAAATTAGGTTCCTCTTACCTGAGGGAAGTCATCCATCTCCACTGTTAGATTTTTCCCCTTTCCACCATTGCCACCTACCTGATTCTGTCACTGTCTCAGAATGCTCACCTACTTTTTCCTTGCTCCTGCCGCACGGGCAGCCATGGCTCTTCTAGACACTCCCCCTCACCAGCTTCATCTCACCACATCCCAACGGGCCCTGCCGTGTGAGCAGCTGGAGGGCCACGTTGCTGGCCATGTTGGCAGGCCCCGTGACTGAGCAGCTGCTCGGGGTTCGCCGGCATGCTGGAATGATGCCCTCACTCAGTGTCCAGGAGAACCCGGATATGGGCTGCTCCCAGAGCCCAGCTCCTGCTGCTTTGCTGCACCGCCTGCCCCCAGGAAGCCCAGGCCCTCGCTGCAGCCACCCAGCTTTCCCCAACCACGACGTACTCAGTACTCGGCAAGAAGGAGAAGAGAGCTCCTGGCTCTAGAGAGCAGCACAAGGACACGCACAGCCTGGGGGAGGGAACCCATGATGGCTCCATGGGATAAATGCAAACTGCAAGGTCAGCTGTTCAAATCCACCCACCACTCCACAGGAGAGAATTGAGGTGGTCTGCTCCCATAAAGATTTAAGTTCTGTCTGTGTCTACCTCTCCCCCTCCCAAGGTCCGGCCTCTCCTTCATGCCCAAAGCTTCCCTGCCGTGGAGTCAGTGCGGACTCAGGGCCATCCTTCTGTGGGCTTCTGGGAGTCACTGTTGACAGGAGTAGAAAGGCCAGTCTTTCTCCCAAGGTTCCCGAGTGCCAACCATGCGGATCGCAGCCCAACGCTTAACCATTATGCCACCAGGCCCCCCCTCCCATGGCCTTCCTTTCTCCCCACAAAGCGTCCCTCCTCCTCACACCGGAATGTCCTCCCATGGTCTCTTTCTCAGCATTTGTCCCTCCTCCCACAGCTCACACAGGCTGCTCAGGGTCACGTGTCACGTTTCCCATCAGGCCTCTGGGTCCCACACCTGGCCCAGCTCTCCCTTCCTGGGCTCACCTGAGCAGAGGTGTCCTTAGGGAAGCTGCGTGGGAAGGGAAGAGAGCGAGGACAGAGACAGATCTCATGCAGTCTCAGGAAGTGCTGGGACAGCCATGAACTCGAGGGCGAGCAAGGTCTCTGGAAGGACCGGGCATCAGGACTGGGTCTGCTCCAGCGGAGTTCACTGTGGGCGCTCTTGTGACAGCAGGGAAGGGCATCTTTTTAAGGAACAGCTGATGGGATTGGTTGGCGAATGCAGCTCAGGTGAGCAGACTCCCTGCTGAGCCGCCTCCAGGGGCACGAGGAAACGACACCAGGTAGACTTGGAGGTGAAGACGGTGCTGGCCCTCGGTGTATCCCCTTTCCAACAAGAGATTTTCTTGTTCTTTGAATGGAAGTCATTCCTCCCCAAATCATTGTCATCATATTAGAAACAAAATTGGGGGCAGGGCGGTGTGTGTAGGGAGAATTAAACTAACATTTTCGTTGTGGGATTTTTTTTTTTTGCCTCACCATCCCTTGCATATATATTTTAATACTACGGATTACATCCAGCAGTCCAACCGTTTTAATTCCTTTTCTGTTTTCCGTCAAGGTGTGGCTCTGTTTCACATTGCCTAAATAAATGCCCACTTCTTATTTCCGTAGCAACTCCAGACGCAGGAGAGGATCCCAAAGTGACGCGAGCCAAGTTCTTCATCCGGGATCTGTTTTTGGTAAGGGCTTCAATTAGTTTTGGACTTCCAAAACCTAAGCTCTTTGAGATCTCCACCTTTCTTTGCGCATCTTGAGCTCATTGAAGCTTCCCCCGAAGTTCTCAGAGATGAGAGAAGATAGTGTCACCTTGACCCCACCACTTAGCAAATACGTCCAAAGGGGTTAGGTGTCTCACCCTAGGTGCCTCTCAACTGCCAGGCAGCCGGTGGGGCCCTTCTGGGGAAAAGCCCTTCAACCAAGTAGACCCGGCCCACCTGTGTTTTCTCGGAGGGGCCTTCAGCAGTCTGCGGGATGAGCCCTGCACCTTTGGACCACACTTGCTCCAGGCAGAAACTCTTACAAGTCCGCTTCAAAGTGGACCGGCTCAGACTCGAGACAGTGACCCCGTTCAACTTTTTACAGTGAAATAATTTCAGATTGACACAAAAGGCAAAACAACAGTACATAAAACTCTCGTAGGCTTTTTAATACTCAAGTTAGGCACTTATTAAGACATTGCCACCTTTGCCCCCTCTACGCCTGTGTCGTTCTGTAAATAGGCATGTTTGCGTGTCTTTTACAAACACCTAGAGCATGTGGCCGGCTGTGAGTTGTTAGGAGCTTCAGATGAAGGCCACGATGCACACTCAGGAGCATGTCCGCAGTCAGACCCAAGCTGCCGTGGGCACTGGCCACCACACTCCTGTTAGCTGGCTGGCTGGCTACTTTTGGAAACAGAAACTGAGTCCAGGCCAGAGGGGCCCTGGCTCCAACAGAGACGCCTGCAGTCTGATGGTCCCCAGACGGATCCGACCCTCTTGTGGCTTCCAGCAGCCCCTCGCTCTCCTGCCACCCAATACAGAGGCTCTGGGCTGCTTCTCTCACCCCCTTTGAGTTAAAATGTAGTGATGACGAGATTTCAAGTCCCTTTCAGAGTTTCCTCTGCGTGAGTTCTGAGGAACGTGAGTTCCCCAGGAAGTCTCCCGTTGTACTGGAAAGGGGGCCTGTGGTTGAGTTGCTCTGTTAAGTAGTGAGACTGGTTTCTGTATGGAAGAGCTGGGAGCACCTTTCTCTACTGATGTGCATTGCCCTCTCCTCAGTAAGGGAGTTTGCTCTGCAGAGTATCCCCTTCTGAAGGAGCATCCGATAAGAGGAAACGCACAATTTCAAAACTGAACCCTGCTGCCACTGAGGTGGCTCTATTGTTGCAGAGTGAACTGCTTCATGCAGTTTCCTTCTCTGTGATCCATAGGGAATCTGATTGCCAGGCAGCCTTCTGCGCTGCTCCAGAGAAGTGTAGAAGGGCCAACCTTTGGGTTAGTAGAGGACGGTTTCTCCCCAGGGCTTGACTGGGAGACAGGCCCGTTCTTTTGTTTTAGGATCACTGGGTGTAGCTCCGATTCTTATCTTACATCTAAATGCCTGCCATTGACACTGCTGGTTGACTCTCTGTTCTCATTAGAAAACAGCATCTCCTGGAATCGTTTTAAAGAGACTTGCGAATTTAACCAAGTATAAAAATGATGGGCATTTAGATAAGAGGTTAGGATGTGAGCCATACATACTTCCACAAATGAATGGCCCTGCGCTAGAAACATTAATCTTCTTGGCAACAATAAATAAATGTGGCTTTTGTGGAACCGGAGAATCTGAGAAGTGGCATCCACTGATATTCTGGATGATGGGACTTGCTTGAGGCAGTGAAAGTGCTCTGAGAAGGTTGCTAGATTTAGAGGCAGCCAGGACGTGGCAGAATTGCTTGATCAGCGCTTTGTCTGCACAGCGCTTTGTCTGCGTGGGTAAAACAATAGTTTTGGTAACCCAGATGGCGCTGGCAAGAGTGGAAGGGATAAAGGCCCTAAATGAAGGGCAACTTCCCTTGAGGAGGGGACGCAGGTGCTGCTGGGGAAGGGTGTGGTGAGAAGCCCACCCTCAGGAAGGGCCACTTATCTCTCTGTCCATGGTGAGCATCCTTCCATGGGTGTCACAGCCAGGTGGTAGGTCAGGCACTGACCACCAGAGAGGGATTGTCCCTGACAAGGTCACCTCCCCACTTCAAGGAAGGGCATGACCCAGCTCTGAGGCAAAGTTCAGAGCCTGCCAGCCACTGGTCCCAGTACGTCCTCAAACTGCGAAGCAGTTGCAGCCGGAGGGGGAGCATTCGGAAGCTTCTTTTTTAAAAAATAATTAAATCATTTTACTGGGGGCTTGTACAACTCTTAGCACAATCCACACATACATCCATTGTGCCAAGCACATTTGTACATTTATTACCCTCATCATTCTCAAAACATTTGCTTTCTACTTGAACCCTTGGTATCTGCTCCTGATCCCCCGGCCCTCGCTCTCCCGTCCACCATGAACCCCTGATAATTTATAAATTATTATTATTTTGTCCTATCTTACACCATCTGATGTCTCCATTCACCCACTTCTCTGCTGTCTGTCCCCCAGGGAGGAGGGTATATGTCGATCCTTGTAATGAGTTCCCCTTTTCCTCCCCACCCTCCTTCCACCCTCCCAGTTTCGCAACTTGCAACACTGGTCCTAAAGGGGTCATCCACCCTGGATTCCCTGTGTTTTCAGTTCCATCTATACCATTGTACATCCTCCGGCCCAGCCGGATTTGTAAGGTAGGAAGGTAGCGATGTGAGAGCATCACTGTGTCAGTTCTTGACGATGTGTCACAGGGCTTCGTGTTCCCAGCTGGCTCCCAAGAATTTTGCAAGTGAATTCCTTGTACTGTAGCTTGAATGCCATTCTGCTAACTAGAGGGTCTCAGGGAATCTGGGGCAGCTTCACTTTTGCACTTAAGTTTATTTCTGCCGTTTAAAATATAAAGTGGGAAGTCAGGTGTAATTAAAGACCAAAATCTGCAAGTTGTGACAACCTTAGTGATGAATCTATCCCTTAAATTTCTGTTGCTCCAGGCTGATCAGACAGATTATGACAGAGGAAGGCCTGCTTTCATTCATTCACTCACTCACTCATTCATTCACTCATGAGGTACTTAATGTGTGTGAGTCAAGTCTCTCACCTGGTTCTTCAGGGTTAAAAATAAAAATAAACCCACCTGTATTTGTGTCATAAGATTGCAAGAAGAGAACATTAAACTTGCTCCAGAGCTCCACTATTCCCTAAACTCAGTCTATCTCCCTACGAGAAGCCTTATAATCTAACGAACTGTTCACGGAAGCCTTCAGGTGTCTCAGCATTTCTGAAAGGATGTTTTGCTGGGAAAACCTGCCCAGCCAAGCAGACAGAAGTGGCAATTTTCAGAAGAAGGGGGTGGGGGGGAGGTAGAAGGACGAAGTCCACAGCAGGAAGCACCAGCTGGTACTCAGCTTCACACTGCACACCTGCCACTCCCAGGTGTCCTGACACGTCCTGACGGAGGGTTTCGAATCCATTGTTTCCAGAACTATTTCAAGACAGAACACCCATAACTCCCGTGACACCCATCACATTGAACTGTTAAAGCCAAGGGCACCTCTGAGGAAACACTGCTCCTGATGTGCCCACTAATGTGCTTTTCCATATGGTGCACGTGTGGCTCTTTCTATGTAAATTAAGTAAAATTAAAAAGTCACATCCCCTAGCAATAGTGGTGAACACACAGGACAGGCAAATCCTGTTTGCATTGCCAGAGAAAGTTCTTCTGGACGGAGCTGGTGTGTAGACCTCAGTTCTGGAAAATCTTAGCAGGAATTCTAGTGGCAGTCTGTCAAGTGCACTTCTTGTCTCTTCAACTGAACTCCAAGCTTCCTTTTTTTTTTCAGAGAGAGAGAGAGAGAGAGATTGTCTTCATTACTAGGTGACCTCAAAACTTTTTTAATTTAAATTTAATTTTATTGGGGACTCTTACAGCTCTTGTCACACACCATACATAGATTCATTTTGTCGAACACATCTGTACATGTGTTGTTATCATCTTTTTCAAAACATCTTCTTTCTACTTGAGCCCCTGGCATCCGTTCCAAATTTTTCACCCTCCCTCCCCCACCTGCTCTCCCTCATGCCTCCTTGATAATTTATAGATTCTTGGGATTTTTTTCATGTCTTACACCGATTGCTGTCTCATTCCACCCACATTTCTGCTGTCCATCCCCCTGGGATGGGGGCCATATAATGATCATTGTAATTGGTTCCCCCTTCACCCTCCCCCCCCTTACCCTCCTAGTATCACTGCACCCCTTGTTGGTCCTGAGAGGTTTATCTATTCTGGATTCCCTGTGTTTCAAGCTCTTACCTATACCAGTATACAAAAGATGTTTGGGGGGCTCGATCAATGGCAATATAGCCCAAAGGAATTACCAAAACCTGAATGAAGGCCGAATATGATAGTGGGATGGGAAGAAAGTAAAAGGAAATAGAGGAAAGAACTGGGAGGCAAAGGACATTTATAGAGGTCTAAATACAGGCGTAAATATATATATATATTTATATTTATATATTTATACAATGGCAGGGGAATAGATCTATGTACATATATCTATTTATAAAGTATTAT
The DNA here is from genome assembly GCF_000313985.2 of Echinops telfairi. Lineage (NCBI taxonomy): Eukaryota > Metazoa > Chordata > Mammalia > Afrosoricida > Tenrecidae > Echinops > Echinops telfairi. The sequence goes on from NW_022103900.1 coordinate 43,024,159, forward strand.
GGTAGTGGATGAACACTGGGCCTCCACCAAAGTACTCCCTCAATGCAAGAACACTTTGTTCTACTAACATGGTTCTCTGTGATGCTCACCTTCCCTGACACGATTGCTGAACACAAAAAGGGTGCGTAATCAAATGTGGTGAAGAAAGCTGATGGTACCCAGCTATCAAAAGATAAAGCATCTGGGGTCTTAAAGGCTTGAAGGAAAACAAGCGGCCATCCATCTCAGAAGCAACAAAGCCCACATGGCAGAAGCACACCAGCCTTTGTGACCATGAGGTGTCAGTGGAATCAGGTATCAGGTCCCAAACAAAACAAACAAACAAAAAGCATATCAATGGGAATGAGGGGGAGGGCAGAATGGAGACCAAAGACCATTAGTAGCACTTTATTTTTGTTTTGTTTGTTGTTTATTTGAAACCAGCACCTGTATCATGAAAGTATTTAAGTCCATTTCAATTTTATTTTCTTCCTTTGACAACCACTCAGACCAGTGTTTAGGTCATATGGGTAAGGAATCAGAAGGGTTGTCTTCCCTATTATTTGTGGAATATAACATATACAAAGAAAAACACAATATATGTAATTGAAAGCCCAACGCTGATGATGAGTTTTTCTATTTCTTTGAAGAATCGTGCAAGGATTCAGATCAGAAATTTACGGCCTGGTTTTAGTCATATTTACATTTTCCTTATATTGTCTTCCTATGCATAAGCATGGGGCATTCTACTTTTGTTAGTCTCTTTTGGTTTCTTACAGAAGTGCTTTATAGTTTTCTTTGCGTAAATCTTTTGCTTCTCTGGTTAGAGTTATTGCTGCCTAGTTTACTTTTGAGATAGTTATTCTAAAGGGCATTGTTTTCTTTTCATTTCCTTTTCAGGGTCCTTTAATGGACAAGAATCCAGCTGATATTTATATGTTGATCTTAAAGCCTGCGCCATTGCAAAATTTTCCAATTAGTTCCAGCAATTTTTAAATTGCATCTCTGGGGTTCTCTTTATATACGATTATGCTATCTACAGATAAAGAAAATGTTGCCAATTTGGATATCTCTAGTATTATTTTGACATCATTTAGCTATGGTTAAGACTTCTAGGACTATACTAAATAAGAGTGGCGATAAAGGGCAAGATTTGCTGGTTTCTGTTAGAAGGTAAAATGTTTTTCCATTTTTCTCCCTTCAGTGAGATGCTAGCCTTTGGTTTTGCATATATGCAAATTTAAGCTACTTTATATGGAAAGAAAAGAACTCAGGATAAACAAAACACTGTTAAGAACAACAGCCCAAAGTAGGAGCCTTTCGCTCCCTGATTTGAAAACCTGTTGTACAACCACACTAATGAAAACAGCTTGGTATAGGTAAATAATAGATATATAGACCTATGAATTAGAACAGAGAGCCCAGAAATATAACCAAACACCTATTTATTATTTTTAGGAATATCCTTTTCATTCCTATCATTATTTTTCATCAAAAATGACTTTTCTGTATAATTGATATAACCATATGGTTCTTTACTTTTGTTTTGTTTATGTGGTAGATTCCACTGATTACCTGAATATAAGCCAACCCAAATACCAGCTGAGGCATCTAATTTTACCACAAAAACTACCTTAAAAGTATGCTAGAAAACTCAACTTATACGCGAGTATATACGGTATTCTTCTAACATTGGACCATCATGCATATATGATGTTAATCCCACTTGATTAAGATGTGGTTTTTTGGTAATGTTTTCTTGAATTCTATGAGCTAGAATTTTGTTGGAAAATGTGGCCTCTGTATTCATAGGGATATTGGTATATAATTTTTAATCCTGATGATGTCATTGCCTGACTTAGGTATCAGGATTATACTTACTTCATAAAATTAATTTGGCAGTATATTATCTTTCTTTCTATTCTGAAGTAGTTTATGTAGCTATTCATCCTGAATCTTCTCTAAGTGATTGGTAGAATTCCCCAGTAAAACCATCTGACCCCAGACTTTTTGATGTTAGAAATCTTTTTACTCACCAAATCTATTTCTTCTTGTGTTAGAGATCTATTGACATTTTCTTTGTTTGTGTTAATTTATGTAGGTGATATGTTTCTAGAATTCATCGTTTCTTCGAGGTTTTCAAATTTGTTGAAATATAATTTTTCATAATATGGTGCGGTGTGTTAGACAGGGTTCTCTAGAGAAACAAGACCAGGACAGTTGTGATTTTAGATGATAGATAGGGATACAAAATAAGAAATAAACAGCTAATTAGTCTATAGAGCAGTACAAATGGCTCAGTGCAACTCACTTCTGTGAGACAGCTAATACAATGGCAATCCTTCAAGTCACGAGGGCTGCCGAGTGCAAGTCATGGAAGCAGACAGCTGAATCCTCTGTAGAGCAATTCAGGCAATCCAGCCACAGACAGCAAACAGCAAGGCAGGTCACCAACAGTCAGCCAGATGACAGGGTCCAACAGTCCCCAGCTCAAGCGATGTATACACCAGTAGCGTGGTGAAGCAGGTCTTGAAGGAACTTCAAACTACAGCGACACAGTCCATGGGTTGGGTGTCCCACAGGTAATGTAGCTCACAAGTTGAAGCAGAGAACCAGCCAAGGCAGCTGCACAATGGTCCAGTCATCAAAGAGCAAGAGACCAGAAAGGCAAGGCTCACCAAGCCATTTATCTCCCTGCCCTTCAATTAAACTGCCCTTCAATTAAACCCACATGTGTTCATTGGCCCATTTGGCACAATAAATAACCTATCACATGCAGTTGTCTTGTTGTTGGTAGCGGTTCTGTTGTCATGTTGCCCATTTCATCTCCCTTTCAGAATGATTGCTTTTTCTAATGGTTTTTATCCATTAGGTTTGCCAGTGGTTTACTGATTTTGTTAATCTTTTCAAAGAAGCAGCTTGTCATGTTTTCGGTTTTTTTCTGTTTTGTTTTGGTTTTCTGGTTCATTTATTTCTGTTTTTATCCTCATTACTTCTTTTCATCTAGTCCCTGAGAGTTTGTTTGCTGGTCTTGTACTAATTGTGTAGTTAATGTGTTAAGGGTTTAATTCTTTCTCCCTTTTTGACGTGTGCACTTATTTCATAGTGCTTCCCTGAGTTCTTCTCGCTTCTGTTTGTTTCTGTATTTGGTAAAAGCATCTGAAGATCATTCCCCTGCACTCCTTTATAGGAATACCCGAAGCTGTCCCTTCTTCCAAGAGCTCCTTCCACGTCCACATGTGCATGCACCCCACTCCATTTAGCCATTTACTTCTTTGTGCATATGCACAGAGGTTGCTGCTTCTGAGATAGGTTGTTGGGGTTTGGGGTTTAGTTTTGATTTATTTATATATTTATTTTTAATAAATCATTATTGGGGGCTCTTTCAGCTCTTATAACAATCATGCATCAATTGTATCAAGCACATTTGTACATATGTTGCCATCATTATTTCCAAAACATTTTCTTTCTACTTGAGCCCTTACTGTCAGCTCCTCTTTTTTCCCTCCCTCTCCCACCCTTAAAAATAATATAAATTATTTTTATTTTCATATTTCACACCGTCTTCTGTCTCCCTTCACCCATAGTTCTGTTGCTCATCCCCCGGTGGGGTTGGGGGTGGGTGATGTATGTTGATCATTGCGATCAGTTCCCCCGACAGCAATCCCAAAGCACCTGTTGTGGATCCCAAAGAGTCAAAGGTGATTGGGTTGTTTGGCACTAGCCTATTTAGAGCAGGGGCTGATGGCAGGAAACATTTCACTTTTACCTTTGTCAGGATCCTGGTTTTGAGATAGTCTCCTGGTTGCTCACAGAGTATAGGTCAGTGGTCAGTATAAACCAACACGGAGTGAGAACAGAATATCCTTCTCACAAATCTGAGCTGTGTTCACTGACTGTACACCAGGGCAATGTTGAGGGTCTCCTTGGGTGTGGGCTAAAAAGCAGGCAGGCGTTATCACTCTGAACCCTGGGGCCACAGAGCGAAGAGGTTCAAACTTTCCTGTTCTCATTATCCCCTGGCACAGGCTCATCTAAGTTCTGCACTCCCTTGGGCAGCTTAATTCCCCTGGTATTCAGAGAAAGTGTTTCCAAAGTCCTTCCCCAAGAGTTACAGCCAGATACTGAGTCAGCCTCCAGCTACGTAGTCTGTCTGCCCAGAATGCACCGGGTGGGCTATGACCCTCTTGACCCTCCAGTGCGGGAACCTTTGAATTTTCCCAGCCATGTTCAATCACATTTGCATCCTCCTTGTTGAGGATGTGACCTCCCCTCTCCCAGGGCTGTTGCATGGAGAAGTACTGGCGTCGGCTGAGGGCTTAGCTAGGAGCGGGTGTGGAGACAATACATCCGCTCACCTTTTCCTCTCCTCTCTGCTGACGGTCGGAGTGCTGAGGGGAGGAGCAGCCCCATAGAGGTCCCACCAGCGGGACACAGAATCTTTGGCTTTTGGGGAGCGGGTATTTTGTGGTGATTCCTCTGAAATATCGAGGTGTGATTGGTAGGTTTCTGTACCTCAGGGGAGGCCCAGAACCCAGGGGTTTTTTGTCTAACAGTTTTATTGGCATATAATACATATACCATAACATTCGGTAGTTTAAACCTATTAAAGAGTTGTCCAATCACCACAATTTTAGAACATTTTCTTCCTTGAACCCATTTATAATTATCTCCCTATTTCCTCCCTTCCTCCCATGCCATGACTCTAAGAAACTGTTGATCCATTTGTTCCTGTCTCTGTAGGTTTACCTGTCCTGGATTTCATATACAGAAATCAGGTTGTTGTTTGTTTTTAATCAGGTTCTTGAGTCTCCTCAGCTTTTTCAAAGGTTTTGTTGGGAAAGGATTTTGCAGAGCCCCCAGCGACACAGTCATGTTGGATCGGAATCAACTCCCTGCTCCTTGTGGGTAGAAGATAAGCTTAAGGTTCTTTGGGCTCCCAGCACAGTGTTCCTTATTTAAACACTTCCTATGTCAAATCAGGAAGACGGCAATGAAACCTGCAGTCCTTGGCCGAGGCACTGCCTAAATTCTCCTGCAAACGCAAGTCAGGCGAGTATGGTATTATAGCAAGAGGCCCTTTGTAGACTGCTTTTTTTTTTTGCAGAGGATCAGCACAGCGACAGGTGATGGCAAGCACTACTGCTATCCGCACTTTACCTGTGCTGTGGACACGGAGAACATCCGCCGAGTGTTCAACGACTGCCGAGACATCATCCAGAGGATGCACCTCAAGCAGTATGAGCTCCTGTGAAGATTCCTGTACTTCTCCACCTGGCTCTCCTCTTTCCACTCTTGGAGAGAGATTGTTCCAGGACTGTCTCTGTCTGTTGGACCATGCCAGGTAGAAGTAGAACGCACCTAGTTTCCTCCTGTCTGAACTGTTGTATGTATGACCCAGCGACCACGAAGTCTCTGGCTACCTCTCTGTTCCCCTCAGGTTGGGTTTGTTTTCAAACTATCCTCAAGCTCCACCAACTTGTATCATGGCAAACATTCTCTCCTTCAGGGACAAAGGGTTGGGGCTCCCAATAGTAACCCCTTCCTTCCCTTGTGGATTCATCAAGAACGTGAGATGGGAGAAAGCACTGTTTCCAGTAGAGTGTGGTTGAGGAGCCAGTTAAGCTGTCCATCTGGTCTTAGAATAGACCCTGAGAGACAAAGTCAAGGAAAACTTTCCATTCACACGTAGAATCCCTGCCAGTCTCAAGCACCTGGTGTTACATTTAGGCAGAAAACCTACCACATGATTGCTATGAAATGTATCCTGTCTACAAATCAATCTGCACATTGACTTTTCTAGGACAAGGGTCTTCTTCCATAGTCTTTTATTGTTGCTTTGTTGTCAGTTTCTCATACTGTGCAGACCTGAAGATGTGATATTATGTTGTATAACTACTAGAGAAAATGCCGTGTAGATTTTTGTGCCTTGATTATGGTTATAGCTGTAAATGTGTTCATTGTGCTAAACAGCTTCATGTCAACAATACTGCTTGCTTTGAAAAGAGGAATGACCGGTGTCTTTAGAACACAGGATCTTTTATCATGTCGGTACATGTAAAAAGTACTCCTTGATTACTACATATATATATATATAAAACTCACCCTCATTAAGACCCGCACTTTCCCATACAGCTGTTTGTAGCCACCGGCCTCTGCTTCCCTGAGCCTCAGCTTCAAACCCTGCCATCAGAGTACTGCTGGTAATTTGATCTGTTTCCAGGAAGCCAAGAAGTTCGTTTTGTTTTCTCCGGCTACTATTTTGGTATTTACAGGCGTTTATACTTGTGCCCCGAGAACAGGCCACCATTCCCTTAATTACGGCGTCTTCTGACCCCTTCACGGAACGACAGGTTGTCCTGTACACCCAAACCGCCACATCGGCAGCCAGATGGGACCAACATTTGTGTCTGCTTAAGGGAATTAAAGGATGGCGTTATCATCTGTCTTTGAAAGAGCAAATATTTGAAAACATTTCTTTGAACTATAAAGTGAAAATACATGGTTATTTGTCCCACTGGAAAAAGTTGTACAAATGTAGTCTCAATAGTTAGCTAGTTAGGATATCCAAAGAGCATGGCTCACCTCACAGGGGAGGCTTCATGTTCTGTCTAGACCTATAACCTTGAAGGAGTTTACTCGGGTGTAAGCCTGTAACCATGTCCAGATTCATATTCTCAATCATGTGATCCAGAGAGAGGGCAAGTGACATACTCTTTAGTTTCCATTTGTCTGTTTTGATGTCACCACTCGCCTCATTCCTACCTGGTTCATGAAGGTCTCAGTGCAACTGAGACAACAAAGGAGGCGCCTTCTGCTCGCTTCCCTTCCCCTTGGGATGAGGAGCAACCACCGCTGGAGAGAGACCGTCCCGGCCCCACACACAGTAGTTGTATATTGCTATGCCCATTAGTAGTCAAGAGTTTCCCACTAATTTTTCATGTAAAAGTTTGGTGAAAGAAAAACCAGACCTAGACCAAAAGTACATTTTATCTGCTCTAGAATTACAAGGTGGGTTTGTTTTTTACATGTCAGGGACCATTTTCTACTCTGATCCGAGCTTCGTTTGTTCATCCCAGCCCTCGATTCAGTTCTGACAGACTGGCCTGCTGGAGAGAAAGTCACACCAACTTTGCAATCTGATGCCCCTGACTTAGCATGGACAAGTGTCTATGAAAAGCAGTGTGTTCCTGCTTAGAGCACCTGTACCTTTCAAGGGTACAGCTTTAGACAACACAGCAGTTTGAGCCACTTCATAGGAGAACGGAATAAACCCAACATTCCTGTAGACACACCATCCCCAAGTGGATTGGTGCTGAAGACTCGCCCCCCCTACCCCACCCCCCCGGCCCCGGGATGGTGGGGGGGCATCAGGACCGTGTAGTGCATGCAAATAATGACACCATAACATTTACATACTATACAAATAGTCTTTGATTATACATATATTTGATAAAACACCACAACAGGTTTGTTGTAGATTACGTGTTCCATTTTTATAGCATGAGAAAAGTTCAATCAATTTATTTATTCTACAGTGGTGAACATCCGTGGTGTAGAATCCCTGTGGTGTGCACACAGATGGCCTACATTTGGATGCACCGCTACTTGATTCTAACAGGAGAACTGCCCCCACGTTCACTTTCTTTGGCTTTGATATTATGAAAAACAGAAGTCTCCTGCTTTTCACACTGCCTTGTACTTCCCCAGAAGGCTCCGGCCGGAAAGGCAAGGCAAGGTTATTAGTTTGCAGTGAGCCAGGATGAGGAGCAGGAGGAGCGCCGAGGCTCCACAGTAGGTGAGCAGGACTGTGTCTTCCAGGGGCAGGTAGCACTTGGCGAGAGAATAATCTGAGGACGAGATGCTGCCCTGGAATAGAGAGAAGAAAGTTAGGATGTGGCTAGAACACATGTAGAACAGGACCACATAGACATACTCACATCCAAGGGCACTGGACCCTTCCTGAAAAACACTCTGCTCAAAAATCCTCCTCCCTCCCTCCCTCTGCAGTTAACCACCCTCGGAATCGTGTTCTCTATATTCCTAGAGTGGTGTTTGGCAAGTTAGCAATGTCTCTGAATATATGTAGGGGTGTAGTTTATGTATGGCTTTTGTATACTTTTAAAGATTTGCAACAATTGAGTGGTTGATTACTAGTGTTGACAGTTATTTATAAAAGCTTTCAGATAAAAATAAACGTTACCATGATGAAACTGGGATTGTTTCTGTTCCTCCAACTGAGCGAGGGGACGCTGACCTCAAGCACGCCCCCAGCATGGGTCACTTCACAGCCACTGTGCGTGTGGCCACTCAGCACCAGGCGGGGCTGCAGCCACCACAGTAACTGCAGGGACAGAGGAGGAGGAGCTCAGGGGATGGCACTGCCACAGGGCCCCCAGGGCTTGCCATCACTACCTGGTTATGTTGTAGAAGTAGTTCGATTTTTTTTCTTTAAAATAATTTGGTTATATTTATAAAACGTAAATAAAATCATATATATATGATGGATATATAGATATGCATAATCTATATCAGCCCAACGCACAACCACTCCAACCCTGGGGCTCCTGTGTGCTTGAAGAAGTGCAGGACATTTCATTCAGCCCTGACAGGGAGAGGAGAGGAGCCCCTGCCCTGCCCACTACGCAGATGAACAAAGGACCCAGTGAAACAAGTGGTGAGCAACGGACTCTGGCTTAGTAAAGACCTTTACCTTGAAGCCAGGCCCTCGTGAAAGCCCTGTCCAGGACTGTACTCAAATACAATTCCTCAGACAAGTTGGCCCAGAGCCGCAGCCCAGATACATTTGAAAGAAGTGATGTACAAGACCCAAGTGTGGACCGAGTACCTGAATTAGAAAGTTGCTTGACCATCTGCAGAGTGGCCACCCTCACCCCTTTTAAAGTGCTGTTGGAAAACTGGAAACATTCCCATAGACGTCGTCCCTTCTCAACTTGAGAGGGGCGACCCGCTTCACTCCAGAGCAAGGGGTATCTATCTGTGCTTAAAGTGTCTTTCTCAACCTGCCAGAGGGATATGCATCTGGAACCTGCTACTTCCACCCCCCTCATGGACAACAGCCAAGCACTGAACTGCACAAGCCTCTAAAAATTTCTATCTCTGCCAATCATATTTCCAAATATACTTAAACTGGAGGGGGGGGACACTCTGAAGGAAGGATAACTGAGAATATTATTGACTTATATATGAAAGGAAAATCATATTCCCAAAGTCTTGCCCTCCATCTTCCAGTGATAACTCTTTTGATCAAAATGTTATCTCTTCCGACTAAAATTCTTCTCTGTTCTTTTTAAAATGCTGGTTAATTAGGTAGCATCAGAACACACTGGCAAACCTTGCGTGAAGCCTCCTGGGAGAGTACATCGTACTTCTCTTTGAATGGGATGTTCTTGTCCTTTGGAGAAGCAGCATCTTCCCCGACACAGTTCGCATCACTTCTGCGGTAAAGTGGGTAATGCTGTTTAAAGAGAGGCAGGGCTGACTGACCTGAAGCCCTCGGCTCTTTTGTCCAGTATACAGAGCCCCTCCCCACCCCCTATGACCCCCTTACCTGCAGAAGCACTGGGGCAGAGGCTGGGAGTGGCTGCCTGGCTGCACACTGGCTGGATGGGGGCACCAGCTAGTGATGAGAAGGCGGCCAGTTACCCCTCGGTCCAACCGGCACTACAGTTAGGGGCTATGGGCCCTGGGCGGGGAGCAAGAGAAACGCGTGCTTTGGGTCCTTGGGACCGACCAGAACAGACAGCACCGTGCTGGTTACCAGGCTTCCTACCTCTCGGGAGCAATTCAGTGTGTTGGAAATTTCAATGAGTTCAGCTTCTGCTTCGGAGCAAATACTGCAGCCATCCCCCTCCAGAGCGACGCTGTTCACCATCACGAAACTGCGCGAGACAAGACCATGGCTATGGGGCTATGTGTGGTTTGTTTCCCTGTACCATTCGCCCCATAAAATGAAAACGAGCCCCAGAACAGCTATAAATCTCAGCTAATTGTCTTTATTTTTAAGTACAAGATGTTCAGACAAATTTGCAGCATGAGGTATCACGGTAATAGGATTTTGAAACCTATATTTGTGAGAAACCCCAACTGGCAGTGTGCTCCAGAGTCATGCTGCATCTAAGCTCAGATTCTTAACCCTTAGGACCATGCATCCTTGGGCACATAGCTCACCACCTCTGTCCCTCACCTGTACAAGTAGGGATAAGGGCATAATCACTGTGCATAAGCATGTTGTCAGGGAAAAAATGAAATTGTGCAGGAACACCTAGAATATGGCATGCCACTGGAACAAGCTCAGCGATGGTTAGCTGTCATTATTTGTATGTAGCCTGAGCTGCAGGGAGGGCTTAGGGAGGCACTGCAACCCACAAGTGAGGAAGCGGGGAGTGTGAGACCTGTGTGTGGCTAATCCCAAACTAAGAGACCGACAGTGAACGATGGCTACCCTTTCCAACACTTGGGCGATGCTGCACAGCTTTGCAGACAGCATGCACAGCCCCTGAGCAGTCACAAGTGGTAAGGTTAAAACCCCTCAGTTATTTGACAAAAAAAGCCACATGGGATGTGACGGACAATCAGGGTACCCAGGGTGTCCCATCTGCATAACTTCCTGGGGTGATCCCAAGGTCAGGACAGCCAGACAGGGTCAGCCACGCCAAGATGAGGAAGGGTCTGGCCCAACATGGTGGCCCCCATAACAAAACTGAATTCCCAATGGCAGAAAGTTGCCAGAAGACTTTGCAAATACTCACTTAATTCCTTTCCAAGAAAACAGCCTTTCAGGGGCGAAAACATCCTCAAAGCGCTGTATTTTGTATCTGTCCATCCTACATGTCATTGTAAAGAGAAGCCACTTTCAGAACAAGAATTTTAGAACGTTTCAGAGTTGGGAACAAGGAAAATCACTCGCAGGGCATTCGCATCGACACCGTTATTAGTTCAGAGGTCTTGATTCCTAGCTCCACTCCTGACTAAGCCTGAAAATGAAGGCAAGTTACTTAGCCCTCCTGGGGCTCAGTTTCCCCACTAGTCCACAGATAGAATAACGGGATTATAATAAGGATTGCGTGAGTGACTCTGAAGGTGAAGTACACAAGCCAAGCTGGCCATTCGTCATCACTGTGTGACTGTTAGCTAAGTGGTCTTGTTCTATTCTGATGCCCAAGCAGAGCAATTGGTATGAAACGGCAGCTTCAAGTTGTTATCTCCCACAGCCAATATTCTTTCCCTTACGCAAATATTAGCACCAAGACCAAATCCTTGCCATTTAGAGCTCACATTCCAAAATGTATACCTTTTGAGGAGAAGCATGGCCAAAATATCGCCTCAAATAGACAATCATCTGAATTTTGGCTTGTCTGAAATCACGGTTAACAAGGGCCCTCGTGATGCAGTGGGAGCCCCAGTGGTACAGCAGGTAGGCACTTGGCCACTAACTAAAAAGTCAAAGGAGAAAAAGGCAGCGACCTGCGTCCATTGGAAATGCCACGGGGCAGTTCTACTCTGTCCTGTGATACCAACATTTCCTGGGAGTCCACATTGACTCACCAGCGGTGGGATCACAGTACAATGTTTTAGGGAACTACTTACTGATAGTGGAAGCCAATATCATGGTTTCCAGCGACCACCTTCAGCTGCACATCCTGGGGGTGTCTGAACATTCTCTGAAACCGCTTGACGTCATTGGCCCAGGCCTTTGGAGAAAAGAGAGTGGCTGCTGAGAGCCAGAAAACCTGCTCCCTTGGGCCCCAAATACCCCTACTGTGATGACTAGAAGTTTATTAGTCTATATTAAATCAGATGCTCATACAGCTAATGTAGAACCTAGCATTTTTAAATCTGATGCTTTTTTCTCCTAAGACAACACAATACCTTCTTTAATTTGATGCCAAATTTTAATGAAATGGTATCTCCTGAATCTTCAAATATTAACTGGTAATCCCCCCAAATATTTTTCATACAACTATCTCAAGACCCCCCTGAAGAGCACGCATGGGCCCATGAGAGAATTTGGACATTCCCAAAGAGCAGGCTCTTCGGACAGGCCACGTGGAGTCCTCCTGCATCAAGGCTAAAACAAAGATAAAGCCGTCCTTCAATGCCATGGTCCCCTGCTTGCCAATTGTGCGGATGAGAACGGGTGAGATACAGGAGGGGGAAAAGGACAGTCGGTTAAGAAAATTCAATAGCTATTTCAAGATGCCTCTGATAGCGTCTGTCACTATAAAAGTTTGAGAATGATGGACATAAAATTGTTTTAATAAGCCTAAAAATAACTATTAGATGGACATCCTGGGGCTGGCAATGAACCTTTGTTCTGGGTAGTAATTAATTTATCCTAAGAAATTTAGATATAATTCAACCTAGGAAAATATTCTGAGTACACAGTCTTTCAGTGTATTCTCAAATATTTCATTTTAACAAATAGTATTTACACTAATAATAACAAAGTCAGAAAAGCCCTTATTTTACAAACACAAAACAATAATCTAACCTCATTTTACAACCTATATATATGTGTGTGTGTAATATATATATATAACCTATGGGATTTTCTTTACCTCATGTTTCCTTATCGCTTAACTTTTAACAAACTGCAACCATCATGACTATTTTTCCGATCCCCAAGAGCCTCACAGGAAAGTGCATCCCATGATTCCAGGAATGCCTGGCTAGTCCATGTATCTCTCACACACAGAGACAACGTTAGCCAACCTAATTCAAGAGCAGCATTACGCACAGGTCCTAAAAGTCTTCAAAGTGGATACTATCCACTTAGAGTATCAGTGGAAGTAAAACTTCCAGCATGAGCTAATGCTGTCTTAGGGATTCTCCAAAGTGTCTCTGCTGGGCCGCAAAGCAAGGCTGTCATGATGGTACTGCAGGGTCATACCTGGGAGGAGCTCCACTTTCCTTCATCGAAGATATCCCCCAGAATAAAGACCACTTCAGGCTGCAACAACCACAGAGCTGTCTGGAAGGCCCTCTCCATTTGCCATTCCCTTGTGGCAAATAAAAAATAAGGGTTCAGTTTGTTGCTGGGGTAGAATCTCTGTCTTCAAGCTCACAACCAAACCATGTCACCTCCCAGCAACCCACGTGGTGTACAGAGTAGGGGTGTGCTCCATGGGGTTCCCAAGCCTGTGAGTTTTAGGAAGCAAGATTGCCAGGTTCTTTCTTCTGAGCACTTTGGAGTGGTTTCAAACCTTTCAGCTAGCAATCAACGGCCTAATTATTAGCGCCACCAGGGACTCCTACATTAGTCTGCGGGACCATGTGAAAAGTGCACTGAATTAGCCCATCCTCTTTCCACGACCTGGCTTTTCACACCTTGTCTGTTTGGGAGGGCCAATGAGTCTAAATCTGATTGCCTGATTCAATGAGGGGATAAAGGCCCTAAAGAAGTTGGGGGTCCTTCCTCCATCCCTCCCCTACCCTTATCTTCCTCCTTTAATCCCCTGAAGCCATTAGGCACTCAGGAAGCCTCCAGTGATCTGAGCAGGGTAATGGAATCTCCCAGAACTCCCAAGGAAGACTGATTGTTTCCCACAGAGGAGAGGGCCATCTGGCTGAAGGTCCACTTATAAAATCCAGCCTCCTTCATTCAGAGTTGGGAGAATTGAAGGAGGAAAAAAAATGATATCCAAAGAGTAAATCCTCTATATTTCCACACTAGTATAGCATCCCCCCAAGGGGAGGGCAAATGAAAAGAATTCGGAATCTAGAAACCGCCAGGCAAAGGCTTAAAGCCCCAGCTCAACCCACGGCCAGCTGTAGGACCTCGAGAAGCCACTCTTCTCTACATTCACAGGGGCTTGAGATCAAGGACAGCAGACAATACTAGAACGGTACCTGGCATAGCGCCCATGAACAGAAGGTGTGCAAGATGCCACTGGCCCCATCCCATGCCAGCCTGATCCAGGCCCAGGTCCTTTTCAAGGTCCTGGTTGTCCTCCTTTCAAGGCACATTCCTGGCTGCTTATCCCCTGCAAAGGGGAATGTTAGATCCTGAGGCATATAAATCTGTTAACCACAGATCAGAGGTTCAAGCCCACCCAGCAGCTCTTCAACGTGAAAGACGCGGAGATCTGCGCCTATAAAATCACAGCCCAGGTGTGCACAGAGCAGCAAGGGAGACAGAGCAAGGAGCCCTCAGGGAATAACAAAAATGGTCTGGGGCCAGGGCATGGCACCCCATCAGACTCAACCGGAAAACACTCCTGAAAGTCACCCAACAGACCTTGAACTATTTACATGCTTTTCTTTCTTTTGTTGTTGTTGTTTTGTTTTCTTTTGTTGCTTTGTTTTCCTCTATCTTGTTTTTTTGTGCACATTATTATCTCTGCAGGTCTATCTAGATAAGAGAGGCAGGATAAAGAATCTAGAGGAGAAAACAATGGGACCAACTGTTCTGGGGGGGCATGGGAGAGGAGGAGGTGGGGAAAGGAAGTGGGTGTTAACAAGCCCAGGGACAAGGGAACAACAAGTGATACAAAATCGATGGGGAGGAAAGTGTAGTAGGCCTGGTAGGGCTGGAACAAGGGTAATGTAACTGAGAGGAATTACTGAAACCCAAATGAAGGCTGAGCATGATAGTGGGACAAGAGGAAAGTAAAAGGAAATAGAGGAAAGA
>NW_022103900.1:43042883-43047179 GCF_000313985.2 Echinops telfairi
TATTTTGAGGACTAAGGTGAGGCTGACCCAAGCCATGGTATTCTCCATTGCGTCATATGCATGTACGAGTAGAACACTGAATAAAGAAGACTGTAGGGAAATTGACGCCTTTAAATTATAGTGCCGGAGAAGAATATTGAGAGTAGCATGAACTGCTAAAAGGACAAACTAATCTGTATTGGGAGAAGTTAGGCCAGGATGCTCCTTAGAGGCAAGGATGGAAAGACTTTTTGTCTTAGATACTTTGGACATATTATCAGAAGAGACAAGTCCCTAGAGAAGGACATCATGTTTGGTAAAGTGGAGAGCCAGTAAAACACAGGAAGGCCTTCACGGAGGTGGCTGCATCAATGGGCTCAGGCACAGGGCTGGGCAGTGTTTCCTTCTATTGTGCATACATGCGGTCGCTATGGGTCGGGGCCCACTTGTTGGCACCTAACAACGGACAGCCTAAGACAGATGACAAGATGGGGCATTTGGCTTCATGTGTCCTCAATTAGTCACGAACCCATCTTGAAAGGGTTGGTAGCATGAAGAACTTGACCATCAAAGACGCTCCTAAATGTCTTCTAGGTGCTTGACACGGGACATGGAGACACCGACCATAAATTGTAATTCATCTGTATGCCAGCTTGAATTTTGAGCACAAGATTTGTAGAAGACTACCAATTTAAGTGGGAGCTGTAAAGCCATTCTGAGTCTCCACACAGATTCAGCTACCATTGAGTTCTTTCTGACCAACAATAGAGGTCTTCAGTCTGCGATTTACCAAACATGCACTCAAGACGCCTTGAGAGCAGTCTCCGGGGATATGGCCCAGATAACAAACAACTGTGGGAAAGGTTCCCCTAGGAGGGGTGTGCTGCACTTCCTGGCAGCGAGCAGCTCACTGTAAAAGCTTAAGTAGAGCCACATTTCTTAAAGTAGGGCAGCGGCACCACCTTCAGACAGCCTCCCCCTTTCCACACTAGAGGCCCCTCCCCAGCCCGAAGCGAACCTCTTACCCCTTTAGAAAGCCACTGTAGGCCCTGGTGGATCGCAGATCTCGCGGGCAGCTGAGTGCAGACAGTCTGTTCCCAACCTTCATTTTTCTCCATTCCCGCCCCCCAGCCTCACCCTCCTTTCTTTCCTAGTTCTCTGACGCCCTCACTGCCCCCAGGCCCTACCTTTCCTGCAATAATGCTATCTGCAATAACGCTATCAATGGAACAGGAATTCCCCACCCACAAGGCAGTTTTATTTCTTCCTTTATTTTGTTTGGTGTTTGCACTTCTGTTCTATGACAATACAATTCTTTTCTAGTTCTCTCCCCCTACCTCCTCCAGTGTCCTCTTCCATGTGACCCCACCACCACCCGCCCCAGTGCGCAGACTCCAGCACATTCACACTGACGTAGCAACAGAATTTCGGTCCCCACACCCAAGCCACGCCCAGGGCTTTTGCCTGCTTTATCCCTCCTTTTCCCTGCAGGTTGTGTTTTCAGCCACTGATCTCAACAGGTCAAGGGAGGGTAACATCACCCTCTGAAACGTACCTGGGCCCATGATGGAAAATGGGGCACGAGAGTTATGCCGGTCGGGCTCAGAACCAATCCTACAAACTTTTCTAATCTGCAATAGTTATGTACCTCAGTCATGGTGCCTGTCCAGCTTCTGCAGCCTGACCTTGGATCTGCTGACAATCATGCGTCTGTGACAATTTCCTTGGTTTACAACTTCGATTTAAGCATCCCTGTGACTGGGAATCCTTTGGACACTATACTGCCGCCATGCTGTGGTCTTCCTCATCTAAGTGGCTTTGTCTTTGTCCCATGTAAGACTTAATAAAAGGGTCTCTATGAAATGTATTTGAATTGGAGTCTCTTTTTCTTCCAGTAAGAGAGCCAAACTATCAAGATCCTTTTCTGAGGAGCTGACTTTCTAAGATGAGTCTGGGAACATTCAAATGGCTGGCAGATAGGGTAGATTTCTATCTTAGATTCTATGGATTTCTATCTAAACTCTGTGACACAGTCCTCATAACTGCGTACATTTGCATACAGAAATTAACAAGCCCCAACCCAGGTGAATTTCCCTAGCTTTAAACATATAGGGAACTTTTTGGCAAACCTACCCATGAGAAGAGAAACAGATAAAGGCAAAGGTGTATTGAGAGTCATTCCAAGAAGTTTAAAAGGAAACCACAGCATTCAAAGTCCCTCCAGAAACTGATAAACAGGGTCACTGCACTATGATCAGACAAATGATCACCACTAGCGATCTGTATGCCATGCTAGTAAGTCACTGTGTGACTGCAGAAGAAGAAATCGTGCAACCGAAATGCATGGCTGCTGTCAGCTGAGTCTCCAATATTCAGCTTTCCTTTTGCCTCACCTGAGGCAATTATTTGTGTTAAGTGCTTGAGTAAAGAGCGAACAACAAATACACGGTAGGCTCTAACTCTGTGCTCTCTGATAGTGAATGCAAAGGCTGCTGTGAACATTATCTAGAGTCAATGGCTCTGTGGAATTCTACTCAGAAAATCCACAAGGTCTTGATCAACCAGACTCGGATCATCAGTGACCACATACCTTCTCATCTTCTCCTCTTTACAAACTTCATATAACTAGAATCATCATATTACTTTATCTTCCAACTGGGGCATGTTGGAGACTGAATGGTGGTATTCATAATGATAAACTTAGGGTAACAGCAGGCCTGTCCTAGGCACACAAGGTCCAACTCCATTATGACTCTCGAGCTTAATCTGGCACAAGCAAGGACAAAGTGACAATGGTTTTTACTGTCATCCACCTCATCTATAACCAAACATGAGGTGACCCTCTAACTTCAGCAGTGTGGCTAGGGTTATGGACGCCCTACTTGGGAGATACTCACAAAACAGGGAGAACCCTTCAGAAGAATGAAAATATTCTTTAAAACTATTGTGTCTCCTCTGTATTCATTCAAACACAGCAGAAATAACCATTTTAAGATGTGATTTCTCTCAAACAGTCTAGGAGTTCCTAAAGGCCTACATACTAACTAACAAGTGGGGAAAAGAGGAGGCTTTATACTCCCTTAAAGATTTCCACTTCGGAAATCCACTGGGTGGGGGTAAGGGTGGAGGGTGGAGAGAATGTCACTATGTTCTATAGGGACACTATGAGTCAGAATTTACTCAAAGGCATTTTGAGTTTGAGTTTTCTGCTTTTTGGGGTTTTTTTGTTGGTTGGTTGGTTTGGAAACTAACAATGCAGTTGACTCTTCTAAAGCTTTAATATGTCCTCAGACGGTAAAGGACTAACTCATAAGGCATCTTCCCCTTCTAGGGCAGGGCTGAGATTCCTGGCTATATACCAACCCTAGCTGTTTTATTGGCTCCAGGTTTCACAAGAGATGAAATAACCAGAATGGCAACTTGATCACTGTTTTGCTGCGTCCACTTTTTTTTAAAACCACCAAGTATCTTGCCTGGGCAGTTATGACTAAGAAGGGCAAGAAACACGACAGGGTGAGGAGGCAGGGAGATACGGAGCCCCAGTACCGCCCACAAAGGGAACAAAACCCAAACCAAATCCAAGTCAGTGCCACCAAGTCAATTCCAACACAGGGAGACCCTCCGAGACAAGGTAGAACTGCCCTGTGGGGTCCCAGGACGGCAGTGCTTTATGTGTTAGAAAGCCTCCTCCTTCCACCTGGGAGTGGCTGGTGGTTTGGATGTGTAACCACTACACCACCAGGGCTGCTAGGAGCAGAAGGGGACACAAAACTGGTCCTCACAACAGCACTGGCCACCAGGAGCAAAAGAGATGCACACACCGAGACTGCATGTGCATTTGCACTGAGAGTGCATAAGGCGGCACAGGCTCTCCCTCATCCGAATCTCACCGTGATCCTTCAGAGCCCCTTTCCCCAGAGGCTTCTCCGGACACAAAACTGCGGAGTAAGCCAACAAGTGGGGGAGGATAAACCAGTTTTACCCTGTGGGTATCCAATCCCGTTCCACGCAGGTCCACAAAGAAATAAAAAAGGATCCCAAACAGAGCCAATATGCTGGGGCAGACTGGAAATAACAGGAAGAGGGAAAAGAGGTGGCTAAAAGAAAAGACAGACAGGAGAGAAGAGGGAGGGGGTTGAAGGAGAGTCAGAAAGTAGCTCGTGCTGTCCCACGGTTTCTTGAGTCAGCTCTCACATCACACGAATCATCTCTCTGATAAACCATGAGCATCCCAAAAACCATTTCATTCATCAGAATGAAAATCATATTTGGACACCTTCTCACTCTAAATCCTGAAACGGAGTGCTTTTCATTCCC
>NW_022103900.1:43047402-43051749 GCF_000313985.2 Echinops telfairi
GGGGCGGGGGCGGGGGCGGGGCTGACTCCCTCTCTAACCCCACTGAGGGCATACAAAGTAGGGCACAAGGTAAAGAGGCGACGCTTCTACCTGATGGCAGCAGTTTCAAGAAAGTTGCTCCTTCCACCCTGGATTAAAGCTCAGTCAGCCTGGAGACAAAACTCACTGCTCACATTCAGGCAGAACCAGAGGAGACCAACCAGCTGCCAGAGGGAGAAATGCAGATGCACAGGCGAGGAATGGGGGGTGGGGGTGAAGGGGGTTGTCCTAATGTCTTTATAGGAAGAGCCAACGTAAATGCTTAAAGGAATTAGCCACGTTTCTGTTTCAAATACTTCCTCCTATGTGCTGGGAGAACATACCAGCAGTGACAACCACCACCTTCATGAGAAAGAACCCATGCCGTTCTGCTCTTTGACGTTGGGTAGCACGCTGACTCTTCTGAGCCTCACTAGTGAAATGGGCCATAGAACCAACTGCCATGGTGTGATGGAATTAACAGAAAAAATACATGGAAATACAGGTAAACTTCAATAGCCAATGACTCTCAACAGGCTCAACTCAACAATCCTTGATCATCAGACTTGGGAGAAGAGACAGGACAGCAGCAGTCACAGGAGGACAGCTAAAAGCTATGGTCGTCTGAGGCTGACACCCCATGTTCTCCACTTACTTACACTTTCCAGGTCACAGTGTTGAAGTCGCCACTCCCTTTCCTCACTCAAAGCACATGTCTCATGTACCTCAGCCCTAACCCATAGTCCAGCAGCGTAAACATCCACAGCCACATAGCCGGAATAATGAAATACTAGGCTCCTATCCTCTCTGAGTCCAGGCTCCAACACGGCTAAAAAGTGTGCAATTCCCTGAACGAATGAGAGGAGGGTGCTGGCTTCCATCAGAGTGGAGTGGGGTCCTCCTCCAGGCCCTTGTGAAGCCAGACTGTCCTGCTCTCTTGAAAAGTAAACAGGACAATGATTCTCCACCTTGAATCACTGAACTGTAAAGCCAAGTAGAAAGAGAATCTATTCTGTGTGTGTGCCTTCCTGTGAATACGTAATAATTCTGCCTGTAGGGAGATTCATTTCCATTTGCAGGTTTGAGGTAAAAGAGGCTAATTATTAAAATTGTGCAAGTTAAGAAAATGTCTAGTTTTGGCTCCCCAAGTTACAATGTGTGAGTTTTATGATTATCAGATAAAATGGTCACAGGAGAACTAGGCAGACGTCTCAACACGTGCCTGGGATCAAAGCAAGCCACGGGCTGACTGGGCTCCTCATTCCTTAGCTAAAAGATAAGGGTACTGGATGAAGTAAGTGTGCCAGCCTGCGAAGACACTGAGGACCACAGATAGGCTGGCCATAGTGCTCTGAGTTCTACTACAGGAAAGCTGATTTCTCCTAGAGAGTGACTCTAAATGAAACCACTTAGAAAATCCCTATCCCAGAATATCTAAAAAACTTAGAAGAGATTCATAATTTGACTCATGAAATGGTGTGTGTGATCAGTTCAAAAATAAAACAGAAAAAAAACCAAAAATAAAACAGAATATACAGAAACTAATAATGTTCATGAGTGATTACCAGGAATAGGAAGGTGAGAGGAGATGGGGATTCACTCTCTAGATAATAGACATTTGTTACCTTTTGTGATAGAAAGGTAACATAACAATAAATGATACTGAAGTGCGTATAGTTTAACAAAGGCAAATAATGTCCCTTAAATGTACATAGTAGAAAAGGAAACAATGGTAATTTGGGGTCTTAAAAGTTTGTGAACAGCCATCTAAGATACAACTATAGGTCTCTACCCATCTGGAACAAAAGAGAAAGAAAAAGATTTAAGACTCATAGAAGATACTAGTCTACAGCACAAATACTCTACTGAGTGGTTCTCAACCTGTGGTCGCCACCCCTTTGGGGACTGAATGACCCTTTCACAGGGGTCACCCAATTCATAACAGTAGCAAAATTACAGTAATGAAGTAGCAATGAAAATGATGTTATGGTTGGGGGTCACCACAACGTGAGGAGCTGTATTAAAGGGTTGTGGCATTAGGGAGGTTGAGAACCAGTGCTCTACATAAATTACAGCTTCATTTACTACCTTGTGACCAGACGTAGATGATGCTCTGCTACCAACCAACTTTTCTCAGGAGAAAAGTTGGTTGGTAGCAACACTTACTTCATCCAGTACCCTTATCTTTTAGCTAAGGAAAGAGGAGCCCAGTCAGCCCGTGGCTCGCTTTGATCCCAGGCACGTGTTGAGATGTCTGCCTAGTTCTCCTGTGACCATTTTATCTGACAAAAGTTGCTGCCTCTGATAGAATGAGAGGAAAATGTGACACAGACTCTCAGATTCCTATAAAAAAGAATTAATAGACTGTAGGATTCCCTAGACTACTGGCCAGGAAATGCTCTTCAAACCTGCACTGAAGCTAATCCCTGTGCTCACTTTGTAACTAAATAGCAAATTCACCCAAGAAGTAAAAAATATCACCCATAGGTATTGTGCTACTTTTAAAAATCACTAAGATGAGATCATCTATAACAATTAATTTAGAACAAAGAATCAGATCATTGGTGCGTTGTAAATAATATAGCCAATCTCATTCAACAACTTGTGTAGAAATTGTTGACTGGGAGCTTAACCACTGTATCAGTCTTCACCAGAAACACACACACACACAGATTACACACACACACATGCCCAATCAGTACTCCACAAAGACAAGTATTACTTCATGAAACATTGTTTCCATTTCTACAAAGGTAAATCAGAAAGTATTGCTACAAAACCATAGACCCGTTTGTTAAACAAACTATCAGAATGTTTCTTTACAATCCTCCATCTAGGCATACATACTTCTGAAGGCAGCGTTTCCATCACTCTAAGCCTGCCACTCAAATTTTTGGTCTACACTAGGTCAAAAGAGCAGTTGCGGCATGTTCTGGGACATGGGTTCCCAAGCTTATACCTTCTTTTTGATTCCTAATCTTAAAAAAGTCTTTAAAAGGGGACCCAATTTTCTTCAGTTTCTTCAGTTGATAATATGGAAGTGATGGGTTTACATGGTCAAATTCCCAGCACCCTCAGTTTTTTAGGGGTGGACTAAATGGGTGGCATCATTACTTACAAGCACCTTAAATTTAATGGAGTTCATGTTGGGAAATCAAATTTATATATTTTATCTTTAATTCCATTTTCCCACAAGCCTTTTGAAGTTCTCTCTTCTCTATGTGTACTCCTCATAGGATAAACTATTTCCTGCTGCAGTAGGCGCTGAGCTCCCTCAAGAAAAGGACTAGCACTGACTTGCGTACTGACCTTTACATGGTTGGCATGTGGAACTGATACCATCGTCTAAGTCAGCATCTGCTCCCCCAATTCAGAGTATGTTCATCTGAAATAAAACAGAACACAAGTGACTTTATGCTCTTTCAATTGTTTAACTATTATTCAGGTAGATAATGCACCACTTCATGGAAAGTTCTGGGGATGCTACCTGCAGTATGTGGAACACTGACAGTGAAGATAAACAACCATTAAGAAAGTGACTGGCATTACACTATTATTCAAGAGTCGGTCTTTTAAGTTATAGTATAAAATACTTATATAGATATTATCTTTATAAAATTGTTCTGTATTCTCCAACACTTAAAACTGCTATCATTCATATCTGAGAACAAAAGACTGCACTGTTTTTATTTTTGTATTTTTTAACTTTAAAGCTATCATTAAATATCTTTTTTTAAAATTAACATAAACAGAATGTTTAATATGCATTGACCGGTAGTGCTTTCTTTTACTTGTGTATATTGTTAAAGATATTTCCACAATCTCATCAACAGCTATTTGCAAGTGAAATTTTCCATCTGAAAAAGTATTTCCTCCCAATCTACATGAGTAAATTAGGGAGTAGCTGCAATTTAATACACGTGCTTTTAAGTACCCATGATTTCACAGCAAAATCTAATTCCTAAAATATTGTGGAGTTTGGTTTGTTTTTTCCCAATGTAATCGTTCAACGGTTTAAAAAAAAAATAGAATACTGGGTTGTGAATAGGGCAATGAGGTTCCATTTTGCAGTTATAACTGAAATGAACTTTAAGAAACGGATTTGCATGGAGCCCTCAACCCCAGCAAAGCAGTCGGCATAAGAAGTACACAGGCAAAGCGAACATACGTGAGTGCCGCGACCCTGCCCTCCGCCGAGGAGCCCAGCTGCGCAGCGGTGCCCCAAAGGCCCAGGTTCAACGCCACCAGCCGCTGCAGGGCAGCGACTGGCGTGGGGCCGCGGGAAGGCCGGGCCCCGCAGCGCCGGCGGCCGAGGGAGCCCCCCCGAGG
>NW_022103900.1:43051849-43053042 GCF_000313985.2 Echinops telfairi
GGCGTCTGCGCACAGGCCGAGTGCCACTGGCCAGTGGGAAGCGCGGAAGCCCGCACGAACTGAATGCGCTGCCACGCGATTGGCTGCGGCCGGCGCCAACCCCACCTCCGCGCCCGCCCCGCCCCGCCGCGCGGGCCTGCAGGGGACCCAGCCGGAGTCCGCGTCCCCAGAACTGGACTCCCTGCAGATCTCCGCCGGATCCCCGGGCGCGACTCGCCCCTCGGACCTTGCTCCCGGACCGGGCGCCGCTCCATCGCATCCCGGCGACTTCAGGAGTCTGTG
Source organism: Echinops telfairi (assembly GCF_000313985.2). Classification (NCBI taxonomy): domain Eukaryota; kingdom Metazoa; phylum Chordata; class Mammalia; order Afrosoricida; family Tenrecidae; genus Echinops; species Echinops telfairi. The sequence continues at coordinate 43,052,132 of NW_022103900.1, forward strand.
CCGCGCGGCCGCAGGCTCCGCCCGGCGCCCATCCGCCCCCGGTCCCCGCGCGCCCCGGCGCGGAGCTCCGGCCGCCGCCCTTGGAGAGGAGGGGTCCTGTCAAACACAATAAAGTCAGGCTCAGCCCACTTGCATTTCTCAACTCCTTCTGGTGTATTTTGTCATCCTCAGATCGTGTCCTAGACTTTTTTTATCTCCATGAATCCTCACGGGTCTAACCGCTCTCAACTTGCCTTCCTAAATCAGGGGACCCGGGCGGCACAGGAGTTCAACGTTGACTCCTAGCCGCAAAGGTCGTTGGTTCAAACCCACCGGCACACCAAAGAGAGCGAAGGATGGAATAAAGATGCACTGCGTCTGAGATCCCCGGGAACAGAGTCACCGAGAATTGGAATCTACTTGATGGCAGTGGGGTTTCTGGTGATGTACTGAGTTCCGTGTTGGGCCTCGAACCAGTGGAAAGATGAGCGGCTTTCTTCTGATCCCGAGAGAGTTATGGCCCCAGAAGCTCCCAGGGGCAGTTCTGCCCTTTCCCGCATGGTTGCTATGAGTGGGCAGAGGCTGCACTGGTAGTGAGTCTGGTTATCATAAACTCACTGCCCACAAAGGTTCCTATCTAATCAACCCAGCCCCAGTGTGGGTGCACGGTAAAGAGGGCAATGCTGACTCCTAGTGAGCCATGGAACAGGGTAGCAGGGCCCCTGTTGGTTTCTGAGGCGCTAACTCTCCGGCAGTGGAACATCTCACAGCTGCTGCTTTCTCCTGTGGAGTGGCTTCCCACTGCGGGTCTCTGGGTCACAGCCCAATGCGTAACCCGTGTGCCACCAGGGTGTCAGTGTTTCAAATCCACCAGCGACTCTGATGGTGAAAGATGCGATGATCTGCTCCCATAAAGAAAAAGATAATAATAA
>NW_022103900.1:43053378-43073802 GCF_000313985.2 Echinops telfairi
GATGGATGGATGGATGGATTGTGATGAGAGCTGTACGAGACCCCACTAAAATGATTTTTAAAAAAGATTTGCAGCATTAGAAACCCTGTAAGATAGCGGTGGAGTGGGCTTTTTTGTTGGTTTGTTTGGGGTTTGGGCAGGTAAGGGTTTTTATCAATTTGATCCCAGATTGGTAGTTCTTTAAAAGAGCACTTTTCTCCAGGCAGATACTCTTTACTAATTAAGCCAAACTATTGTTTGGTTTTAAGAAGACATCATGGGTGTTTATGCTTATTTGAGGTTGTGATGCTTACATTTTATGTCAACGTGGTACTTCCTGTATGGAGGTAGAGACAGTGCAACCTGTCCCTACCTTTTTATTTTTATTTTATTTTGTTTTTGCCTTTTTTAAAAAGAGAGAACTTCTCTCTCTGTTGTCCCTTTTCACTTTCTGCTTACCTGGATTGCCCATCCTCCTCTTCACATCCCTCCTTTTCCTCCTGTAGTTGTAAATATATCTATCACACACCAGTTGTCCATTAAATTAACAAGTGTACAACCGTTTGGCAGCAATTACTACCATAGCTGTGGGCCCTACGCTTAAAGCAATGCAATATCTCCATCACTGTTAGTTTCCTTTCCCCCCTCGCTCCCACTTCTGTAACCACCAATCAACTTTTGTCTCTGAACATTTGGCTTTTCTTGTATTTTTATATAAGTAAGGTCATACACTATTTATTCCTTTGGTGATTGACTTAGTTTGTTTTGCAGAATGTCTTAAGGTTTATCCATGTGGAAGTATAAAGTAAGCATTCATTTCTCCTATCAGTGGAATAATATTCCATTGTATGTTTGTACCACATGTTGTTCATCCAGTCATCCAATGGACATTTAAGTTGTTTTCACCTTTTGGCTATTGTGAACCGTGATACAATGGACATTGGTATACAAGTCTCTGTCTTCAAGTCTTTATTTGGGGGTTGTGTGAGTCCGGGTAGACTAGAGAAACAAATTCATGGACAAAAATATGTGTATAAGAGAGAGCTTTATATAAGGGGTACTTGTACAATAAGAAAGCATCCCAACCCAGTCCAGTCCAAGCCCATAAGTCCGATATTAGCCCATGTCTGATACCAATCTATAAAGTCCTCCTCAGAATCAGGAAACACATGCAATGATGCCGAATGCAGGAAGATCACAGGCCATTGGGTGGGAAGTCAGTGGTGACAGAAGCATCTCAGCATCGGCAGGGGTCTCCACAGAGATGCTCCAGCACCCAGGGCTGCATCAGGATAGGTCCATGTGGCTTCTGTCTTGAAGGAAGTGAGCAGAGAGAGAAAGTGTATCTTCCACCTCCAAGGAAGAAATGCCAAAGTTCCCAGAATTCTCAGGGGAAAGCCACGCCCACACCGAGGCCTTATTGGCTATGACCCAATTGACAGACTAGACTCCACCCTCCACTAGACTCTTAATCCTCTCAAATCCCAAATTGACACCAGATTATGTAACTACCATAGGAGTCTATAGCTCAGGGTGGAATAACTAGGTCAAATGGTAGTTCTATGTGAACTTTTCTGAGAAACCATCACACTATTGCACCAAGGCCATACACACTTGGTACTATTGCTGTCCCACTAAGAGTGGTTGCTATTGTGTCTGCTCTACTTCACAGTGATCCTATGTACACCAGAAGAAAACACTGCCCAGTCTGTGCCATCCTCACAGTTGTCGTGCCCATTGGGCACATTGTTGCAGCCACTGTGTCAGTCTCATTGGGAGTCTTCTTGTTTGCAACCTTCTAGTTTACCAAGCATGCTGTCCTTTTCCAGGGACTATTCCCCCCGAATAATTTGCTCAAGGTATCTGAGACAAGTCTTGACATCCTCGCCTTTGAGAATTCCAGTTGTATTTCAAAGACAGATTGTTTGCTCTTCTGGAAGTTCTAGTAAAGGCAATGTTGTTCATCAACTCCATTTCCAGAATGTATTAATTTTCTCTGGTCTTCCTTATTCATTGTCCAGCATTCATACGCATATGAAACACTTGAAAACAGCAAAGCTTGGGCCAGTTCCACTGTAATCCTCAAAGCACGTCTTTGTGCATCTACGTTTTAAATAGGACTTAGCAGATTTGTTCAACGAAATACATTATTTGATTTCTTGACTACTGTTTCCATGATAATTGATTGCGGATCCAAGTAAAGTGAAATCCTTGACAACTTCTATCATTTCTCCAATTATCATTATGTTGTCTATTGACTCAGTTGTGGGGTTTTAAAATTTTCTTTACTTTGAATTGTAATTCCCACTGATGGTAGTATTATTCTCTCTCACTCATTAAATACTTTTATTGGGGGCTCTTACATCTCTTATCACAATCCATACATTCATCCGTTGTGTCAAGCACATCTGTACATATGCTGCCATCATCATTTCAAAGCATTTTCTTTCTATTTGAGCCCTTGAGATCAGCTCCTCATTATGCCCCCTCCGTCCCCTGCCTGCCTTCCCTCAGGAACCCTTGATAAGTTATAGATTATTATTTTCTTTAAAAATTAAAGTTTTATTGGTATTTCTACATAGCATACAACTCAACAGTTCAATCATATCAATGAGAATTGTACAGACAAATGTACAAATGTGCTTGACATACAATGGATGGATGTATGGATTGTGACAAGAGTGCACGAGCCCTCAGTAAAATGATTTTTAAAAAAAGAACTGTACAGTCATAACCACAATCAATTTCAGCACATTTCTTCTTCATTATGTTCATTTTTAGTTTCCTAGCTGTGGCAAAGATATTAGTGAAATTATTATTATTTAACTGTGGCAAAAATATACACAACAAAACATTCTCTAACCAACTTGACAGCACTTAATGACAACAACATCGATACGAAACATGTGAGGCTTTTAAAACAACAACCACCACGATGATTATTTTCTTATCTTACATTGTTCTCTGTCACCTTTCACCCACTTTTCTGTTGTTCTTCCACCTGGGAGGGGGTTATATGTTGATCCTTTAGATCAATTCCCCCTTTATCCCTCCAACTTCCCCTTACCCTCCTGGCATCTCTATCCTCATTGTTGGCCCTGAGGGGTTTATCTATCGTGGCCTCCCTGTGTTGCTCTATCTGTAGCAGTGTTCAAATTCTGGTCTAATCTGATTTGTATGGTAGAATTGAGGTCATGATAGTGGGGGTTGGGGAGGAAGCATTAAAGAACTAGAGGAAAATTGTGTATTTCATTGGTGCTATACTGCACCCTGACTGGCTCATCTCTTCCCTGTGAGGGGATGTCCAACTGTTACGCATGGGCTTTGGGTTTCCACTCCAAGCACCTTCCCCCCATTCATACTGGGTATAATTTTTTTCTGGGTCTTAGATGCCTGACACCTGATTCTATCAATACCTCATGATCACACAGGCTTCGTCCATGTAGGCTTTGTTGGTTCTCAGCTAGATGGTCACTTGTTTATCTTCAAGCCTTTAAGACCCCAGATGCTATATCTTTTGATAGCCAGGCACTGTCAGCTTTCTTCATCACATATGCTTATGCAACCATTTTGTCTTCAGCAATTGTGTTGGGAAGGTGAGCATCACAGAGTGCCAGATTATTAGAACAAATTGTTCTTGTGTTGAGGGAGTACTTGAGTGGAGGCCCAATGTCCATCTGCAACCTTAATTCTTAACATATAGTTATAAGTACATAGATCTATTCCACTCGCTTTATATATAATATGTTTACATATGTACATGCCTGTATTTAGACCTCTATAAATGTCCTTTGCCTCTATTTCCTTTTACTTTTCTCTTGTCCCACCATCATGTTCAGCCTTCATTCAGGTTTAGTAATTCCTCTCGGTTACATTGCCCTTGATTAAGCCCCATTAGGCATCCTACGCCCTTCTCTCCATTGCTTTTAGTTCACTTGTTGTTCCTTTGCCCCTGGGTTGGTTCCCAGCTACCCCCGGCCCATTTACTCTCTCCTACCCCCCCTTCTCCCATATCTCCCCACCCTCCAGAACCATTGGTCCCATTCTTTTCATCTCTGAATTGTTTATCCTGCCTATCTTATCTAGATAGACATGCAGAGATATTAATAAGCACAAAACCCAGGAAAAGCCAAACAAAATAACGAAGTCAAAACCAACAGAACAATAACAACAACAACAAAACAAAAATAAAATAACAACCAAAAGAAAACCACTGACAAAAATGAAAAAGCCTTTAAATAGTTCAAGGTCTGTTTGTTGTCCTTTATGAGTGTTTTCCAGTCTAGTCTCATGGCGTGCCACACTGTGTCTCCAAAGTCTATTTTTGGTATTCCCCGGGGATTTCATCACTTTGCTCTCCTTGCTGCTCTGTTACCCTTAGTGTTATCACCCCAGTGTGATGGGGTTAGATTGGGCACAATTCCCACACTGTGTCTCCAGTGTTGTCCCCCGTAGCACTACGGTTCAATAAGGGATGTCTTGTCTCGTGGTGGGGCCGCCCCTATGGTCCTCTCTGTGCATTGTCTGCTCTGAGCAGGAATATTGTCCTTGGGACTTGGTGTGTCAGGATTTTCCCCCTACCCTCCCTCCATCCATCTTCGTTTCTCCTGTGTGCTCTAATCAGACATGCCCCTCTCCCCAAGCTGTGGCTTCAGTGCTGTCCTCTGAAGTGCATTCTTCTCGCGGTTGGGGGTGGTGAGGAGGATACATATTTGGGATTGGGACCGGCCGCATATATCTCTCTATTGGTTCCCTGGTACGTATCAGTATGTTGTATTCATGTCTTCGCACCTGGTTTCTCCCTCTCCTGTGGAGATATAAACAATACCCTCCCCTTGGGTGGATTAGTGCCCGGCTCCCCGCACCCATGGCTTTTTCTTTCTCTCTCTCTCTCTTTCTTTCTTTCTCCTCCTATTTAGTTGGCTGCCATATGTATCCCTGGATTGGGTTTGGTCCCTGCCATAGTTACTGGACCTCACCCCAGAAAAGTATGTATGTAGTAGCTTTTCTCCTATGCCCCATTTTCTTTTAAGCGTACCTCAGTGGACTCATGTTGTACTTGTCTTTTTGTGCTTGGCTTACTTCGCTTAGCATGCTTTTCTCCAGTTCTGCCCATGTGGCAAAATGTTTCATAAGATCATCGCTGCTTTTTAGCGATGCATAGTACTCCATTGTATGTATGTACCACAGCTTTTTAATCCACTCATCAGTTGATGGAAATTTGGGTTGTTTCCAACTCCTTGCAATTGTGAACTGCGCTGTGATGAACATTGGAGCACAGATGTCTGGCCGTGGTTTGTTTCTTGCCTCTTCTGGGTATATGTCCAGTAGGGCGATTGCTGGGTTGTATGGTAGCTCGATTTCCATCTGTTTTAGATATCACCAAATTGATTTCAATATGTATTATTTCTCTTAATCAGTAAGTGCTTCAATTCCTCTTACCTTTTAGCAAGCAAAGTTGTGTCATCTGCATAATGTAAGCTTTTAATAACCTTTCATGCATTTCCAATACTATATTCTTCAAATAGTCCAGCTTCTCAGATTATCTGTTCAGTATACAGATTGAATAAGTATGGTAAAACAGAAAGGGTCCCAATTTCCCCACAGCCGCTCCAACATTTATTTTTGGTTTTGTTTTTCCCCTTTAACTATACCTTGAGAGTGATGGTGGCTCATTGTAATTTTGATATTTCTGATGGGTAGTGAATGACATGGAGCACCTTTCCCTGAGTTTTGTGGTTCTTTGAATGTCTTCTAATAAAATGTCTATTCAATTCATTGCCACTTTATAAGTGGATTATTTGTATTTTTATTATCAGAGTCTTTTGTATAATGTGACTATTAAATTCTTGTTACATATGTTGGTTTGTGAAGACATTCTCTCAGCCAATAACTTCTTTTTTTCATCCTTTTGATAGTCCTATTTTACAGCTTTATTAGCATGATTATTCACACGTACAATTGAATGGTTTAAATGTATTAAAAAGAATTGTGCAATCATCACCACAATCAATTTCAGAACATATTCTTCATTCTGTGCTCATTATTATTAGCTTCTCATCCCCCCTCCCCCAGTATTCCTTGCCATAACCCTAAGAGATTTGAATCCAGTTACTATCTGTATAGATTTACCTCTCCTGGATTTGTATAACAGAAAATCATACAACTCACCCCACAACCCGCACCCCCCCCCACCAAGGACAAAATAAAACACAGAAAAAACCTTAATCCTAAAGAAAACAATAAAACCTTGAACAAACTTTAAATGGTTAAAGAAAGAAGAAAAATGATAAGGTGTTAAAATTTAACCTAATCACATCATCATCAATCCACCTTATAATGCACTCTGACTGACAGCAATGCTATTTACATCCCTGGTCACAGGGCTTAATCTATGTGGGAACCCTCTGCTTCCATCAGCTGGTGCCCTCTGCTGTCTCTGCTTTGTCATCTGCTTCCTGTTCATCAACGTCCATGAGTCAGCAGAATTCTGACTTGAACTGAACTGGGCATAGCTATTTCTTCAATTGTGTAAGTCATTTCTTGGTGTAAATCTCTTTCTGTGGAACACACACACGTAACACTGGTTCAGCTTCTCGAGAGAACCCCAGCTGATACAGCTACTCAGATCTTTTTCTACATCATCTCATTCGGCTATTTTATTGTTTATCTTCTGGTATTTCCTTTGGTTTAGAGTTTCTGGTTTTTCAATTCCTTCTGCTGCTCTCATGAGTGTTCCCTTCATCTCTTAAAGGCACCGAAACACCGTTCTTCTGAATTCCACTTTTGGTCATTCCAGAGCTCTTTTTCAGAGTACTCCATTGGGTTTGGTTGGGATTTGGTTGTTTCTTTCTTGGTGTGTGTGTGTGTGTGTGTGTGTGGTGGTCGACTGCTATATCAAGGCATCGTGGTGCAGCTATTGGTGGTGTGTAGACTGCTGAGTCATGTAGGGAGGACTGGCTCTGTGCAGTGGCACAGGAGAGGACTGGTTTGGGTAGGTTTGGATGGATCTATGGTGGTGTTGGTGCGCTGCCTGTGTCTGCCTTGGCGGTGTGCCTACTGCAGGGAGCTGGAGAAAGTCTTTTGGTCGACAAAAATATTTCATTTTTTAGTAGGTGCCACTAGTTTGTTTTGTCTTGAGCCATGTGTGCTTTTTAAATTTTATTACATGATCCATTTTTAAAATATAGGCCTGTCAGCATTGATGATGCTCTTTTCAGAATTTTATAATCTCATCTTGCACATGCTAAGTAGTTTATTTTTATGGCTTGAGGAACGGATCCCTTTTCATTTTTCTGCACATGAAAATCCATGTGTCCCAGCACCACTTATCTCAGAGATTCTTCTTTCTTCCTCAAAAGGACTAAGCACCCTGATCCAGTCAGCTGACCAAATATATGTGAGTCTATTTCTGGACTCCCCAGTCAACACTGTTCATCTTTCTGTCTATTGTTATGCCAGTGCCGGTGGCTGTACAGCATGTATAGTATGCTAGTACTCTTAGTTTGTCCTTGTATTTCAAACACCGCTTTTGCTATTTGGGGCCTCTTGCCATTCCATGTATAGTTGACAATGGGGTTTTCTATTTCTGTAAAGAAAGCTGTTGGAATTTTTTGAATCCAGATTGCAATGAAGCTATAGATCTCCTTAGGTCATATTGAAATATTAATCAAACTGTCTTCCATTTCATAAACATGCAACATCTTTCCATATATTTAAGTCTACTTTAATCTCCTCTTAAGAGTCTTTAATGCTTTTCATTACATAAGTCCTTCACAGTACCACTTAAAATTATTCCTAGGTATTTTGTTCTTTTAGATGCTATTATAAAAAGGATCTCCACCCCCTAATTTTCCTTCTAGATTATTCATTGCTGGTGTACAGATTAAAATGGGTTTTGTATATGGACTTTGTACCTTACAAGTTTACTAAACTTCTCTTTTAGCTCTACAAGTTTTCTTGTGGACTCTTTGATTTTATGTATATAAAAACAAATAATCTGTGAATAGAGATACTTTTACATCTTTAACAATCTGGATACCTTTTGTTTATTTATTTTCCTTTTTTTTCCTTCCCCGCCCCTATTTATTTTTCTTGTCTTATGGCTCTAGCTAGAACTTCTATTACAATACTGAATAAAAGTCGTGAGAATGTCTTATCTTGTTCCTCATTTCTTTGTCTTTCTTTGTGAAATATGTTGACTGTTGGTTCATATTCAGCATGAATTATATTGAAGAATTTACCTTCTCTTCGAATCTTTCTTAGTGTTTTCGTCAAGAAAGAGTATATTTTATTAAATGTATTTTCTGCATCCACAAGGTGATCATGTAATTATTTTCCTTTTTTAGTGATGTAGTTTATCATGATGTTTGATTTTCTGATTATTACTGCATTACTGAAATGAAAACCACTTGATCATCATGTATGACTTAGAATGTGCTTTTGGATTTTGTTTGCTAGTGTTTTATTAGGGATATATTGCACCTAGATTCAAAAGAGATCAGGTGTATAATGAGGAAAATAATCAATAACTTCATGTGGTGAAGGAAGAGACCCAGGATAAGGAAAGAACTTCTTAAGAAAAAGAACAAAGTCGGATGCCTCTCACTCCCAACCTCAAAACTTATTAGCTGGCACAGGAGCTAAAACAGCCTGTTTCTGTGATGCATAGGCCACTGCACAGAATTAAGAACCCATAAATAAATTCATTCACCTGCAAACAATTGGTCTTCAACAAAGGTCCAAAAATATTAAATGAGATTGTCTCTTCAACAAATGGTACTGGCATAGTTAGATTTCTATCTTGAGAAGGATGAAACAGGACCCATGCCTCAACCGATGTACAAAAATGAACTCAAGATGGATCAAAGACCTAAATGCAAATCTCAGAGCTAGCAAGATAGTCGATGAGAAAGTAAAAATAATCTTCATGGCCATATAACAAGCATGTACACACTATGGGCTATCACAAAGGACACAAACACAGTATATTACAAAGTAGTTAACATGGAACCTATTAAAAGTAAGGCACTTATGTGCATCAAAAGACTTAATCAAAAGAGTAAACAGGGAACTCAAGAAGTAGAACCTTTTTTTTTGTTTTACAATCATACAATGGACAAGAACTAATCTCTAAAATCTAAAGAAAAATATATGAGTAACCCAGTGAAAAACTAGGCAAGGATCACCAAAATAAAATCCATGCATTTGTGCTGACTCATAGTGACAGGGTAGAACTGCCCTGTGAGTTTCTCAGCCTGTGACTCTTTACAGGAGTAGAAGTCCCATGTCTCTCCCATGGAGCAGCGGGGGGGCTTGGGTTTGAGGACCTTGAAGTGAGCCGCCCAACTTGTAACTGGACACCACTAGAGGGCCTAGTGACCTGCTGGGACACAATGTCAAAGACTAGCAATCAATCTACGAACCCTCACACATGAGTGAACCTGGAGGGTGTTAGCTAACCTCAAAAGGGCAAATATTGTTTGTGAGCACGATTGAAAAAAAAGGGAGGGGAGGGCACTAGAACAGGTTTTTCACACTAAACAGAATATTCTTTCATGGAAACTGGAGATGGAAAGGGAAGGGAGGGTCAATTATTGAGTGTTGACCTGTGTTAACTAGGATCAAGGGGAAGGCAAACACCATTGGAGTCATGGGGGCAGTGGAAGCCACTGAGAGGAGTGCAAGCGTGAAAAGCAGCAGAGGCACACACTGCTGTCTCCACAGTCCTGCAGAACTATCCACAGTGCAGCATTGCAGGAAGTAGCATTCGAGCAAGAACCAATGGTGCTGAAGGAAGAAGTTCAAGTGGCACTGAATGCATTAGCCAAAAACAAGGCTGCAGGAACTCATGGAATACCCACTGAAATGTTTCAGCAAGTTGACAAAGCACTGCAGGTACTCACTCATCTAGGCGCAGGGTTCAAAATCAGGAAAGGTGTGTGTAAGGATTGTGTTCTTTCATAATACTTATTCAATCTGTATGCTGGGAAAATATTCATAGAAGCTGGATTATATATGAAGAAGAATGCTGCATCAGGATTGGAGGAAGGCTTATCAACAATCTGTGATACTCAGATGATACAACTTTGATTGCTGAAAGTGAATAGGCCTTGAAGCACTTGCTGATGAAGATCAAGGATTGCAGCCTTTAGTATGGATTACAACTCAATGTAAAGAAGACCCAGATCCTCAAAATCGAACCAATAGGTAACATCATGATAAATGGAAAAAGGTTGAAAGTATCGAGGATTTTGTATTGCATGGATCTACAATCAATGCTCATGGAAGCAGCAGTCAAGAGATCAAAAGACATGCTGCATTAGGTAAATGTGCTACATGAGATCTTTTCAGTGTATTGCAAAGCAAGGATGTTACTTTGAGCACTAATGTGCCTCTGACCCAATATGAATTGTAGGGCTGGAGAAGAACATTGAAAAAATCAAACAAATCTATCTTGGAAGAAGTGCAGCCAGAGTGCTCCTCAGAGGCAAGGATGGCAAGACTTCATCTTACATGCTTTGGACATCTTGTTAGGAGAAACCCGTCCTGGAGGACATCATATTTGGTAAAGTAGCAGGGCAGTTAAAAAAGAGGAAGCCCTACGGCAAGATGGGTTGACACCGTGGTTGCAACATGGGCTTAGATGTAAGAACAATTTGTAAGGATGTTGCAGGAGAGCGCAGTGTTTCCTTCTGTTGTGCATAAGGTTGCTGAGCGTTGTAACCGAATGAATGGCACCTAACAACAACACAATCTTGCAGTAACAGTGATCTGCGAGGTGTTGTTAGGTGGGAATTGTTCTCCTGCACCATCCTCACAACTGTTGTTGCTTGAAGTCCACTAAGCCCCTTAAACGATGCAGCCACTGTGTCAATTCATCTTGAAAGTTGTCTTCTTTTTTGCTAGCTCACTAATTCACCAAGAATGATGTCTTTCCCAAGTACTAGTCTCTCCTAATATAGTGTCCACGTTCTGAGACAGTCTCCCCATCCTTGCAGCTAAGGAGCATTCTGGCTTTACTTCTAAGACGGATTTGTTTGTTCTTCTGGCAGTCTCTGGTACTTTCTATATTCTTCGCCAGTGCCATAATTCAGATGAATCAAATGTCCTCCTAGTTTTCCATATTCATTGTGCAGCTTTCACATGCATAGGAGAAAATTGAAAATGCCATGGCTTGGCCAGGGGCACCTGAGTCCCCAAAGAGACATCCTTGCTCTTTAACATTTTAAAGAGGCCTTTTGTAGGAAAATTTTCCCAATCCAAGATGTTTGATTGCTTGACTGCTGCTTCCATGAATGTTGATTGTGGATCCAAATCAAATCAGATCATTGACAAGTTCACTCATTCCTGTTTATCATCATCTTGCTTATTGGTTGAGCGGTGAGAATCTCTGTTTTCTTTATACTGAATTGTAATTCATTCTGAAGGCTGTATTTTTAAAAATCTTCATCAGAAAGTGCTTCAACTCCTCTTTGCTCTCAGTAAACAAGATAGTGTCATCTGTGTATCGCAGGTTGTTACTGAGCCTGTTCCAATGCTGATGCTGTTTTCGTCTTCATATAACTTCCAGGATTATTTGCCCAGTGTACAGATTGAATAACTATGGTGAAAAGGCACAACTCTAATGCATACTTTCTTGATTTCAAAACATGTAGAGACCAGGGCCTAGTCTCTCCTGGCAATACATCCAAAGTCTGAGAGACAGTCTTGCCATCCTGGTCTTGCTCGGCTTCAACTGCCTCTTGGTCTATGTTCAAGTTCCTTTCCTTTTTCCATAGGCTATTCCGTCATAAAGTGCCAGCAGGGCTGTAACTAAAGGTCTAACAGCATCAAAAGCTTAACTGTGCGGAAGTGCCTTTTGTGGGCACTGCCACTGTTCTGTTCTCCCAGGCTTGGCAGAGTGGTCCTCTGCAGTGTGGGCCAGCCCGTTTTAGAGGGGGAGGGGGCGGGCAGGGGGAGAGAGGGGTATGCTTATGGAACTCCAGTACTGACTCCTCAAAGTCCCTCTCAGAAGTTACTGTATTTATGTTTATGTGTTGCCAGCATTCTCTCTCGTGTTAGAGTGGCCCAAAGGTTGGCAGTTCAAACCCACCAACCTCTTGTGCAGGAAGAAAGACGAGGCTGTCGCTCTCACGAAGATTAGGAGTTTTGGAACCCCTACAGTGCATTGTTCTACCCTGTTCTAGAAGGTCTCTATGAGACCTAATAGATTCTGGTATTTGGTGTGTGGGGGGCAATGTGGTTAAGAGTGTGGCTGCTAACCAAAAGGCGTGTGTGTGTGTGTGTGTGTGTGTGTGTGTGTGTGTAGCAGTTGTTTCCAACACACCAGCTACTGACTGGCTTTCTCCAGGGAGAAAGATGTAGCGCTCACAATCTGTAAAAACTTAAACCCTGAAAACCCGATGGAGCAGTTTTATGCTGTCCTACGGGGTCGGGGTCGCTGAGACTGAAAGTACTTCACACAATTGCGTTTGGTTTGGTAAAGAATCAAAGTTTGGGCTCGGAGCTCGCACGTGGAGTAGAAGAGTGTGTAACAACACCCCCTTTGTGGGTTCTGTGCATTTCGATCTGGGAGGCCAGCCTAGCATCCAGAGCCAAAGGCGCGGGCCTGATAGGCCCCCCGGACCTGGGACAGAGTTTTCCATAGGTGACGACGCAGGAACGGGTCTTGCGCACCAGCCAGGCCAGAGCCCGGCGCTAAACCCACTGAGAAAGGAACGGCATTCTCTCCGCTGAAACCCTTCCCGGTTAGAATCTGTATCCCGAAGTTCATTTAGGCTGCGGCTGGGCCCAGCCACGCTGCGCCGGCGAGGCAGCGCGCAGGCCTCCCAGCCCGGAGCCCTGGTGTCCGCCGCGGCGCGCGCCTCTCCGACGCCAGCCCGCCAGCCTTCACTTCCTCCTCTCTCCTTGCTCCGCCTCGCTTTCCCCGCCAGGGGCCAGGCGGACGGCTCCCGTCCAGGTGCGGGCGGTGCGGACGGATGCCCCCGGGGCCGCGGGCTCTCCAACAGGTCGCAGCTGGAGGCGCTGGCGGGGCGCGGCTGGGCGGCCGAGGGGGCGGGCCGGGGTGCGGCAGGCGGGGCGGGCCGAGGGGCGGGGCATGACGCAGTCGGAGCGCTGCCCGCCCTTTGAGTTCCAGGCCTTCCTCGCCAGCGCCGCGGACTGGCTGGCTCGCGCCCGGGAGGTTTCCCAGCTTGGTCTCGGGGCGGTGGGACTGGCGTCCTGGTTGCCTTCGCGCCCGCAGCGCCCCCAGCCCAGGCTGCACGTCGCCGCACCCCACGGAGCCAGCCATGAAGCCGTGCGGAAAAGATGAGGCGGCGCCGGCCGCGGGCGACCCCTGGAAGGAGTGTTTCGAAGTGGCTGTGCAGCTGGCACTCAGGGCAGGACAGGTCAGCGGCTGGCTCAGGGGGTGGGGACGCCCCCCGGGCCGCTCCTCTGCGCGCCCGAGCGCCCTCGGTGCGCCCTGCTCCATCCTTTCTCCCTGTGCAACTTTCCACTCTACTTCCACTTCTCCCCTGGGCGCCCCCTCGAGCGTCCCAGAGGGTCCCTATTTCCTCCAGCATCCACGTGGGGCAGGCAGGGGAGGCACTGTTCTGTCCTGGTCACACCCACAGGGAACTTTTTCACCTGATTACGGCTGCGCTGCTATCCGTGTGGTCGGCAGTTCAAAGCCACCAGCAGCTGCTCCTTGGGAGAAAGATTGGACTTTCTACTCCTGTCAACAGTGACAGGCTCGAAACCCACAGGGGGTCGCTGTGAGTCAGCATGGACTCGATGGCAGTGAGTTTGGACTTTAAAAAAAAGTGAGAAGCAAAGGCACACTGCTGCCTGCAAAGACGTGAGGAGCCTCGCTCTTGAAGACCAGTGGGGCAGCTGGAGGCAGGAAGTGGGGTTGGGTGGCGACGGGTAGTGGTGGTTGGGCACTGTGTGACCACCTGCTGCTGCCGCCGCTGTCCACCCGTTGCAGCTCACCCCTGTGCTGGAAGTGAGACCCTGAAAGAAGCTTAAAAAAAAAGGTTTCAGGGACAACCCTCCATTTTACCTTCCTTTAACCCCCAGGAACTGGGAGAGGGGATCGCCTCCTTTATGTCTTGTGGCTTTCCTTAGTGGTGGATGCAGCCACCAAAGAGACTGGGCGTGCGTGACCTCTCGTTTTTGGCCACTGAAAGGCTACGTGTTATTAAGCTAGGGTGACTCCACTTTTGCTTTTGAGAGTGAGTTAGAATATATTAACTATGCAAATCCGTGCAGGACTTTAAAAATCCCTCCAAGGCTAGAACACAGGCCCTATGTTTTGAAGGACTTTTGATGGATCCTGTGACCAGGCCGTTAGTGTGGATGTCCCTGGGTGTACGTCCCAGCCACGTGGAGATCTGGCATATCCCAAATTGATGGAGTGCTGCCTGGGAACTTCTCATACTGAAGGGTGGATGAACACTGGGAGGTGGGGCCAAAGAAAGCCAAGGGGTGCAGTTAAACTTGGTTTCTCAGTTGGTGTGTTTGTTCCCTGCATTTTCCTCAGTGCCCAGACCGTGCCTGTCTCATAGGACGTGTCCATAAAGGTCTGCGGGGAGCAGAGTGGTTGATGGGAAGATGACTTCCCTGTGTTGGTTTCCTATTTGTGTAAGGCACAGGATTTGCTTCTTTGGGAGGTGAAGATGGCCAGACAGAGTGCTGTAGGCTCATACACTTTTAAAATAGCTAAACAGAACTTGTTATTGCAATGTAACATCTGGAAACACTGTTATCAATTACCCCTACATCACTGGTTCTCAACCTTCCTAATGCCATGCTCCTTTAATATTGTTCTTCATGTGTGGTGACCCCCCAGCTATAAAATTTTCGTTGCTACTTCATAACTGTCATTTTGCTACTGTTATGAATTGGGGGACCCCTGTGAAAGGGTCGTTTGACCCCCCAAAGGGGCCTAGACCCACGGGTTGAGAACTGCTGCCTTACATGTTCAAACCACAATGTGACTCATCTCAATGTGCAAGGTATGGTCAGACACAAAGTGGATAGTGCTTTATCTTGATGTTACCTCCGTGAAACTAAAAGTCATGGAACCGACTGACTCATGGCAACTCTAGTTGTGCAAACGTAGAATGGTGCTCTATGGGTTTCAGGGTCTGACATTCCCAGGCTTCCAAGCCTTTCTTCCCTTGTGACTCAACCCTTTTCCTTGTCAGCTGAGCATTGTAATTGTCTGCACCCTCCTGGGGTTCCTTGGTCTCTGAATCCTTTCACAGGTAAGGCCCCATACCAGGGGGCTGGGCCCTCTTTGTTTTAAGGATGCAAGACTGAGCTTCCAAGGACGTGTACATTGTAGGGAGTGCTGTGAAACTTCACCCTTTGCCTCCATTACCTTCCCTGCTGGTGCGAAGAAAAGACTCAGACCTCCATGTGAGTCAGATAGAGAATGACTGCAGCAGAGTTCTTCCTGTCTGTGCCGGGATGGAGCCCTGGTGGTGGGGTGGTGGCTACGTGTTGGGTGGCGATCCTCATGGGTCAGCTGTTGGATACCACCAGCAGCTGGGGGAAGGAAGAATGGGCTTTCTACTCTCATAAACAGCTACCTTCTGTGACACCCACAGGGTGTGTTGCTCTGAGTCAGCATTGACTATGAGTTTGTCTGCAGGGAGCCCTGCTCTGCATACTCTCACCTCACTTCCTTACAGGGGTTAGGAAATAGATACAGATCTTCTTCACTGTGAACCAGGTGAAGGTTTACAGAGCAGATCATAGTTTTAAAGTCCACATTTTATACATATTTTGTTTCACCTCATTCGTTGCAAACAATGTCAGTACACCATCACTTATCCTAATTCCTCCCTGCATTCCTGTTTCCATTTCTCCTTCATAACTCTTTGAACTTTGTCTTTGAGTAAATGTTGCCCTTCTGCTCCACCATAAAACTTTTCTTGCCTGAGACTTTGAAGAGAAGCCAGCTCAGGATCCAGAAGCTGCTGTGTAAACTCAAGTGAGCTAAGTTATGTGTATCAGGCTTTTCAAATTTATACGCTTGAAGAAACAGAAGTGTTTAATGTGGTTTATTTTATTCAGTAAATTTATGTAGAGCTTTCAATAGGGCAGGCACAATTCTCAATGTCCTACAAACTTTAATTTATATAGGAGACACTTTTGGTTTGCAACTTGCCAAAATCAAAAAAGCTTTTCCCTTTTGAATGGGAGGAGGGCAGAGTGAACCAAGATGCTGCCATCAGGAGTCTCGTCTGGAAGCCCATCGCTATAGGGTTCTCTTCAGCATTATGCTCACGTTTCCTGCCTAATTTGCTCTCGGTGAGAATCAGCAATGCCATTAAGGCAAGTTAAATTCAAAGAACCCTGAAAGACAGAGGCAACTCTATAGGGTTTCCAAATCTGTAATCTTTATCAAAATTGCCACATCTTGTTCCCATAGAGTGGCTGGTGTATTTGAACTGCTGACCATTCAGTTAGCAGCAAAAGACTTAACCACTGCATCACCTGAAGTATTATATATTATATTGTTTGAACACGCCACAGTTCATTCACATTACTCAAGAGGATTTTCAGTAATTTCTAACCTGGAGTTACTATGTCTGGAGTAATAATGTTGCTGTAATTATCTTGGATATATCTTTTGGTTTTGGCTATGTATGTGTGCATTTCTGTTGGGTGATATATTAATGATAAGTATAGAATTGTATCATAGAGTATGTAATTCTGCTTAGTAGTTTCCAAAAATACATCACAAATATATGCACAATAAAAAAAATCATCTAACACCATTCGTAATGGCTAAATTGGAGGGGTGGGGGAACTGACAAAGACAGTAAAAGTGTTGCTGAAGACATGGGCAATGGAAAGTCTTTCCACTGGTAAGAGTGTACATTGGTAGTCTCTTCCATCATCACATTGAACTTGAACCTCATGCTGGCTTGGTTCGCATCTTCTCTGTCTAGTGGAACATGAGGGACGAATTCAGTCAACTAACAGTGTTGTGACAATGTAATTTATTACCCTACCTCCTACCTCAAAGGTATGGGGTGGTGCCTTAACCCCCTGGGTCACTCATTCAGTGGCGCTGAGAGTTACAGGAGACCCATCTGCAGACTCTCCCCCTGTGACAGGCTAATCAATGATTTCAATATGTTTATGCAGGACTAGAGAAGGCCCCCAGGGAGAAACCATACCTGAGCTTTGTGTTAGACAGGAAAAATTGGGAAAGTAGCACAGCCAAGGATATGACCGTGGTATGTTATGGAACAGAATATAGCACCAGGAAATTGTAAGAAATTCACTTTCGCTGAAAGATAAGGTTGAATGTGAGGGGTCAAACTCTAGGGTAGGAGAAGATGGGACATAGTAGAGTCATGGGTTGAGGGTCATATCTAGAACTGATCTAAGGGGTAGTATTGATTGATTGGTTGATTTTGTAAGTTTAAGTAGACTCAGTGAGGAATTACAAGCCGAGGATAAGAAAGACCTGGGAGTAAAGAACTTCTGGGGTCTGGCTTCAGCCACTGTGGGGATTTCATTGCATTACAGTGAGGTCTGGATTGGAGATGGGTGTATGAGACCTGTCAATCCTAATAGCTGCACAAATGGAGGGAGTCAGTTCAATTTAGCAACTAAGAATTTGGATCCTGGAGCCAGATTGCATCTGTTGGATTCCTTTTTCCTGCACTTTTAGCTGAACAACCTTGGACAACTTCACACATGGCACAGTGGCATAGGATCCAGGGAGGGTAATGAGCCAAAAGTTGACCAGATTAGGTCCTGAAAGCCCTTGTGCCACAAGCAAAGTGTATGCCCCTTTCCTGGTGAGTCCGGGAGCCCATGAAGGTTGTGTAGTGGAATACCATGAGATCTGACTCTTGAAGAGGCCACTCTGCTCATGAGGAATGAGACAGAGGCAAGCAGAGCATATGGGCACTGTTTAAGCAATCCCAGCAGGACTTGAGTATTCATACAGAATGGGAACTGTGGTTTGGGAAAATTAATTGAAACTAGAATCTAACCATTTTTGTGTGCAACTAGATGTGGGGTGTGTGTAAGAGGAAGGAGCTAAGAATGATCCCTGATTCCTATTTAGGCATCTACATGGATGACAGTACCAGCACGTGAAAGGAAAGAGGCAACTGAGAGGTGTGGCTAAACATGTTTCAGCAGAGGTGGTCTAAGGAGGAAGGTGTGGAAATACTGGGTGTGGTGTCTTCTGCAAGGGAAGAGAGAGGAAGTGTGGCTTTAGTTATATACTTTCCTCTGATACATACCGGGAGGTATCTTTCCCCGAAAAAAAAACCCGAATTTTTTTCAAAAAAAAGGAATTCAATTTTTTGGTTTTTTTATAAAACAACCTTCAAAGTGCTCTCTATTACACTTAATACATTTGTCAAATGTGCAATTCCATTCTTGGATACATTTTTTTTTCTTGGATACATTTTTCAAACTCTTCTGTTTGGATGGCAAACAGCACCTCCATCATCTTTTTTCTCCCACCTCTCAAATCTCTGTCCTTTCATGTCCCTCTTCATTTGTGGAAACAAAAACAAGTTGCACTTAGTGAGATCAGGTGAGTCAGGTGTGTGGGACAAGAGAAGCATGCTGTTTTTTGCCAAAAACTGGTACCGAGATGGTTGTGTGAGCAGGTGCATTGTCATGGTGCCAAAACCACTTCTCCATCTGCCACCAATTGTGCCTTTTTTGTTGCACACTGTTATGCAATCTTTTCAGAACCTCTAAATAGAAATCTTTATTAACAATCTGACTTTGTGGGATTAACTCCAAATGCATTACAAGTCAATATTTTCGTCTATTTGGGAAGTTGACGGATGTCCAGAACAAGATTTGTCATCAATCAACATTTCACCTTTTTTGAAATAAGAAAACCACTCATACACTTGACTTTTCCTATACTGCTGTCCTTGTAAGCTGTGTTCAATATCACTGCAGTTTCTATGGCATGTTTCCTGAGCAGGAGCCAAAATTTCACAGCCACACACTGTTCTCTTAAACCAGCCATCCCCCAAAACCAGGTTTGAGTGAAACTGCTTTTATGAATAAATTCACCGTGACCAGAGAGAACCTACCCAGGCGATGCCACTGGCTGCACTAGCAGAGTGAATTGCTCGATGCTCACCTCACGGGAAAAATTTATACTACCAAAGCTGCTCTCTGGCTCAGTGCAGTTCCTGTTTTTTTGGGGGTGGGGTGGGGTGAGGGAGGTACTCTCGTATTCCCAAAGAAAACTGATAGAAACAATTGCAAAGATTGATAAAAACAAAGAGGAAAATTTAACCTTCAAAATTATATAATCCAATATCCTACTTATAAGTCCTTAAAAAGTTCCCTTCTTTCTGTACTTTGTAACTCTGGGCCCTATTCTCCCCCCAAAGTATGCCCAAATTAGATTAGATGTCCTCCAAACTGCCTACAGGGTCCCCTGACACATGCATCCTGTTCATGTACTATGGCATAGGTTCCCAAACTTATTTGGTCTATTGCCCCTTTTCAGGAGAAAAAAAATTCCAACACCCCCTGGCAATTAAGAACTTTTGTACTATAGCCTATAATTCAGGAAGAAATATAAGTATCTGCCTTTGCAGCCCCCTTGGATCATTCCAGTGACCCCCCTAGGGAGCAGTATCAACCCCTTTGGGAAACATTGCATCATAGTTTTGTTTATTTTGGATCAGGAAAAATAGTTGCATTGATACTGGTTAAGTTAGGTATGCTTACCAAGAAGCTTGGTAGAAGTCTCCTAGCGTTTAGTTAACTTTGAGTTCAGTCCACCATTGACTTGCCAGTTGTCACACTGGGCTGGCTTGCGTGATGCTGTTATGTTGGGACCTTTGCTGCTGCTGTTAAAAATGCCAGAAGGGTAGCCCATAGTAGTAGACAGGTTTCAGTGGAGTTTCCAGATTCAGACAGACCTAGCAGTCTATTTCTGAAGAAAATGAGCCAGTGAAACCTTATGAGTAGCAGTAGAATACTGTTTGATAGAATCTCAAAAGATGAGCTCCCCAGGTTGGCTGGCTTGTAACTGAGAAAGAGCTGCCTTATCAAAGTGGAGTCAATCTTAATGATGTGGATGAAGTAAAGTTTTGGGAACCTTCATTTGCTGATGTGGCATGTCTTACAATGAGAAGAAACAGGCGTACTGTATATCCATTAGTAATTGGAATATGAGATGGACAAAGTGTGAATGTAGGAAAATTTGAAGTTTAAAAAATAAAGATCAAAATCCTAATTATTACTGAGCTGAAATGAATGAGTATTGACCATTTTCAATCAGACAGTTGTTCGATCTACTATGCCCTGCATGACAAATTGAGAGAAAGGACATCACATTCATTGCTGAAAGGAACATTTCAAGACCTGTCTGTTCTGTCAGTGATAGGATAAAATCTGTACACAGAAAGAACCCACATTATCCACTCACCACTTGTGTTAGACAGGGTT
>NW_022103900.1:43074262-43076465 GCF_000313985.2 Echinops telfairi
AACAAGCAAGGCAGCCGCACACTGGTCCGATGATCACAGAGCGAGAGACAAGAAAGGCAAGGCTCACAAAGCCATCCATCTCTCCGCCCCTCAGTCAATCCCACCTGAGTTTATCAGCCAGGCTGGCACAATAAACTGTCTCACCACTAATGCCATGAATGATGACATTGAATTCTGCCAACTTCTGTCACCTGAAATGGATCCGACATGCAATCAAGGTACACTGATAATTATTGATGATATTATTGCAAGCATTAGAAACAAAGAAGATGGAACTGGGGTTAGGACATAGACTCTGGTGATAAAAATAAGGCAGGGCATCACACGATAGTGTTTTTCAAGACCAAAAACCTTTTCATTGGAAATGCTTTTTTTCCCTTTTAATAATGTAAACTGATTATACATGTGGACCCAGCCAGATGGAATACATAGGAATCAAATAGACTACACCGATAGCAATAATAAAATATAGAAAAACTCATTTGAAAAAGAACAAAAAAAAATGATAAAAAGCAGAACAAATTTAAAATAGGACAACTAAAAAGCTAAACAGACTTACATTTAAAAAAAATTTTAAATTTTAACATTTTTATTGATAATTCAAATGTCATACAGCTCAGTAATTTAAACATATTAAACCGAGTTGTGCTCAGTATTATTCTCCATTTCCCCAACTTCCCCTGCTATAATGCTAAGAAACTATTAATCCAGTGTTGTCTGTATAGATTTAACTATTCAGGATTTCATATAGAAAAAAAACTAAGAGGAAAAATACCCCACCAATAGCAACAACAAAACAGAAAAACTTCAGTTGAATAAATAACAAAAATTAATAAAAAGCAGAACAGATTTAAAATGGGTCAAAGGGACTATGTCCTTGAAATCTAGCTTCAAAATCAAACTCCTGCCTTAGTATAGCCGGCATGGCTGTGCCTTTAGACAGCCATCTGTCCGGACCCTTGCTCTTTCTCACTGCCCCTTTAAGCATGACGTTCTTCTCCAGGGCCTAGTCTCTCCTGACAGTATGTCCAAAGTATGTGAGATAAGTCTCACAATCCTTGCTTTTAAAGAGCATTCTGGCTGTAGTTATTACAAGACACATCAGACTGTTCTGGTAGCCAAAGGGATCTTCCATATTCTTTGCAAGCACCATAAGTAAAACACACCAGTTGTTCTTTGGTTTTCCTTATTCATTGTTCAACTTTCACATGCGTATGAGGTGATAGAAAATGCCATGGCTTGGGACAGTTGCACCACAGTCCTCAAAGTAACATCCTTGCTCTTCAACACCTTAGAGAAGTCTTGTGCAGCAGATTTACCCATTGTAATAAGTTGCTTGATCTCTTGGCTGCTGCTTCCATGGCATTGATTTTGGATCCAAGCAAGAGTAAATCCTTGACAACTTCAATCTTTTCTCCATTTGTCATGATGTTATTACTTGTTGGTCCAGTGGTGAGGATTTTGGTCTTCCATACATTGAGTTGTCATCCATACTGAAGGCTACAGTCCTTGAACTTCATCAGCAAGTGCTTCAAGGTCTTCCCACTTTCAGCAAGCAAGGTTATGCCATCTGCATATCACAAGGTGTTAATAAGTTTTCTTCCAATCCTGATGCAGCATTCTTCTTATAATCCAGCTTCTCTCCTTATTTGCTCATACAGAATAGGTGTGGTGATAGGATAAAAACGTAAAAAAATAGTTTTATTGACAAATCTTACACAATGTGAATATATCCATTCACATTTCTGTTGTTCATCCCATCAAGTGGAGTTATACAATCATCAGTGCTATCAGCTCCCCATTCCCCCCGCTTCTTCTTCCCATACCATCAGGGAACCATTGCTCCTGTTATTGTTTCTGCAGGGTTATTTATCTTGACTTCATATACCAAACAATTTTAAATATATAAATGAACACACTCAAATTTAACATGATTAATGAGGTAATACAAATAGCCTTAATAGTCAGGGGAGGAAATATTAAAGAACTAGTGGATAATTATGTGGTAAATCAGTGCTATACCACACCCTGGATTTATCATCCTTTCCATGTGGCCCTTCTGAGATGGACTGTCCAACTACCTTGCAGGTGAATTTTGGGTCTTGAATCCACGCTCCTTCATAACAAGTTGGTTGCATGTTTTTGAACTTCTAATACCTCTTCCCATCAACACCTCATGATCACACAGGCTGGTGTGCTTCTT
>NW_022103900.1:43077094-43079357 GCF_000313985.2 Echinops telfairi
CTCTGTGCATTCTTTCAATCTTTTTTATGTTTCCTGCATCATTTTACATGGAAAACTCACAAATTCAAATTAATAGAATTACACGGGACAATGATGAGTCATGTTTTCTTCCTTAGCTGCCCTTTCATGCTCTTTTGTAGGGAAAAAAATGGCGGGAAGAGCCTCCATGGCGAAACTCTTTCTTATGCAAAGAATAGTGGTTATTGCCCTAGCAGGAAGTCTCAGAAATTCCTTTGGACCCACAGATCTATCAGGAATAGCAGAACTCAGTGTCCGTGGATCGCACCTCTTGTGCCCACACAGGGCCTCCAGACTGAGCTTCAGGTGGGCCGGTGGCGGATGCTTGAAGTTCGACTCACCTTTTTCCTGTATTTCAGATCATCAAGAAGGCCCTGACCGAGGACAAAGATGTCTCCACGAAAACATCCGCTGCAGACCTTGTGACCGACACGGATCACCTGGTGGAAAATCTAATTATTTCTGAGCTGCGCACCCAGTTTCCTTCGCACAGGTAGGTGTCTTTGTTGGGGACAACACCCCACCGCCCCCTGCCATCTTCGTAAGCAGCCCCAGGGTCCCGCAGAAGGGCGTTGTGCCGAAGCTGATGATGGAAAAACCCATACAAAGTAAGAGTCATGGTTGGAGCCCACACACTTCAATTGTAGAGCAACCAAGATGGTCCCTGTTTTCATTCTTTGTACTCTTGTCATTGTGGCAAGGGGACTTCTTGTAAGCAATCAGATGAAGAAGAATGAGTAGGGCTGTGTATGTAGATGGCTTTTTATTTCATAGGACTGGAATTGATTCCTCACATCAGGGTAAACCAAAATCAGAAAACCAAACCTCCACTATGGTGTGGTGTGTTACTCTGGGTAGTCCAGAGAAACAAATCCACAGAAACTCACATGTATAAGAGAGAGTCTTATAGAAAGGGTAAGTGTACACTAAGAAAGCATCCCAACCCAGTGCTGTCCAAGCCCACAAGTCCAACATTAGCCCATATGTCCGGCACCAATCCACAAAGTCCTCCTCCATCTCACAAAACACACAATGACGCCGACTGCAGGAGGAAAGCCGAATCAGTGAATGTATAAGCATCTCCGTGCTGGCAGAGGTCTCCACACGGCTGCTCGAGCACCCAGGGCTGCATCGGGCTAGGTCTATGTGGCTTCTCCTCAGGGATGTCTTGCAGGAAGTGAGCCTTTCAAGCTGAAGCAGGGAACTCGCTAAGGCAGCTGCACCCTGGTCCAACCATCAGAAACAAGAGACCTGAGAACTAGAAAGGCGAGGCTCACCGAGCCATTTATCTCTCTGCCCTTCAATTAACCCACATGTATTTATCAGCCATGTTGGCACAATAAACCTGAACTATTTCAAGTGGATTCCGACTCATAGTGACCCTGTCTAGGGTTTCTGAGACTGTAAGCCTTTACAAAAGTAAACAGGCTCATCTTTCTCCAGTGCCATGGCTTGTGGGTTTGAACACCTTTCCTTACCTTGTGATTCCACAGTGTCACCAAGGCTGTGTTTATGTCAGGATACTACCTTACAAATATTGAAAAGGCACTATTTTTATAGCATACTCGGGATAAGCCACTTGCCATATGTGGGGCTTCAAAAAGTTAAAGTTCCTGGAAAAATTCTATTATCTCTTAATTCCAGTTTCCTGCTAACTTTTTTAAGATGCTTCACTTTTCTGGGGGTAATTAGTAGGAGAACAACCTACTCCAGAAAGTCTGAGCAGCCTCTCTCCCCAAAATGGGGCATAAGGTCAGGTACCCCTACCTGCTGTCACGATACACCCCTTATCTAGGCCACAGTTGATCTAGGCCCTGTTTTTTTGCCTCCTAGATATGACAAGGGCAGGTGTGAGAACCCTACTCTCCTCTCTCTGTCTAGGTCAAAAGCTCCTAAACTTTAGAGGGCTCACCCTATGGAGCATCTGATATGAGTTATTCATCATTTCCTCAGGAAAATGTACCTCCAAATGTGCATTTGAATTTTCCTCAGGAAAATAGACGTAGTTGTGTTTGTAGACTGCTGAAGGAGTCTGGTACCAAGCTGCAGATTCTTCTTTACCTCCGGGGCCTACTCAAGCTCATTCCTTACTCCTGGGGTTCTAGAGAACATATTTTGAAAACCATTGTTTTTGTCGCAAGAGATCTCTTTCCCTTGTTTAGAATCACCTAAAGACATGCGATTCCAAAAATTACAATGTGAGTTATTTGATTACTGGGCATACATTTCTGTAGCTGTCAAATTC
>NW_022103900.1:43083071-43091810 GCF_000313985.2 Echinops telfairi
AGAATGATGAGGGCAATGAATGTACAAATGTGCTTTACACAATTGATGTATGTATGGATTGTGATAAGTGTTGTATGAGCCCCTAATAAAGTGATTTAAAAAAAAAAGAGTATTCATTGGGCAGTTTATAGCCATTAAGTGTGTACATAAAAAGGCCCAAAGAATTAAACACCTTAACATGTCAACAACAACAACTGGGAAAAGTGCAACAAAACAAACCATTGGATACTAGAGGAAAAGAAATAAGAGTAGGGCAGGAATAAATGAACCAGAAATAAATTTCAAAAGTGTAAAAAAATCATTAAAACAAGAAGTTTGTTCTTTGAAAATATTAACAAAATTGACTGGCAAACTAACAAAGGAAAAGAATAAGAAGAAAGAAAATTCTATAAATAAGAAATGAAACGAATGGTATTACAACAGAACCAAATGAGATAAATATATAATCACAATATTTTGAAAAATTGTATTCTAACAAATTTGAAAAATGTAGAGGAAATGGATAATGTTTCAAGAAGTGCATTATTTACCTAAATTACCATGGAATGATGTAGAAAATCTCAATAAACCTATACAACAGAAGAAGTAGATGTAATCATAAAAATATCCACTACCAACAAAATCTCTGCCAATATCAAAAGTCTGGGTCCAGGTGGTTTCAGTAGGTAATTCTATCAAATGTTTAGAGAAGACTTAATACCAATTTTATCTAAATTATTCAACAGTATAAAGTGCATTTGATCCGAGTCAGGGTATTTTTCAGTTGCCTCATATGCACGTGGAAGTTGGACATTAAATTAGGACAACTGAAGAAGAATCGAAGCATTTGAATTGTGGTGCTGGAGAAGAATATTGAAAGTACTGTGGACTGAGGAAAGGACAAACTGATCTGTCTCAGTACATCCAGAGTGCTTGCTCCTTGAGGCAAGTGTGGAAAGACTTCGACTTACATGCTCTGGACATGTCAGGAGAGACCAGTCCCTCACGAAGGACATCACACTTGGTAAAATGGAGGAGCTGCACAAGAGAGGAAGGTCCCCCAGGAAATGGATTGACACCACGGCTGCAGCAAGGGGTTCCAGCAGCGGAAGAACTGTGAGGATGGTGCGAGCGCGGGGGTGTTTGGGTCAGTTGTGCATAAGGTCTCTATGGTTGGCGCTGAATGATGGAACCTAACAACGTTCCACAATATACCAACTCATTTCCTGAAGCAACTAGAACTGATGCGTGGATCAGGCAAGGACATCACCAGAATTTGAAATTCCAGATCAGTATCTCTAATGAATATAGATGACGAAATCTTCAATCAAATGCTAGCCAATGGAATTCAACTAAGCATAAAAAAATAATACCTCACGATTGAAAAAAAGAAGAGGAAGAAGAAGAAAATTAGATGAGTTGAGAACAGGAGCCTGCCTTTAGCTTGGTGTTTATTTTTATAGCAGTTGTCCCATATAATATTTGTCCTTTTGTGATTAGCTAATGGATTTCAGCTCCATCCATGTTATGAGGTGTTTTGTGGTTTCATTCTGTGTATGGAGATCCAACTTTTTCAACACTATTTGTTGAAAGATTGTCTCTATCCCGTTTAATAGTTTTTGGTCCTTTGTCGAAGATCACTTGCCTATAGATGGATGAAATTAATTCTGGACTTTCTATGTTGTTCCATTGGTATACATATCTATCATTGTACCTTACCAGGTTGTTTGCCTACAGTGGCTATGTGTTAGGTTTTAAGGTTGGGTAGTTTGAGGCCTCTTATCTGGTTATTTTTAACAAGTCTTTTACTTATCTTGGTTCTCTCCCTCTTCATGCGTCATTCCGCCCATGACCCTGTGCACGACAGAATGAACACTGCCGAGGCCCGTGACATCCTCACCATTGTCCTGTGCTTGCGCCCATTGTTGCCATGCTTGCTGCCTTTTCACCGCCCTGCGCTTTACCAAATATGATGTCCTTCTCCAGAAACTGGTCTTTCCTCACATCATGTCCAAAATATGTAAGATGAAGCCTTTCCAGTCTTTCCTTTAAGGAGCAAACACTCTATCTGTACTTCTTCCAAGAGAGATCGGTTCCTTTTAGCCATCCATGGTAGTTTCCATATTCTTCTCCAGCACAGTTAACATGCATTAATTCTTCCTTAGTCATCCTTATTCAAGGTCCAACTTTTACATGCATATGAGGCAATTGAAACTACCCTGGCTTGGGTCAGGCATACCTTAGTCCTCAAAATAACATCTTTGCTTATCAATACTCTAAAGAGGAAATCCAATTTATGCAACTATTATTCAAATTTATTCACAATCATAAAGACAGTGATAAAGAGATTGGATAATTCTACCAATGACTTCAGTTGGAAATTGATCAACATGCAATCAAGATACATTGATAATTATTGGTGAGTGGGCTGCAAAAGTTGGAAACAAAGAGAAAGGAACATAGTTTGAAAATATGGACTTGGTGATCTAAACAAAGACCACATAATAGCAAATACCATTTTCAATTACACAAGAGGCAACGATACACATGGCCGTTTGCAGACGGGATACACAGAAATCAAATGAGCTACATCTGTGGGAAGAGATAATGGAGAAGGTCAATATCAGCAGCTAAACTCAGTTTGGGGGCTGACTGGGACAGATTGTTGGTAATCAGTTTTTCTATTTCTTTAAATAATGAAGTTGAAATCTGGATAGGGATTACGTTGTATACATAAATTGCTTTAGGTAGTATTGACATTTTCACAGTGTTAAGTCTGCCTATCCAGTGACGGGGCATCGTGTTCATGAAGATCTCTTTGGGTTCCTGTAATAGTGTAGTGTAGTTTTCTTTGCATAGGTCTTTTGTTTCTTCTGCTAGAATTATTTCTAAGTATTTCATCTTTTGTGCGTTGTTTCTTAATGTCTACTTTGCAACTCTCTTAGCTAGTATACAGAGATCCAGTTGATTTCTACTTGTTAATCTGGAGTCTGCTACTTTGCAAACTCTCTCGTTGATTGTTTCTAACAACCTTTTTGTGGAGTCTTTTGGGATATTATATCATATCAGTCATTTAATCTCATCTCCACCTCCACCTCTACCTCCATCTCCATCCCATCTGCAAATAGTGAGAGTTTCACTTCTTTTTTGCCCTTCTGTATTCCATTTGTATTCCCTTGATTTCTTTTTGTTGTCTAAAGGTTCAGGCTGAGAGATTCCCAGTGCATCATTGAATAAGAATGGCGCTAGAGGGCATCCTTATCTTCGTCCTGTTTTTATTGAAATAAATTGTTTTTTAGGTTTTTTTTTCTGTCGAGTTTGCTGTTGACTGTTGGCTTTTCATATACCGGCTTTATTATGCTGAGGAATTTCCCTTCTACTCTTATTTTGTTGAATATTGGAAGTCAAAAATGAAGCGGATGAATGCACAAAGACTGATCTCCTAGTTGGTAGTAAGTTGAAGTGGACGGGTACTGGCCATTTGGAATCAGAACATCATATGGTTTACTGTGCCAGACACCATCAGCACCTCCTTTCCCCTTTTCTTTCCTCTCATACTTCCTTTTCTTCAAAACAAAAGCTCGGTTTTATATTTTCTTTCATCATTTGAAAATAACGATTTCCCCCCCCCCCAAAGCCATTTTATTAGGAGTTGATACAGACTGAGTGGAGTACAACTCCCTTATTCAGTTCACAGTACTGACACAGCATAAGTGTGGCCTCATTGCTATCAAAGTCGACTCTGTGGAGAAGTTGTTTGCATCTTGCTGGTCTGGATCCTGCATTTGGCCCATTGACATCTGGATCTTTGGACCTGAGCCAACAGCCCACCATATTGCCTGTTGACTTGCCATCTCACCTACTGACCTTGAATTCTGCAGCCTCAAGCTGACCTGATGACCTCTCTATCCATTCTCTATCCACCATGCTGTGGTCTTCCTGCTTCATCTTCCTGCTTCCTACTTGATCTTCCTGCTTCCTGATTCTTCAGCTCTTGCAGCTACACGGGTCAGAAGTTTCCAGATTAACTTTTTATTTTTTTTATTTTTTATTTTTTTAACATTTTATTAGGGGCTCATACAACTGTTATCCCAATCCATACACACATCCATTGTGTAAAGCGCATTTGTACATCGTTTCTCAAAACATTTTCTCTCCACTTAAACCCCCGACATTAGGTCCTCCCAGATTAACTTTTGACCCACAAACTTGAACCAGACTGGACTTATGCACTGCTATAATTCTGAGGCATTTTCTTGATATAAATTTCTCTAAAAAAATAGGTAAAGATATAGATGTATATATAGATGTAGATGTAGGCATATGAGGGGATACCAAAAATTTTTTTTCAAAGCCATATGTTTAATTAAAAAAAATAAAACAAGCTTATCATCTTCAAAGTACTTTCCATTATACTTAATATATTTGTGAAATCTGCAATTCTATTCTTGGAAATATTTTCAAACTCATCTGTTTCGGTGGCTGACAGTACTTCCCTCATTTTTTTTTCTTTACCTCTTCTAGGTCGTCAAATCACTGTCCTTTCATGTCCTTCTTCATTCTCAGAAACAGAAAGAAGTCGCACAGAGTGAGTTCAGGTAAGTAAGGTGTGTGAGGCAAGAGAGGCATGCTGGGTTTTGCCAAAAACTGGCACACAGGAATGGCTGCGTGAGCAGGTGCATTGTCATGGTGGCAAAACCAATCCCTGATCTACCACAAATGAGGCCTTTTTTGTCACACAGTTTATGCAATCTTTTCAGAACTTCTAAATAGAAAGTTTGGTTAACAGTCTGACTTGGTGGAATGAACTCCAAATGCATTATCCCTCTCACATCATAAAAACAAATTAAAAAAACAAAACAAATTAAGATTGTTTTGATCTTCAATTTCACTCGACAAGCATTTTATGGGCAAGGTGATGATGGTGCCTTCCACTGGCTTGATTGATATTTGCTTTCAGTGTCATAAGAATATCACAATGTCTCGTCACCACTGATGACCTTGGGAAAAAAGTGTGGGTCACTTCAGAGCTGTTCTTTCAAAACACGGCATATATCCAGTCAATGCTCATTTTGTTGGTCAGTCAGAATGCGAGGCACAAATATAGCAAGGACCCTTCTCATTTCCAGATCTTTCAATAAACTTCACTGAACTGAGCTCCAAGATAATCCAGGTAACTTCCCCATCCAGGTAACTTCCCCATCCAGGTAACTTCCCCAGCTCTTCCTCATCTTGTCAGTCTTTGAGCACAGGTGTGCAAATTTTGTTGATATTTTTGTCCATTCGGAAAGTTGACTGATGAATGAGGTTTGTACAGAATGAGGTTTGAAATCAACTGACATCTCTTTTTTTGAAATGAGAAAACCACTTGCACACTTGAGTTTTTCCCATCGCACTGTCCTTGTAATCCTTGTTCAACATCACAACAGTTCCTGCGGCATTTTTCCCAAGCAGAAAACAAAATTTCACGGACACCCACTGTTCCCTTAAATCAGCCATCACACACACACACAAACGAGGTTTGAGTGAAACTGCTTTTACAAAAAAATCACTGTGATCAAAGAACCTTCCAAGGTGATGCCACTGGGTGCACTAATTCAGAGTAAGTTCTTCGATGCTTGACTAGTGGGGAAGATGCAGTATGACAAAAGCTTCTTCCTGCAGAGCTTTTTTCCATTTTGGGGGCCGTAGAGGAAGGGGTCCTCCTCATAGAGGTAGATATAGATGTAGATATAGATATGTAGAGATGTATGTCAATGGTTTTGCTTCTCTAGAGAGCCCACCCTAATACATACATCCAGGTTCATCACAACACTATTCACAATATCAAAGTGATGAAACAAAGTAGCATATGAATGGATTAACATGTATTTTACGCACACAAAATGGAATACTTTGTAAAGTTAAAATAATGGTGAATCTGTTAATCCCTGTTAATATATAATATATATATTATATATTATACATATTTCATACACCAGTGCGTGTGGTCCTATTTTGGAGGTCATGGTCTGCTAATAGAAATAGGATGAGTTTGAGTTCTGACCTTAGTGGAGGATGTGAATTGCACCGCATTCTTTGTTTAATGGCTATTTTAGTTACTATGACTTACAATGGATGCAAGGAATTGTATGCTATAGCTGAGAGTAGAAAGAAACCTGTTTCTGGAGTGGCTTGAGAAAAAGCCTGGCGATTAAGACTAGGAGACCAATGCCTACTGGAAATACCTTGCCAAAGGTCCCAGTTCATGTAAGCATAAATAAGAAATAGTCCAGGAGTGGAGAATAGATAATTATTTGGGTGAAATTTGATTGGACCATGTAATCTCCCCCCAAGTAATTGTTCCTTGCCATGGGTTTGGAAAGAAGGTGGGGGAAGATACTGAAGTATTCATCTGTGAGTAATTGTGAACAGAATTCACTAAGATACCATCCTGCTTCAAATCGAATAACTCCACTGAGAGCAGGGGGTGTGAGCTTATCACCAGCAAGAGTCAGGAGTCTTCTGGCCTCATCTGATCAACGTCTGTCTGACCTTCACATTTGGGACTAAAGTGTACTCACCACCGTGAGATACATTTCCTTGAACTTATGTGATTTCTTTGGGAAACTGCAGCTATTCCCAGAACCCAAAGAGGTTGGGGAATATACCCAAAGGAGGTGTGGGGGAAATACCAGGGATTACCTGCCAAAAAACTGGAAAGCAGCTCTGTTGATTTAAGGGAGAAAGTACATTTGGAGTTCATTCCACCAGGTCAGACTGTTAATCAAGCTTTCAATGTAGAGGATCTGAAAAGATAGGGTAACAGTGTGCAACAGTTTTGCCACCATGACAATGCACCTGGTCATGCATTCATCTCAGTGTGGCAATTTTTTGGCAAAAACAGCATGCCTCTCTTGCCCCACACACCTTACTCTCCTGACCTCACTCTGTGCAACCTCTTTGTTTCTGTGAATGAAGCAGAACATGAAAGGACAGTGATTTGATGACAAAGAAGAGGGGAAGTAACAAATGAAGGAGGTGTTGTTAGCTATCCAAACAGATGAGCTTGAAAAATGTTTCCAAGAATGGAACTGCAGATTTGATGAATGTTTTAAGTGTAATGGAGAGTACTTTGAAGGTGATAAGGTTGTTTAGTAAAAATCAAAGTTAAATACATAGCTTTAAAAAAAATAAAATTCCAGGTTTTTTTGTATATAGCAGACTATCATCTTACAAGGGGTGGACTTTTGGGACTGTTTTTAATATCTAACTTCTTGGGACTAGTTTGTTATTAACTCTTATAAAAGAAGTTATTGCCACAGATATGTATAACATCATTCATGGGCCATCTAGTTAAACATTTATTAACTCACCCCGATGGCACGACTGAAACTGCTTCTCTTTGGGGTGAACCATGTTCTATTAGCTGGTATTGATGATTTTATGAGTCTTATGGTCCTCAGGTTGGACACTGTTCACCTCTGAACTAGAAGGGAGACACAATTTAACTTGTGTGAAAGCAAAAGCAATACATAAAAATGGAGAGGTCAGAAAACAATCATGATGCTGAAGGAAAATACGGAGAACAAGTAACAGACGTAGACACTATTATATACAATCTGGCAACAAGTGTAATCTGTGAGTGGATGCATAGATACACACACAAGCTTAACTAATATGGATAGGAGAATTGGACTACACCCACGAATATACGTAGGTTTGACAGAATATCTTTGTACACATGTGTTTACCTTTGCTGTAAGTATATCTATGAATATTTTAGAGCCTACAGGGGGCAAAGTTATAAAAACTTTTTATAAGTAGAAGCCTTGTGGTAGTTACATAATTTCATGTCAACTAGATACATAGAATGTAGGGTGGAGTTTAGCCTTTCAATCAGGTCACAAGGTCACATTCACCAGGAGGATCCTGGGAACTTTCTCCCTTCCTCCCTGGAGGTAGAATGCACTCTCTCTCTGCTTCGCAATCCTGTTGACAAGCCACATGGAGCCACACTGATGGCAGCCAGAGCCCTGGAGATGCTTCCACCGCCTCTGGATCTATAAGACTTTTCATGCACCATCTGCATTCTTCCTGCATTTGGCATCATTGCATGCAGTGCATCTACAGAGGAATTTATGGACAAGAATCAGACATATGGGCTAGTATCAGACATATGGGCTAATATCAGAATTCTTGATCTGGACTGGGCTGTGCTGTTTTTCAATATACAATTTCTCTTTGATATAAAGCTCTCTCTTACACACATGAGTGTCCCTGGATTTGTTTCTCTAGTCAACCCGGACTAACACAAAGTTTGAGTGAATGAATTCTGGGTCTAGGTGCCCAGAATCATAGTCATGGGGGACAACAAGTTTAATTGACATCATAGTCCACAAAAACAATGTTCTATATCTTACATTAGTGAGTAGCTTGTGAGTGGTACTCTAAGGTGCAATTGTTGGTCTCTCCCTGTCCAGAGCAAAGAAGAATATAGGAAATTTAGCAATGTCTGGAAACAACTAGACCATACATATCTCAGCTTCTATAACCCTGGGACCAGAAGAACTTGATGGTGCCCACAACTGCTACCAACTTCTCTGAAAGGTATTACACTACAAAGTCCCAAATAGAGTGAGAAAAAAATGTGAAAGAGTACTCAAAATGATAAAGAAAGACCAGGTTTACTGATCAGATAGACTCTGTTGGAGCCCCTAAGATTATGACCTTTACGTACGTTCAGGCATGAACCTGAACACACCCCCATGATTCACTTTT
>NW_022103900.1:43091974-43096469 GCF_000313985.2 Echinops telfairi
AGAAAACACTTTACAAAAAAATAGAGATATAGAGGGTGATGGTAAGAATGCAGGATCAAGAGAGCGAGCGAGCGAGTGAGTGTGTGTGTGTATGAGAGAGAGAGAGAGAGAGAGAAAGAAAGCTTTTCCAAAACATCCAAATGTTTGACCCAAGCAAACTAATTGGCTTTCAACTGATTGGTTGTTCACATCAGATCACAAAATGGAGAAAGATGCCTTTGTCTTACACTCTGATAGAAAAACCAGCGCAACACCTACCAAACCAATGGGAATCATTATGTGGCGATGTTCACCCCTAACATTAAGCATCATGGTTTACTCCTTCTCAACTTGGAACCTGTATCCCCAATGCCACTGGGTCAGTTCTGTTTCATAGAAACCCCAGATAGGCTTTCAGAGTCTGTAACCCTGAGAGCACCGACACGCTCATCTTTCTCAAAGCAGCTGGCGATGAACCAGTGACCCTGGTTAGCAGCCCCATGCCTAACCTATTTGTTTGTTTGATAGATGCTGTCAAGTAGATTCCTACTCATTGGGACCATATGCACAACACAAGGAAGCACTGCTCAGACCCGTGACATCCTCACAATTGTTGTGAGCCCATGTTATGGTCTGTCTTGTTGGGGGCTCTCCCTGTTTATCACTGACTCACTTCTTTTCCAGGGACTGAGCATCCCCGATTTATCCTTCCTGATAACATATCCAAAGTGCATGAGACAAAGTCTTGCCAACAGTCCTTGGAAGGAACATTCAGGCTGTAGTTCTCCAAGACAGATTTGTTTGTTCTCCTGGCAGTGCGGGGTACTTTCATTATTTATCAAATGTATCGTTCGATCTCTGGCCTTATTTATTCTTCATCTTTCAACATGCATATGGAATGATTTGAAAATAATGACTTTGGTCGGATGCACCTTAGTCCTCAATAATGTGATATCTCTACCTTTTAACACTTTTAAAGAGCTCGTTTGCTGCAGGTTTGCCCTATGCAGTATGTTATTTGATCTCTTGACTGCTGCTTCTCTGAGCATAGGTTATGAATCCCAGCAAAAGGAAATCCATGATAAAGTTCTCTGTTTATCATGATACTGTTTGGAGTCCACCTTTCAGGATTTTTTTTTTGTACATTGAGTTTTCATTGATATTAATGATTGTGTTCTTTGATCATAAGTAAATACCTCAAGACCTATTGACTTTTAGCAAGCAAGATTGAGTTAAGTGCATTTGGCAGTTATGTGCATAATCATTTTACCTCTGATCTTGACTCTTGAGTTTTTCATATAGTTCAGCTTCTAGGATTATTTGCTCAGCATATAGATTGAATAAGTATGGTGAAAGGCTATACCCCTGATGCATGCCTTTCCTGATTTTACACCACGCACCATCCCCTCATTCTGCCTGCACGAGGGCAGCTTCTACCTGCGTACAATTGAGTGTTCTGGGATTACTTTTCTCCTTAATTTTATCCAAAGTTTGTTACAAGCCACAGTTAAAGGCCTTCGCATGGTCAATAAATCACAAGTCAACATCTTTGGTATTTTTGCTTTCAGGTTTCTGCTGAAAATGGCTTGAATTTCTTGCAGGTCCCTGTCAATATATTTCTGCAACTGCTTTTGAATAAACGTCAGCAAAATGTTACTTGTATTTGATATCAATGACCTTGTTCAATCATTTTTACATCACCTTTCTTAGGGATGGGCACAATATGGGTCCCTTCCAGCTTATTTGAAAGGGAGCTGTGTCCTCAATTTCTTGGCAAAGATAAGTGAGTGTTCTCAGTCCTTAATTCATTTGTTGAAATAGTTACATTGGTATTCCGTCAAGTCCTAGATGCTCATTTTCACTAATGTCTTCAATGCAGTCTGGACTTCTTCCTTCAATACCATTGATACTTGATCATATGCCAACTCTTGAAGTGATTGATAGGCTACCAATTCTTTCTTGGTACAGTGACTGTAATTCTTTCATGTTCTTCTACCCCTGACCTTTGTCAAAAGGCCGAGAAGTGATCTCTTCATTTTCTTCTGATACTTCCTATGTTACTCTTGCTTAAAGCATCCTTCAGTATTGCAACTTGATGCTTGACTTTTTCTTCAGTTCTTTCAGCTTGAGATAAGCTTGAGTGTACCAAAGGGGTTCTGGTGGAGTAGTGCTTACATGTTGGGCTACAGTCCACAGGGTTTGTAGTTTGAAACCACCAGACTGGGCTTTCTACTCCCATAAACAGTTACAGTCTTTACAGTCTTGGAAACACACACGGGCAGTTTGACCCTGCCCCATAGAGTAGCTATGAGTCAGCATTGGCTCTGCCCTGTAGAGTAGCTATGAGTCAGCATTGGCTCTGCCCTATGGAGTAGCTATGAGTCAGCATTGGCTCTGCCCTATGGAGTAGCTATGAGTCAGCATTGACTTGATGGCCGGGAGTGGGATGCTTTGATTTTTGACTTTTTAATTACAGGTCTTTGTACATTTCATCATAGTACTTTGTCTTCGTGAACTGCCATTTGAAATTTTCTGTTTACTTCAGTTCCTTCATCATTTCTTCCATTTGCTTAGGTTGCTCTACATTTAAAAGTTTTTTGAGTTTCTTTTGAGATCCTTTTTAGTGTTTTCTTTCTTTCTTGTCATTTTGATACCTTTGGTTTTCTTCCTACATGATGTTCTTAATCTCATCTCACAACTCATCTGGTCTTTAGTCATTAGTGTGCAGTACATCATATCTGTTCTTGGCATGGTCTCTAAATTCAAGTAAGATATTCTCAGACAGTATTTTGTGAACATGTTTTAAGTTTTTCATTGCTACCACCACTTACATAGATGCAATTGATGATATATATCGCACAATAGGAGCCTGCCCTTATTTTGACTGATGATATTGAGTTTCTTCATTGCCTCTTTCCACATTTGCAGTCAGTTTGATTTTTGTGTATTCCATCTGGTGAATATCTACATGTATGTTGTTGGAAATAAAGAGGCATTTTCAATGAAGAAGTCACTGGTCTTGCAAAATTCTGCCATGTAATCTTTGTTCTATAATCAAGACCATTTTTTAAAAAAACTACAGTTGCTTACTTTTTGTTTCCAACCCTTGCATTCCAATCACCAGCAGATATCAGTGCATCTTGATGGCATGTTTGAGCAATTCCAGGCTTCACAGCTTGGTAGAATTATTCATATTTTTCATCAGCAGATTTAGTGGTTTGTGGGCAAATTTGAAGAGTAGTTGTATTAACTGGTTTTCCTTATTTGTATATTATCTTCTCACAGACAGCATTATACTTCAAGACAGATCTTTACATTTTCCTTTTATTAGTAATTATGGCACCATTTCTCTGGAATCTGTTATTCTTGATGCAGTAGACCTGTAGACCAGTTAACTGAGTCAAAAATGCCAACGACAAATCACTTCAGTTCATTAGTACCTAGGATATCAATATCTATGCATTCCAGGTAATTTTTGTTGACTTCTAATTTTCCTAAATCTGTATTCTTACATTCCACATTCCTACTAGGAATGGATAGTTGCAGCTGGTTCTTCTCATGTAGAGTCATGCTTCATAACCAAATGACGGTCCTGAGAACTTGGCTACAGCCATGTCATTAATGTGACCCTATTGAGGAGTAAACTTTTTTCGAGTTGCATTTTGAGTACTTTCCAACTTGAGAGGTTCCTTTTCAGGCCCTGGAGAGACCATGTTCCACTGATCTTCATATGATTTCCAGTTGCTAGTCCCTCAGACACGGATCACTTATTCCTGCTTCTTAGCATATCTTAGTCCAGACGCTCCACTGAAACCTGTCCACTTTGGGTACTCCTCCTGAAATTTGAAATATTGGGGACATAGCTTTCAGCAATATGCAAGCCACCACAGCCCAACAAACTTATTAGTTCCTCATAAATCTCCCTAATTAAAGATATCTAAGCACAATTATAATGTCATAATTGTGCCTAATATGATACAACTACAACTGGAAATGTACTAACCTAGTTTATATCTTAAGTTTTATGAGTCATGGTAAAAGAAAGGGAAGAAAACAAACAAACAAAATACCTATGAAGGAGCTTATACAAGTTCATGGAAAAACGAAACTAAAAGATAGTGGAATTTACAAGAACTTTTAAAAGTCTCACATATGTACACATACATATGTGTAATAGAACAAGGAAGAAATATTCAGAAAAAATGACAGTCAGTCCTTGTTTCTGCAACTGATCAGATGATCAAAACTGGTACTTAGAATACGTTCTTCTACCACTCATTCGGTATTCCTTCTAGCCTCCACAGGCATCTGATCACTTTCTGCTGACTTCCATCACTGGGCCTGATAGTCCTAAGACACATACTAGGGGACTCTTCTTTACCTCCACTATGTTATACCCATTAGATTTTCTCTGGCTAATCAGGACCAGTCAGAGCAGACAATATAGTAACCCCCTTTTCTCCTGTTGATCCATGGGCACGAGGAGCCTCAAGTGGTTGGGTGGGAACTAATTTCT
>NW_022103900.1:43098717-43099651 GCF_000313985.2 Echinops telfairi
AGAAGTCCCTTTCTAATTAATTACTTTGTCATTGGGTCTTCTATATATTTTTCTTTCTAATTTATCTCAGGTGACAGTTCTGTGTCAGGATGTCTTGAGCCTTAGTTTAGGCTGGGTAAAATGTTGCATGATGTCCCTCCCCAAGCTGTGCCTACCTAGCCTGGCCTCAAGATTGAGCCAATCACCAGGCTCATTCTCTCAGGGCTCATTAGCAGACAGAATTTTCATTCTTAGCAAGCAGAGTATCATGCCCTTAGTAGTCCTATCCCTGTCAGTTTTTGACGAAGCAACACCATATGTTGGACACTGGTTAGCATTTATATCACCTCCTTGAGAACAATTTCCATGCCCTGCAAAGTATCACCACCTAACTGGTACCATAACTGTGTTCTTAGAAGGCCATTGCATTGTTCTAGCGACAGCTTCTTCAGGGTGATGGGAAACATCATAAGACCAGGGTCGTTTGTAAGCAGGAATCCACTACTACTTGGCATTTGCTATGAATTCAGTTTCCTGGTTGGCGGCAACGTTGTGTGAGATATTGTGATGGTGGGGTAGGCATTCTGTAAGTCCACAGATGGTAGTTCAGACAGGAATGCTGTGTGCAGGGAAGGCAAATTCCTACTCAAAGTAAGAACCAAATGCTGCTCTTTCCATAGAAGGGGCCCAATGAAATCGGGGGCCAAAGGCATGGATAGGACACTGCAAGGAGCAGAGCCAGAGGAAGCCCTCACGGTGGGTTTTGCTGCGTGCAGATCGGGTGCCCGAGTCTGCGTAGTGAAGTTGACTGTAGGAGAGGAAGCCCATGCTGATGAGCTTAATGCACAACCTCTATTACTGCCACAAGGGCCGCTTTGTTCTTGAGCTCACCAGGTCATGAGAGAGTGGCTGTGGGAAGAAGGCGACTGGTCTCCACAGAAAGCATCATCCTAGC
>NW_022103900.1:43100310-43101620 GCF_000313985.2 Echinops telfairi
GTGGATGATACACCTGGAGACGGATAGAGGAGCCGTGTCTTGGTTTCTAAGACCTTTGGAAATAGTGTTTTCTGCTTGTCTTAGGTGACTCCTGTGACAGGGTCATTTGACCTCTGTGGGTTGAGACCCACAGGTTGAGAACCATTGCTATAGAGGACGTCTGGGACTTTAATTAAAAAAAAAAATTTATTGGGGGCTCTTACAGATAGTAAAACAATCCATAAATAGATTAGTTCAAGCAACTTGTACATATGTTACCATCATCATTTTCAAAACATTATCTTTCTACTTGAGCCCTTATTATCAGCCCCTCTTTTTTTCTCTTCCCTCCTCCATCCTCCCACTCTGGTGAATCCTTGGTAAATTATAAAGTATTGTTATTTTCATATCTTACACTGTCTCCCTTCACCTATGTTTCTGTTGTTCATTCCCTTTGGGGTGGGGGTGGGGGTTATAATTTGTCTTCAGCAGTTGAGTTGGGAAGGTGAGCTTCATAGAATGTCAGGTTATTAGAACAAAGGATTCTTGCGTTGAGGGAGGGCTTGAGTGGAGGCTGAGACCATGGGCATTTTAACACATATTATTTTTTATAGCAACACTTTTTGATTGACCCTTGTACCTGAAGGTTCTACATCCTTCCTTCGCCATGAACCTGGGGAACATTTTTGGTGGCCCCATAGACTGGCGATGGTGCATATCTCTGTCTACCTCTAGCAGGCCATGCCCTGAACTGCTGTCCTTAGAAATGAAGCAGTAAGAAAATGAATTGATGTTCGCTCCACCTACTTTCACACGGACAGTTGAGCTAACGCAGCAAAAATATAAAAAGTAAATAAGCGAGAACTCCAGAACATGAAAAATCAACTATGGAAGTCCGGGCTTCAATAAACATAATTAAGAGTTACTTCCACCAAAAAATGCTCTGTAAATCAAAAGCGTTGCTAACCAGAAGTGTCATAATTACTGCCACAAGGACATACTGCTTGGTGAGT
This sequence comes from Echinops telfairi, assembly GCF_000313985.2. Taxonomy (NCBI): domain Eukaryota; kingdom Metazoa; phylum Chordata; class Mammalia; order Afrosoricida; family Tenrecidae; genus Echinops; species Echinops telfairi. The sequence continues at coordinate 43,101,303 of NW_022103900.1, forward strand.
CCCACAGACAATGGACAATGTTGGCCCATGGTTTTCTCAGGACAAAGAGCCATTGTGACCAGGAGTGTCGTCTCAGTGAGCAGGTGAGCGGCCTTTTGCTACTCCAGGGCTGTGAGAAGCTGCCGAGAGACTCTTTCCCCCTTTTTATGCCAGGAGACCTGGCCATTTCTTTCCAGTTCCAGTAGATACCAACTTCCTGCTTAAACTCAGCTTTAGCCAAGCGTCGACAGCCCTTCTCAGTCCCCCGGGCACCTACCTTTGGTTGAGTCATCTCCTTGCCCTCCCTGACGTGAATATGTCTCTCTCTCTTTTTTTAAT
>NW_022103900.1:43103803-43114610 GCF_000313985.2 Echinops telfairi
GTAGAGTAGCTATTTAGTTGTTTATGCACAGCATTACCACTGTGGTCAGGAGCTTCAGAGCCTTTACCCACCATGCCCAACATGGCTTATCCCTCATTAGACCTTGTATTCTGCCTTAGTTCCAGCCAGCCTTGTTTTGAGAATACTGGTCCCTGGAACAGGACTCCAGCTCTCAGCTTTATGGCCCCGCCCTACAGTGGTGTTAGAAACGTTTGTCTAATGCCCCACTCAAAAGCACACAGAGGAGAGTGACAGTAGATAGACCATTTCCAGAAGGACGTATCGCGGTGCAAACAAAAGGGCACCCTGAATCGGCAACATCTTAACTGTTCTGCTCACCTACTACACTCTGTCTATGGAGGCAGGTTGTACCCACAGAGTGCTGGTTTCCAGGCTTGCAACCTTGCACCTGTTTCTCACATCCCATCCTGGGCAAGCCAGTGAAGGGCTATGCTGGGAACCTTGGAGAAAAGGTGGCAGAGAACCTGCAAGTGGTTCATGAACCTCAGTGAACACAGCAATGACTGAAAAGTGGAGGATCAGGCACTCTGTGATACATTGAGCATGTCTCCCATGATCTCTGGAATGGGAAAAATGTGGGGGGAAATTCCCACATTGCTGGGAATGATGTGTGTTATACAGGGTACTTACAGTGATTTATGGTATTATAGACGGCAGCAGCATTGCCTGCTAGCATGGTCTGCGATGACTGAAATATTCTGCCCTTGCTCTATCCATATGGTGGCCAGTCACTTCATGGGACTACTGAGCACACGTAAAGAAACTAATGTGACTGAAGACATGGATTTTTGTTTCATTTAATTGAAATATAAACAGCCACATGCGGCTACCATATTGGACACCATAGGCATGGACAGTCCTTGCTATGGATTGGAGGGGGATGGAGAACTAAAAGGGAAGCCCTAAAAGGGATTGCCAGTGTGGGCCTGGTTGTTGGTGTGATGGACCCAGGCAGAGCCAGCCTAGAGTTCGACTTTGCACAGGTCCTTTGTAAGATGTTGGTTGCCTTAGATTCCTGGTGGGAGGAAATAGCTGCATATTCCTGTGAGGATCAATTCATTCAAACTCACCGCCATTACGTCAATGGAGATTACGATACTGACCCTCTAGGACAGGGTAGAGCTGACCCTGTGGCTTTCTGAGACTCCGTATGGTAGCCGAAAGCTCCCTCTTTCAATTAGCAGTCCAACATGTAACCACTGTGCTACCATGGCACTGGGGAGACTGTATTTACAGAGGGACTGGCTATGAAGCCAGGTCCAGGCCTAGGGGGCCCCTGCAAAGAGTGCAAATCCCAAAGGGGACAGCAACAGAGACATTGGTGCTCTTGGGCCCGATGGAGTAGGGGACTGAACTCAAAGGAGGAAGTTTAGAGAATGTCTACTTTGGAAGAGTGGGGAACACTTCACAAGGGGAGCCTGGAACAAAAATTCCAACTTCACTCTGTTCTTGCTTTCTCACCGCCTGCTGTTCCCATTGATTAAGTCCAAAGGGCAAGCAGCAGTTAGTGCCCTGCTGATGTGGAGACTAGATCAGAGAGGGGCTCTACAGCAGGCAGCGTAGAATCAGTAGGTTCCATGTTCCCTCAGTACCCGGGGAGGGGGAGGTGCACACCCACCTGGGTTCAAGCTGCAGGCCTAGTAGGCTGACGTGGGACTCATCAGTTGTGGGGATTTTGTGCCTCAGAACTGATCGGAGTCAGGCTCTATTTAGGTCGGTGGTTCATGGTTCCATTTTCTCTGCCCCACTCTCATCCAGACTGCATTTAAAACAGGTGGTTGGCTTTTTGTTTTGTAACCTCTATTTCCTGTTGCTCTCAGTCTTCTGTTCTCTCCCTGACTCCTTTTGACTTCCTTGATGTTTTTCCACAATCACACTCACAGAGGTGTCACACTGCTCTGTGACCAACAGGTTAGCAGGGAGATCAAAAGCAAACACTTCCATTTAATCAGGAGAAACCATAAAGGTCTCTCTCTCTAAAAACAAAAACCAGCAAACAAATGAGATGTGAAGTAGTTTGAAGCATTTTGCTTTGAGTTATTGAGATGTTTTCTTGATATTAGCTGATTACATAAACATCTAAGCCTGTGCCCCTTCTGCCACAGGTTCATTGCAGAAGAATCTGCTGCTTCTGGCTCAAAGTGTGTGCTTACTGCCCACCCCACCTGGATCATTGACCCCATCGATGGGACCTGCAATTTTGTGCACAGGTAAGTGTGGTATACAACACCCCCACCCCGTCAGTGTTTAAAATGTCCTTTTCTCTAAGTGTTCTCTCTGCAAAAGCAGAATTGTTTTTGCCAGGAATATATATGCAAAAAGAATCCTGATACCACAATGGTTAAGTGCTGGCTGCTAAAATAGGTGACAGTTCAAAGCCACCAGTGACCCCTCTGGAGAAGAGACTTGGAGATCTGTTCCCTTAGAGGTTCTGAGTTAGGGAACCCCATGGGGCAGTTGATGACTCTGAGTTGGAATTGATTGGCACACAACAACAACAACATAGAAACAACTCTCTGTATAGGCATTCCATGGTCATTAAAAAGATAGTCCTGTGTCCTGTTTGTGAGGGGCTCAGAATATGTTAAAAATTACTACTTGCTTAAAAACTATTGTTTACATTTAAAATGCTGGGTAGGCCTTAAAGACTCTTTATTAAACCCACTGGAGGAAACACAAGATTGAAAAAATGAAACCAATGAGAGGGTAACCCCAGGGAAACTGGGCCATCAGACCGAGTTGCACTTTGGGAAAGAGGAACAAACCAAGATAGGATGGGAATTTTGCTTGGAAGCAGCTGGCCGCCCCTGACTGGTTCCCTGTCTGTTTGGGCAGGCCACAGCCAGAATGTATGTGGGGGTGGCTACAGGGCCCTAGGCGGAAGTGAGGCAAGGGCGTGCAGACCTGGGGGGCTGCCCTAGCTGTGAGGATATGAAAAGGATATGGTCTCAATATGTTCTCAATGGAGGGGGAGGCGTGTGCCAGACTTTAAAGCTCGAAGCAGAACCTAAACACCTAAACGCGCGTGTCCAGGGCACAGGTGTTTTCCACAGGGTGGCTCTCAGGTTGTAATGTGAGTGAGAATCCTACAGAGTGATGAAATGATCAAATACTATCATGAATGGAACATGGAAGCAACATTCTGTTGAAGACAGTTCCCGAAGTAGCTGCTGCCATACAACTGCAAAGACCTTCAAGCCAAATGCAGAAGGTGGTTCTTGCCTGAAAGGAGAGTATCGAAACCGTGTTTCCCCGTGTTTTATTAACAATGCAAAGGCATTTGCTATGTGGATCGTAACACATTATGGACGGCATTGCGAAAAGTGGGACTTCAAGAACATTTATGTGTGTGCATTCAGAGCCTTTACATAAAGCAGGAGGCAAGCACTCGAACAGAACAAGGGGATCCCCTTAGTGGCTGAACATCAGAAAAGATTTGCAGCAGGGCCAGATTCTTTTGCTCTGCATGGGTCCTTTGAATCGTTTGTGGGAACATGGAATTCAAAGAAAGCAATCTGAAATGCAAATCTTTATTTCTCAACATAAGTTCCATCAAGGTCAAGATATATTTTTAAGTGATGATACCAGCCACTTAGTCTATCCCTGAAGGACTGAGGGTCCTGAGGTAACCATGTCAGTCTTTTTCATGGTTAACTGAAGAAAGATCCATGCCTTTAAAGCAATTAAGATTCAGAAACGAAGGAGCCAAATCAGGTCTGTAAGTTGGATATCTTATGATTTCCTTTCAAAATACCTAGTAGAAAAGGGCTCTCTGGAGACTCTTTTTTTTTTTCTTGATAAAGCTTTTGCTACCTTTCTCAAAAACTCTCATTATAACAGATTTTATTATTCTTTGCCTCTAGTAAGTCAACAAGTAAAAGGCCTTGAGGAGACGCATCTCCCCCCACATGGTTGCCTTGACCTTGCTCTAGTCTACTCTGCTTTTGCTTTGACTGGCTACTGCCCACTTCTTCGTAGCCACTGCTTTGGTTGCACTCTGTCTTCAGGAGCATTCTGATAAGTTGTGTTTCATTGCCTGTCAAGATACTTTGAAGAAACGCTTTAGGATGTTCATACCACTTGCTTACAATTTCCTTGAAAGCTTTGCACATATCTGCTGCTGATCTAGGTGCAGTAGTTTCAGCATCAATTCAGCACAACATTTGCTCAACTTTAATTTTTTAGTCATAAAAATGTAAGCTGAACCGGTTGAAGGATCTGTGATGTTGACTATTGCTTCTGCTTGTAATCATCAGGGTGTTTTTTTTTTCAATTAAGACAAGAAAAAGATCACTTTTCCTTGAAAATTGATGTGGGTAGTATTCAACTGGAGGCTTCACCATCTTGTCCCATCTTGAAACAAGCTAGACATTTGTAAATTGCTGCTTTCTTTGGCGCATTGCCCCCTAAACTTTTTGTAAAGGATCACTGATTTCACCATTCTTCCACTCAAGCTTCACCATAAATTTGTTGCTTACTCTTACTTCAATTTTATCAGAAAGAGCTCTTTTCATACATATACCTTTTCTTTTTTAGTACCTCAAAGTAAATCTTGCCCTGACATGTTAAAACAGGGTAAAGTTTGTTTTGGTTTCAAAATTTACTGAATTCCATGCAGGAGTTTTTGCGTAATATCTATTTTCCGTTAACTTTTTGAAGACTCCTTGGACTTATTCAGTCTATATGCTGAGTAAATAATGCGAGAAACAGGGCTATATGAAGAAGAATGTGGCCTCAAGGTGAGAGGAAGGCTCATTAACTATGTGCAGTATGCCATTGCACAACCTTACCCCCTGAACGTGAACAAGACGTGAAGCATTTCTAATGATGACCAAAGACTGAAGTCTTCAGTACGGACAAAATCTGAACAGAAACAACATAAAAGCATCTGCAACTGGGCCAACGAATAACATCAAAATAAATGGCAAAGAGATCAACGTTGCGAAGGTTTCGGTCATCTTCCCTGTGCATCCGTAGTCCACACCCATAAAAGTAACAGCAGCAAACTACAGGTAACTCCGCCGAGAGAACCAGCTCTTTGACAAACCAGAGGTGTCACTCACTTTGAGGAGGATTATGGAATGCTTCATGGCATGGTGCTTAGGAGTTGGGCTGTCGTCCTCAAAGTGTGAAGTTTGAGACCACCAGGCACTCCACAGGAGAAAGACAGCGTTTTTTCTCTCCCCTAAAGAGACAGTCTCAGAAACCCACAGGGTCAGTTCTACTCTTTCCTATAGGGCAGGGGTGTCAAACTCAATTAAAACGCGGGCCATTTGGTGCCACAGGCAAAATTCACGCGGGCCAAAGCACATTTACAAACTTTGTTAAATTTATATTGTGAAGTGAGGATTCAGGAATATGGATAGGATAATTAAAACACTCTTTAATTGCTTTTATTTAAACATTATTTTATTTTATCTATTTATAAAATTCGAATTATTCTTTTTTACCCGAAACTTGCCAGCACTTTCCTCCTGCTAGTTTTCACTTACCTCTTATGTTGTGATCGGAAAATACAACAAAGTAATTAATAAAAAGCACAAATTGTTGGACAGCTGACAAACGTGATGCACATATGGCTTCCAAACGTCGCCGGAACTGAGTCAGCGCATTTATATACGTCCACAGGCCCCCGGAAAAGGCACTGGGCCACAAGTATACTCGTCTTCAGTAGTTCAAGGGTTAACGAGGGAATTGTGTGTACAGTATCGCCTCGATCTCCCCTAAGTGCTATTTTCTTTATAACAATTTTTTCTATCTTCATTTTATTTCAGAGCATCGTGGGCCACAAAAAATTACTGTGGGGGCCCGTGGGCCGCCACTTTGACACCCCGGCTATAGGGCCATCATAAGTTAGTGAGGGTTTTTTTTGGGTTGCATCTAACCCAAGGTCTCTTTGGTCACAATGCCTGCGAGAGCCGGACAATGAATAAGGAAGACTGAAGAGGCAGGGGTGTGTTGGAAACAGGGTGTTGGTGTGGAGTGCCCCGTTGGCTGTGTTTCAGCACACCTGAAACAGTTCTTTAGAAAGGAGGGCGACAACAGTTGTTTTGGCTTACTTTTGGATGTTATCCGAAAGAACCAATCCCTGGAGAAGGCCACCTTGCTTGGTAACGTAGCTCAGGGAACAAGAGGACTCTCGTCAGCAACGTGATGGGCTCGCTGGTTGCCACAAGGACTCTAACAGAGTACAGATCATGAGGCTGGTGCAGGACTAGGCAACAGTTGGTTCTGTTATGCATTGAGTCACGGTGAGTCAGACGTGACTCGAAGCCACCTGACGACAAAGTCATCCCTGAACAGCTTTTGCAGAATGGTCCTGACGTGGCAAGCCCGGGCAGGGACCTGAATGCATTTCTAACCAGTTAACATGTGACCTTTTGAGGTAACAGGATAGTGTCATTTGTTGATTGTTTTTCTCTTTAGGTGTTTTTCCCCAAATGGAAAATCTTTTCTTTTTGTTTCACTCATCCTTCCAGTGATAAGGGGACTGGGGCGGAGCTGTGCTTCGTGAGCAGTCACTCGCCCGACCATTTGAGGGTCTTTCAGGACCCTCTAGAGCCAAGGTGTCCTGGGATTTTATTCTCTGCAACCCAGCAGGGAATGTGGGGTCAGAGAAACAACTTGGAAGACGCAATTTTAAAAACAAGCTGTATTAGTGACTTTCATATTTCTAGAGCACGGGGCTTTCTACACCTGTACAGAGACACAGTGTTGGCACTCCCTGGGGCAGTTCTACACTGTCCTGTAGGGTCGTTGTGAGTCGGCATCGACTCATGGCAGTGGTTTTGTTTGTTTGGCTAGTTCCGGAACACTTGGAGGATTACCGCTACAGAAGTAAGCACTGGCTAAAGGTATCTGACAGCCCTTTTGTAACTGCAGCACAGATGTGAGCTACTCGATCATGTCCCCCAGTGCTGGGCCTAAAGCTGGTGGGAAATGTTCTCCTGACAGTGGGACTTAGAGGAAAGCACGTTACGGCCTACTTTCCTAAGGAGCCCGCAGGTAAGCAACCCAGCCTTGCAGGCTCCTGCCCACATCAGTTACCCCTCTGGTTTGCATAAGATTGAGTTCTTTTTTTCCTGTAAGGCAGCAGTATCCAACTCTCCCTTTTTCTGCCAGTTTTTGAATTCTGATGATCTTCACTTAAAGGAGAGAGATCATTTGAAGACACTGAGCAACCGTAACAAGTCTCAAAATTGCAAGATGACAACCATCTTCCCAGCTCTCCTGCTGTTGGCCGGGTAGAGCTCCAGTAGGAAACAGGGCCAGGAGAGGATGTTATTGTCATCGAAGGTAGGCCAGGGTCAGGCCTGTGGCACTGCTTCTCTGTCTTTCCTCATCCCCAGGATGGAGGTCCTCCCTTTCCTGGAGCTATCTGATATCAGCTCAACTAGGTCTTTGGATAACACTCTTAATTGGATGGGCGTGAGTGCATTACATCAGTTGTATTTGACGTTGCTTTCAAGTTAGCTATCTGACAAGCATTGTCAGCTACTCTTCTTGTGTTGCACACAGTTGTTAAATTGTGGAAGGTAGTTAAACACAATGAAAAGAAAGCCAAAGCCTCACTTTGTAGAAAGGGCCCTCTCTCCGTCAGCGACATGGCCACACAGGAACTGCTGAGTGCGTTAAGTTGGGCAAAATCATTTTTGTTTTTCAAGTGTCATCCCCCCTATTTTCCTTGCAGATTCCCAACCGTGGCTGTCAGCATCGGGTTTGCTGTGAACCAAGAGGTACTTGGCATCCACCCTACTTCCTTCTCACTCTCTGAGAGCCCATGACTGTGTGCTGTTTATGTCTCTGCTTTTTGCTTCCATCTCTGGGCTCCTGTTTTTCTCTCCTCACCATATGCAATAATCTAATTATGTGTTTTTCCAATCTTGAAAGATAAACTCAAGGAAGTAAACCAACCCAGGCAGATTTGGGTGTGGTTGGGTATTGCATTGAAGGTTTCTGTCGGAATCCTGCCTGCGTGGCACACGTTTGGTCTCCATAGGATCTCTGAGCTTGCCAGCCCAGTCACCAACAAAGCAGCAATGTGGTTATTTCAGGATTCTCCTAGGAGTCCTGGTGATGTAATGGCATCAGCAGGTCAAGCCCACTAGCCCCCTCAAAGGAGGACGATCAGAATGTCAGTTCCTGTAAGGATAAAATGCCCGGAAACCCAAAGGGGGCAATCTAGCACATCTTCAGGTCTCTGAGTCAGAGAGGTTTGGTTGGTTTGGTCCATGCCTTCTACTCCAACCATGTCAGAGGGTCAGCATAACAGACTGAGGATGACCGGCAAAGCCTTTCAAGTCAATTTAAACTATAGCCCTTAGACAAAGCTTTAGTGTCTTTGCACTTCTTGTGGTCTTATTACATAGGGCTAGATGCTCTGTGTTTTCAGCTTAATCCCTCAAATTAGCAAAAGGTTTCTAGCGTGAAAGCAGAAGTTTATGCTCATTGAAGAATGTTCAAGTTAAAAAAAAAAATCAGGAGTTTTAATGCTGTCATTTGAGAGGGACTGACCAGGATTGATTATGGGTGAAGTGTGTTTGTAGTCTTGGCAGGCTCCCAGTGACCTCTCTCCTCCCTGCCAGCCAAGCCTCTGTGTGCCTCCCTCCCTTCCATCTGCATACTCCACAAATGCAGAGGCCCCCATGTGGCTGCCTGGATCCACCACAGGCTCAAGCACCAATTCAACACTAAGGTGGATATGGATCTGAGAACTCCATTAAAGCTGAGTATGCGGGGAGAGGTACGGGTAAACATTTCCCGAAGGTAGTGGGTTATCAGTAAACCTTGACTGACCTACCCCTCTGGAAACCAGCCTTGCACTCCAGGCTCTGGACCCCGTCTGCCCCCAAGGGCAGGCAGGGCCTGCCTTCGCATTTGGCTGGGTGTGTCTCCTCGGTGTCCAACCCCAAAGTCGATCACACTGCTTGTTGTCCCATCTGCATGGTGAGCAGTGCATAGAGGACAGGAGCAAACGCTGGAGGAAGTGAGGGAGCACGATTGCATAGGGCACCTCATCGCCATTTCTCTTTTCCTACTGTGGGAGCTCCAGCCGGCCTGCTCTTCTCGCCAATCAGTGAGGCAGCTTCTAGCCACCGCGGGGATGAGCTTCTTTGGGAAATTGCACTCTTCCTGGGCTGTCCTTGGTGTCTGTGACTCTGTCAGTGGTGCAGGTGTGTTCGTAATTCATCATGCATCAGCCACTTTGAAGATTTCCTCTGCGGGACACAGTAGCCCTCCCTTCCCCACCTACACGCACGCATGCACACACACACACACACACACACACACACACAATAAGACTTCCTAAAGCATTCTTTTTTCCCATAACTGTTAGTTACAATTGCTTAGTTACTATATTAATGTCGATTTTACTTTATTGCTATTAAATATAGTTTTTTTTTATAAAAAGGAAGTTGTATTTTTTATCCAGGTCTAAGTGAATCTAGATAGTGATGGTTTAAAACTCCTTCTCAGAACGTACCGTCCAGTACTTAGCCACTGCAGTAGTTTTAACACCACTTACAGTAGCTTCGTCTTTGAATGTTGTGTCAAATAAGTGACTACACTTGTTTTGTGTCCTGCCCCTATCTTCACAGCTGGAATTTGGAGTGATCTACCACTGCACTGAGGAGCGGCTCTACACAGGCCAGCGTGGTCGGGGCGCTTTCTGTAATGGCCAGCGGCTCTGGGCCTCCAGAGAGACAGGTGGGCCTCTTGCCACTATCTCAGCCTACTTAGGGAAAATGTAAACGGAATATGCCCCGAAGTCAATGCTGCACCAGACAGCAGTAATGATCTCCTGCTGATGGTTTGGTCTTTTTTAAGGGACATTATAAGAAACCTTTTAAACAATTCCTTTTCTTTTTTTTTTTGATTAATCATTTTATTGGGGCTCATACAATTCATCACAATCCATACATACATCAATTGTGTAAAGCACACTTATACATTTTTTGCCCTCATCATTCTCAAAATTTGCTTTCCGCTTGGGTTCCTGGAATTAGCTCATTTTCCTTTTTCCCCTCCCCCTCCCTCCCCGCTCCCCCCACAATTCCTTTTCTTAATGTGTTCAAGAACATTAAGTAGATCCATTCTACTTTGAACTCCAATCTTTCATCTTTCAGGCTAAAGGAAACTCATTTGCAGCCATGGTTCGGTTTTAGCGGGCTTGGCAAATACATGGCCAGTAACAGAGGGACAGGCATGCTGGCTTCCATGCTCAAGTGGCTTCAGCCAGGCCCTGGTCCCCACCTGCAGTTCACTCTGGCCGCAGGAATAAGTCATGTGAGCAAATGGTGTTTTCACACATCTGAGAAGTGTCTTGGACATTTTGGTATTATTCATTCAAGCAAGGTCTCAGGGACCCCCAGAAGCTTCTATAAAGTTTCCCATGGCAACTAAGGTATCTAAGCTCCTTGTACCTGCCATCTCTCCAAGTGTCAATTTAGGGTTTCCCCCCATTCTTGCAGCTTTTCTACCCTACTGTTTAAATGACTGATATGCTACTGATATTTTATTGCATTGTGAGTCAGGTATAGTGGGGAACCCAAAATTGTAAGGCAGAGGAGAAGAGTCCCTGACCAGTAGCATAAGGAGTAGCAATACTCAGAGAAGTGAGGTCATATGAAAAAGAATGTGGCATAAGGATCAGAGGAAAGCATATTATAACCTGCGATACACAGATGGCTTGCTGAAAGTGAGGAGGACTTAATGTACCTGCTGATGGAAGTCAAGGATGGAATCTTTTTTGGACTATGGATTACAACTCAGTGAAAAGGAACCC
>NW_022103900.1:43115158-43116030 GCF_000313985.2 Echinops telfairi
ACCAAGGTGAGTGGCAAGTCACAAGTCACCAAGGTGAGTGGCAAGTCACAAGTCACCAAGGTGACTTGATGGCCCCTACAAACAGCACAGCAGTAGCTCCCTATCACCATCTTTTTGTGCTTGGAAAAGTAGAAAGCACAGCTCCCGTGGACTGGCATGTTTCTGAGGCTGAATGCCCCTAAATCACCACCGCCACCTGTTATTTCCATCCACCCATCATCAGCTTCAGACTCCAGGTCTCAGCACTTCTGCGCTATCCTTCATCCTTACGGCGACCCTCTGTATGCATTCTCTCCTTGTACGTGTTATTGTCATGCAGTAGATATAACAATTGCCATCCCATCTGTTTTAAGTGTTTTGCATCAGTCATTTATGTTGTGCAACCTTCACCAATATATTTCCAAAAATGTTCCATCACCCCAAATCAGGAACTTAACCCACTTGAATCAATAACTCCCCATTCTGTCCTCCCCACCACCTCTGATAACAGCGAATGCAGGTTTCTCTCTATGCATTTTCCTATTCTAGATATTTTGTGGGACGAGGGACCATGCAGTATCTGCCCTTTCCAACTACTCTTTCCCAGTCCTTTTCTCGCTTCCTTTCTTTATTGTCTCTCTTTATTCTGCCATTTCTTCCTCTCTGGGTAACAATCAGGTTGCCTCCCTAGATGGTCTCAGAAGCTGTGAAGAGGCATCGGTGCAGTCCCTGCCCTTCATCACTTCTCCACTAGTGAGTGAGCCTCTACAACACTGAGAGCAGAGTCCTCCCAGTGAGCACAGAGTCCTCCCAGTGAGCAGAGTCCTCCCAGTGAGCACAGAGTCCTCCCAGTGAGCAGAGTCCTCCCAGTGAGCACAGAGTCCTCCCAGTGA
>NW_022103900.1:43116318-43140119 GCF_000313985.2 Echinops telfairi
GGGGCCATACCTGTAGCTGTACCGTGTACCACGTGAAAGTGGAGAACAGAACTGCTGGGAGAGTCAGGGAGAGGGAGACACAGAAGTGGCTATTGTGAACACCGGAGAACACCACCCAGAGCAGAGAGGAAGGGTGGAGGACAGCAGAGGCTTCACAAGTAGAAATCAGCAGGTCTTGCTACCCATTTCCTGCTTCAAAATGTCAGAGGGATTTCAGAGCAGTCTCCAGCCTTGTCCCACTTCTCTCTCTCCCAGAAATGTTTTGTTTGGCTGTGTAAAAACTAGCCTTAATTATAATGTAGTATGCTATTAAAATTTCTTTAGATGAACGTTGTTCTGTATTCCATATGATTATAATGCTGACCTCTATTTACAAACACTCCAGCTCCCTGATTGACTAACTGTGTGGCGTAGGCATTCATTACAACTGCACGTCCCAGGCTCTGGCTCATCTCAGCCTCAGAAGAGCAGGCACTTTAACTGGTCCATCCGTTGGCACTTGATAAGTGTGAGTAAAATGAAGACGTGTATTACTCAGACACCATGATGAGACCTGCCCTCAACAATACGAGGACATCCTCTTCTTTACACCATCGCTGTACTCATGGTCCCCAGCCCTTCCCAAGTTGCCCATATTCCCAAAGTTTATTTATTATTGGTATTTAAAAAATTCTGATGTGTAAGGCCCAGCGTGTTACTGCCAACCAGAGTGGTTTTCTTTTTATGGTGACTGGATTTCTGTAGAAGGTGATATAGTGCACCCTTTAGCAGCATGGCCTTTACTGGTCCTACAACTTACTGTCAAATTCAGATTCTGCCAACTTCCACGTGTGTGACTTGCCCAAGTAAATAAATCTCTCTGAGCCTTTGCCCTCACATATAACACGAGGATGAGGATGATATTAATAATAATAATAATAATAATTTTGAGGATTAACTCTTTAATGTCTAATCTTAATAGAAGATACCTTCATTCTCATCTCTTTTGTATTCAGTATGTTCTAATATCTTCTTTTGATTAAAATATATTGTGTTAATTGTTCAGGGCTACTACAACAGAAATACCACATGGATGCACTTTCATTTTACTAACAACAAGCAAATTTGTTCTCGCAGAGGTTAGAAGTGTGCATTCAGAGCCCTGACGTGAGGAGAAGGCTTTCTCTGTGTGTGAGCTCTGGAAGAAAGAAGGCCCTTGTCTCTCTTCATGTATCTTGGATCAGTCTTTCCCTGGGAGCAGATTCTCAGAGCAGGGATCCTGAGGTCAATGGACACTCTCTGCTCCAGACTCTTTATTCGTGGTGGTAATCAGGCCCCTTTTCCTCCAGTCCGCTCACTCTTGGACATCAGGTCCATCTTGAAGGTAGAGAGGTATTGCAGGCCGCACTCCAGAGACACTCCTTACAAGGGATCAAGGCTGTACCCTGCCTGTGGGTGTTGCATTCCACCTTAATCCTGCCTCATATTTAGGATAAAGAACATAGCCTAATGATCACTGACAAAACTTAATCCTGCCTGCGTATTTGCCATGCATTGCAAATGGAGGATAATTACACTGGATCATGTCATGGAAGCTGGTTATAGCCATTACTTAATCAACACAATTACTGCTAAGCCACGAAGAATCATGGCCTAGCCAGGGTTGGCACATAATTGGGGCCATTTACTTAATTTAGAGAAATTCATTTTTTAAACATTTATTTTACATAAAAGAAGTATATTTTTTCAAAGTCAGATGCTCTTTAGTCCTCCCAGTCAGAGCCTTGCTTTCCAGTACCCTACAAGAGGGCATGTGCCGTAGATTTACCTGATCACCTCGTCTTGGTTACTTAGCTACTGCTCCCATGAGCATTGAGGGTAGATCCAAGCAAGACAGAATTTGTGACTACTTCAAACTTTGCTGCATTTATCATGGTGTTACTGTTGGTCCACTTGTGAGAAGTTTGCTCTTCTTTACACCGAGTCTTCAGTATTACGTACTGAGTGTGATACTTCAGTAATACATACATTCTTGATCTTCATCAGCGAGGGTCTGGGTGACTGCGTGTTTGATACTTTACCATTTAATCCACTGCAAAAAGTACTGCTGTGCCCTCCAGGTGGCAGTACTTTGCAGGGCTGAGGCAGTGTGTTCCAGGAGTCTGCATATGCTCCCAACCAGTGTCCCAGATGTGGTGCTGTTTCTCCAAAAGCCCGAGTTCACTGGTCTAGGGACCAAAGGGTGGAAATAGAAGTGGCACCACATTTCCCTAATGATGTACTTGCAAATTTTTTGCTTCCTATTCCAGCAACCCTAAATGCTGCAGGTCTGGAAGTCTTGGTTCCAAAGGGAACAACACTGCCACCTTTAGACACAATATTGACTCCACTGAGTTGGAGGTTCAGACTTCCCTGTGGCCACTTTGGGCTCCTCACCCCTCTGGATCAACAGGCAAAGAAGGGAATTACTGCATTTGCTGGTGTGTAGCTATTACATCAGGGAGATAACAAAGAGTATGTCTGGAATATAGGGAATTCTCGAGTACTTGGGATTCCCTAGTCTCTTTTTTGAGTCTTTTAGTACTACCATGACCACATGACTACTAATGACGCCGGCCCTTCAGGAATGAAGGTTTGGGTCGCCCATCAGGGAGAGAACCACAACCAGATGAGTGGTATGCTGAAGGCAAAGGGAGCATGGAATAGGTGGTGGAAAATGTAGTTCCAAATACCACCTATAACTATTTGCCCAGTTGCAGAAACAACAAAAAAATTATCAGTATTTTATTCTTACATGCATGTACAAGATGTGAAACAGGGCTAGTGCATTGTCAGCTGTCCATAAGTCAATTGTATCATGTTAGGTGCAATTACAACTTTATAATTTTCTTTATTTGGAGATTATTTTGTTTATGGTTTAAATACACAAGTACAGGTGCCAGGTTCATAAGGTGTAGACTGTGATGGTTAAGGCTGTATAGATGTACCATATTGTATTTATTCATCTGTTATATTATAAATGCAGTTACATCTGCATTTATACTACTTCCACATCTTGTGGATAGTGTTACAATGAACACTGGTGTACACTGAGTCCCTGTTTTAGTCTTTTGAGTATATATCTAGACGTGGAATTGCTGAATCATATCCTAATTCTATTCACTTGCAGGGTTTTTTTTAGCAACAGTCAGACACTGTTTCCCACAATGCTTGTACCATTTCGCATTTCCAGCAGTAACATATAATGGTTCCAATTTTTCCACATCTTTGCTAACATTTCTTCTTTTGTTTTTAAAAATCTCACTCAACTTACTGAGAGGGCAGTGGTATATCTTTGTGGTTTTGATTTGCATCTCTTTGATGAGCAACGAAACTGAGCTTTATTGCATGTGTTTGATAACCATTTGAGTAGCTTCTTTGGTGAACTGCCTTCGCAAGTCCTTTTGCTTGTTATGTTTGGGTTGCTTTTTGTTGTTGTTGATACTCTATAATTATGTGTGTTATTATATGCATAATTATGGTCGTGTCACATACATGATTTCCAGCCAGATTCTCCCACTCAGCAACTTGTTTTTTAACTCATTTAATAAATACTTTTGACGAACAATAGCTTGTTTTATGAGATCCTATTTGTTTTGTCACTTGGTGCTTTTGTTATTATGTTAAGTAATTCATTTTTGAAAGCCAGGCCTGATGGGTGTTACCTCTGGTTGTATAGTTTTCATTTGTACATTTAGGTCCTTAATAATTTTGAGTTATGCTGTTTCTTTCTTTTAGATTATTTTGAAATATTACCGAAATATTTCTTCCCTCCTGTGGACAATTTTTTCTTTACGTTCTTCCATTGATTGTAGGTTACTCTCCTCCTTAGTCTCTTTTCATTTATGTGTGTGCTTCATTTATGATTGTTTTTGGCTATTTTTTAATTTGAAATTTATTTTGCAGAATGTGAGGGGTGGTGAGTTTTGTAGTTTCCCAACTCTAGCGCTCTGTCTCCTGCTTGTGAGTGTGATATTAAAAAAAAAAATTACTGTCTTAGAAGGGAGGCCTGCTGGGTAAGTTAAAGAGCTCATCAGGATTAGTGTGCACTAAACTTTAAAAAAAATCATTTTAGTGGGGGCTCATAAAACTCTTATCATAATCCATATATACATCCATTGTGTCAATCACATTTGTACATTTGTTGCCATCATCATTCTCAAAATATTTTCTTTCTACTTAAGCCCTTGGCATCATCTCCTCATTTTTAACATTCCCTCCCTGCCACCTCCTCCATGAACCCTTGATAATTTATAAATTATTATTATTTTAGCATGTGTTACACTACCCGATATCTCCCTTCACCCACTTTTCTGTTGCCCGTCTCCCAGAGAGGAGGTTATATGTAGATCCTTGTAATCGGTTCCCCCTTTCTATCCCACCTTCCCTCCACCCTCCTGGTATTGCCAGTCCACCACTGGTCCTAAGGGATTCATTTGTCCTGGAGTTCCTGTGTTTCCAGTTATTATCTGTACCAGTGTACATCCTCTGATCTAGCTGGATTTGTAAAGTAGAATTGGGATCATGATAGTGGGGTGGGGGCCCGGGAGGAAGCATTTAAGAACTAGAGGAAAGTTGTATGTTTCATCGTTGCTACCCTGCTCCCTGACTGGCTCATTTCCTCCCTGTGACCCTTCTGTAAGGGGATGTCCAGTTGCCTACAGATGGGTCTTGGTTCTCCACTTCACACTCCCCCTCATTCACAATGATATAATTTTTTTTGTTCTTTGATGCCTGATAGCTGATCCCATCAACACCTCGTGATCACACGGGCTGGTGTGCTTCTTCCATGTAGGCTTTGTTGCTTCAGAACTAGATGGCCGCTGTTTACCTTCAAGCCTTTAAGACCCCAGATGTTCTATCTTTGGATATCTGGGCACTATCAGCATTTTCCACCACATTTGCTTATGCACTATTTGTCTTCAGTGATCCTGTCAGGATGGTTACCATCATGGAATGCCAGTTTAATAGAACAAAGTGTTCTTGCATTGAGGGAATACTTGAGTGGAGGCCCAATGTCTATCTACTACCTTAATACTAAACCCATAAATATATGCACATAGATCTATTTCCCCATCATCATATAAAAATATATTTACATGTGTACATGCCTTTATTTAGACCTCTATAAATTCCCTTTGCCTCCTAGTTCTTACTCTATTTCCTTTTACTTTCCTCTTGTCCCACTATCATGCTCAGCCTGCATTTGGGTTTCAGAAATTGCTCTCGGTTACATTGCCATTAATCAAGTTCTACCAGGCCTCTGATACCCTCCTTGCCACCAATTTTGTATCACTTGTTCCCTTGTCCCTGGGCTTGTTAACACCACTTCCTTTCCTCCATCTCCCCAGCTCCCTTGTCCCCCCAGAACCTTCAGTCCTGGTGTTTTCTCCTCCAGATTGTTTATCCCGCCTATTTTACATATATAGACCTGCAGAGATAATACTATGCACAAAAGCAAGATATGGTAAAGCAAAGCAACAAAAGAAAACAAAACAATAAAAAACCAATGTCAAAAAAAAGAAAAGCCTGTAAGTAGTTCAAGGTCTGTTTGTTGACCTTTAGTAGTATTTTCCGGTTGAGTCCATTTTTGGTATTCCCTCAGGACTTCCTTTCTCTGCTCCCCTTGCTGTTCTGCCCTTAGTGTTTTGCCTTGGTGTGGTGGGGTCAGATCAGGTGCAATTCCCACACTGTTTCTCCAGTGTTGTCCCCTGTAGGGCTATGGGTCAGTGAAGGATGTTGTGTCTCATAGTGGGGCCGGCCAGATGGTCTTCTCTGTGGATTGGCTGCTCTGAGTGGAGATATCGTCCTCAAGGCTTGTTAGGCCAGGATGTGCTCCACTCTCTCTTCCTCCCCCTTCATTTGCTCCGGTATGCTCTGACATGTCCCTCTCCCTGAGCTGTAGCTTCAGTGCTGTCCTCTGAAGTAAATTTTTCTGGGAGAAGGAGGAGCTGTCTAGGTAGTTGGTATTGGGGATGGCCCCTCAGACCTCTCTACTGGTTCCCTGCTTCATACTGTATGTTGCATTCACATCTTGGAACACCTGGTTGAAGTCTGGTCCCTCTTTCCCTGTGGAGATACAAATAATACCCTCCCCTTGGGTGGGTTAGTCGCTGCTCCCCTGCTACCCATTTTTCTTTCTTTTTTCCCCCTCCTTTTTATTTGGCTGCCATATGTATCCCTGGATTTGGCCTGGCCCCTACCATATCACCTGGACCTCACCCAGGATTGTTTGTATACAGTAACCTTTTCCCTGTGCCCCTTTTGCAGTTTTTTAAAGCTTACCTCAGCAGACTCATGTTGTCCTTGTCCTTTTGTGTTTGGCTTACTTCGCTTAGCATAATTTCCTCCAGTTCTTCCCATGCGGCGATGTGTTTCATGCATTCATCACTGTTTTTTTGCGATGCATAGTACTCCATTGCATGTTTGTACCACAGTTTTTTATCCATTCATCTGTTGATGGAAATTTGGGTTGTTTCCAACTCCTTGCCATTGTGAACTGTGCCGTGAAGAACATTGGATCACAGATGTCTGGCCGTGGTTTGTTTCTTGCCTCCTCTGGGTATATACCCAGTAGGGGGTAGCTCAATATCCATCTGTTTTAGTTATCACCAAATCGATTTCCATAGTGGCTGTACATACCTACATGTCCATTAGCAGTGGATGGGAGTTCCTATCTCACCACAGCCCAACCAACACTTGCTGCTCTTTGATTTTTTGAACTGGACTGTCTTTGAGGGTGTTAGATTGTATTTCATTGTTTTAATTTGCATTTCTCTTATGGCTAAAGATCGGGAACATTTTCTCATATGTTTGTTGGCCATTCGGATTTCTGCCCCTGTGAAACTTCTCTTAGGTCTTTTGCCCACCTCCTTGTAGATTTTAGTAATAAGGCCTTTGCCTGATGTGTCATTGCTAAAGATGTTTTCACAGTCTGTGGGCTCTTTTATTACTCTCTTGGTGAATTCTTTCGATGAACAGGTGTTTTATCTTCAGTATATCCCATTTGTCAATTTGTGACGCATCTGTATTTGTGTTATTCCCTACTTCTGATAGCCTATGTATTCCCTGTGCCAAAGTTGTCAGATTGGCCCTAATTCCCTCATTAATGGCCCCAATACTCTCGGGTATATCATCTTATACCTTTTGTGTTGGGTGTTTACCTACCCTCCTTTCTTATCTGTGTGTTGTGCGTGTGAGTGTGTGTATATGTGTGTGTTTCATTCTTGACTTCTTTCCATCCTTAAGCCCATGCTATCTTGGGGGCTGTTTTCTCTTTGTTGCCCTCTGGAGGGGGTTGTTCTATGTGGCGGTCTCTTATTTATGCTTGGTGAGTGCTGTTCTTTTGCCCATACTGGGTCGGCAAGGATCTTTTGTAAGGCTGCGTTTCTTCTAACATATTCTTTGAGTTTTTCCTTTTCTAGGAAGACTCTTACTTCTCCATCTATCTTGATCGATAATTTGACTGGACAGAGTATTCTTGGGTTCGCATTATTTTCCTTCAATTTTTGGAATATGTTACTCCATTGTCTGCTCTTCTTCATAGTGTCCGCTGATAGGTCTGAGCATATTCTTATTTGGGAACCTTTATATGTGATTGCTTGTTTTTCCCTAACAGCTCTAATGATTTTCTCCTTTTCCTGAAAGTTGAATAGTTTAACTCTTATGTTCCTTGGTGACTTCTTCTTGGGAGTCAGTCTAGCTGGTGTTCTTTCAGCCTCCTGAATGGTTGCCTGGTTTTCGTTCATTAAGCTGTGTAAGTTTTCCTCCCATAATTCTCTCACTATTGTTGCAGATGACTTCTTTGTTGTGTCTTCCTCTGGTAATCCAATTATTCTGATGTTGTTCCTCTTCATCACGTCAGACATAGGTCTTCAGTTTTCTTCCGTTTCTCTGATGATCTTATTAGATTTTTTTATCACGTTTGTTAAAATCTGCTTGGCTGTCCTCTACGTCACTGTTGTGGTTCTCTGCCTCCTTCAGTTGATTGGTGAAGGTTATGAGTCTGCTACTGGTTTTTGTTGTCGTTTCTAAGCTCTTTAATTTTCCCTTGGTATGGTATTTATCTCCTCTATGATTTCATCCTTTTTTGGTATTGTTTCCCTCATATCCTGTATTACTCCAAGCAGCATTCTGCAAATTTCTTTCTGTTGCAGATCAGTGTCTGCTTCTTTTATGCACGTCGTTAGGTTCGGGACATCTTCTGCCATTGCCTTTTGTTTCTCGTTTTTTCGTTGAGGTTGGGGTTGATTGCTGTTTTGTGTTGCGTTGATTTAGAGGAGCCAGGTGCCATTTTCCAGAGACTTGAACAACACTGGCTCTCTCTGGAATCTCATAGGAATGCTTTGTCGAAGTGCCTGCAGCTATTTTCACTATGGAATTAGCCTACCACTTTATCCTTCTGTGGATTCACTCTTTCCCTATTCAACCATTATTTTGTTATTTGGAGGGCCAAGTTGGGTGGTCCTCTTGGGATGCTGGTGGGGTTGTTGTGGACCCATGAGGATGGTGCTGTACTGGGTGATCTCAAAAGAAGACATGATGGTGTGGCCCATGGCAGTTTGCGGAAGTGCAGAGGACATGCGGGGGTCCCTGCTGCAACAGGAGTGCCACAGAAGGCTGGTGGGCTGCCTGCTTTAGTGTAGAGCACAGCAAATTGTGGGCGGAATTGCCCTGGTCAGGTAGATCACTGTGGATGTTTGGGCAGAAGTTCCCACAGCAGTATGGGACATTGACAAGTGTTGGCTGAGCTGCCTTAGGCTGTGTGAGATACTACGGCAGGCAGGAGGAACTGTATTAAAGGGTTGTGGCATTAGAAAGGTTAAGAAGCACTGCCCTATACTAAGATCCCATGTTTGCATGACCTCCTTTCTGTCTGTGCTGCTCTCACATTGGCCTCCAGTGGTTTCCTGTGAGTGTCTATTGATGGTTTTGAGTTCTTACATTATCAAATCCCATAATTTGCTGATAGAGCCCTCCTCCACCTCCTCCTCTTACTACTACTACTCAGGTTCTGAGACTACACGGTAAGTGGCCTTAAGAGGCTTACCCACCCACTTGTGTTTGGGGTTTGCATATATACCTTGTGGATCTACTTTTTGGTAGATGATGTCTATAGGACTTCCTCTCTTCCCCGTCCTACTTGCTGTTTGTTGTTATGAAAGGCTATTTGGAGAAATTTGAAAAGCTATGCTGGTGTTACATAGCTATTCCAATTCAGAACTTTCCAGCATTTTAATCAATCTTAGTGTTTTAGGTTTTGTTTTTGTTTTGTGTTTTCAAATAGTAGATTATAAAAAAAATAATTGAAGTGAAATTTAGATCACATAAAGTAACCATTTTAGTGTGTCACTTAGTCTATTCATATGGTTGCACAATCAAAACCCCATACACAGTGATCACTTTCTCCCTGTTCCCCCAGCTTCTAGCTCTGTCCTCTGGAGCCTGCCAACAGACCACACTATATTTATAAGTGCTCCTGACCCTTCAAGCCGCGTGGAGACAGCCATGTCATAGGACACCAGTGGCAGAATGGCTTACATAGCAACCTGAACCTGTTGTAGAATTATTTGTGTTACTTGAAAAATAGGCTGGAGTAGCACACCCACATGAAGGATGTGCTTCCTTTAGTATTCAAAGAGGTCCACCAGACACTGTGTATCCTGTTTGGTTATGGGAGGGGCCAGAAGCAATAGCTTCTCATTCACTTTAATGGGAATATCTCAGCATACCTCACGCTGTACACATAAATTTCTCTGGGGTAGAAGGTACCTGAATTTTTGCCAAATTACTGTCTTACTTTTTAGCATGCAACTTTACCATTAAATGTAGAGCCACTGTTAACTTATTCATTACAAGGTCCTGTCAGCACAATGTCATCAGTGTAATGGACCAGTGTAGCCTCTTGTAGGAAGGAAAGGTGATCAAGATCATGTGAATGAAATGATGACATAATGTTAGAAAGTTGATATACTTCTGAGGTACTACAGTATAGGATATTTCTGGCCTTGGCAGCTGATGACAAACTGTTTGTGGTGATCCTTCAAAATCAGAGTTGAGAAAAAGCATCAGCTAGCCCACCAAGGAGATGTATTAAGCTACTCAAGCAGTGAAAACACATCTGGAACTGCGGCTGCAATCACTGTCGCCACCAAAGTTCATGAAAGTCCACTTCATGGATTAAGATCTGTCAGGTTTTTTTGCACAGGCTAAATAGAGAAACCAGGAAATGGTTTTGTCATAGTGATTATGCCCTGGGCTGCTAACCACAAGGCCAGCAGTTACTTAGAAACCCCCAGCCACTCCATGTGAGAAAAAAAAAAAAGGGGCTTTCTACTCTTATAAAGCGCGACAATCTCGGGTACTCATAGGGCAGTTGCATCTTGTTCTGTAGGGTCATCATGAGTTGTACCGGCTCAGTGGCAGGTAGAAACAGGGAAACTGAATGGGGATGTATTGGGAACCACCACCCTTGCATCCTTGAAGCCTTTGATGGTACAATTCCTGCAATCCCTTAGGAATGTGTACTGTTTCCTGGGCAGGAGCAATTCTTATGGCTGCCACTTAGCCTTTCCTACCAAAATAGCCCTTCTTACCATTTTGAGGCATCTAATCGAAGGGTTCTGTCATTGACTGGATATGCCTATTTTAATTATACACTATGAAACTATGGAAAGTCTCTACCCACTGCACCCACTGTGAGATGAATCTGAGCTAAGGCTCCATTAATAACCTGACCTCCATGCACTCCTACTCTGATGAATTATAATAGCATTTTGATATCCCTCAATGAGTCAATCCAGAGCCTGTGTCTAGTGGTGCCCAAAGAGTGGTGATTTCCTTTCCCAGTGAACATGATCGAAAAGGTCATGGACCCCTCTTTTGGAAGGCTTGGAGGAAGATTAACCATGGACAATGTTGGCAGTATACTAGGTTTTTCTTCAGGGAAAACCAACCTTCCCTTCACTCAAGGGGTTGAAGGATTTTTCATGGAATTGGTTGAGGGCCAGGACTCTCTAGTGATTCAAGTTAGATTGCTATTCACTTGACCTAGATTTTTCAGTTGTAAGGGGTACGTAAATATTGAGTAGATTGCCTATGTATTTTAATCCTAGAGAGACCGTGCGGTATCCATACAAGTCAGACTATGCTGATTCTTGCTTTGACCTTCCTGTCCGTTATGATGACCATTTTGTCTTTGTTGATTAAGCATTGTCCTTTTGCCCCTTCCTTCATATAATTCTGGAGAAGCTGGATATCACATGATAGAATTTTACTAGACCAACATTTCATTGCAAATACCTTTTTTGCAACAACACTGGGATATCTCAAGATGGAAAACACAGAAATCAAAATAGATTTCATCTGTGGGAAGAAATGATGGAGAAGCTCAATATCAGCAGCTAAAATGAGGCCAGCACTAACTATGGAACAGACCACCAATTATTCACACATAAATTCAGGTAGAATTTGAAGAAAATTAAAACAAGTCGACAAGAGTCAAAATATGACTTGCGTTTGTCTAACCTCAATTTTGAGAACATCTCAAGAATAGATTTCCTGCATTGAGCATTAGTGACTAAAGACCTGGGGACTTGTGGGTGGCCATCCAGAACATCATTCTTGAAGAAAGCAAAAGATCAGTCAAAAGAAAGGAACGAAAGAAGAGATCAAACTGGGCATCAGAAGAGACTTTGAAATTTACTCTTAATCATAGAATAACTAAAACAAATGGAAGAAATGATGAAGTCCAAGAGCTGAATAGATGACTTCAAAGAGCAGCTCGAGAAGAGAAGTTAAATGATCATAAAGAAATTTGTAAAGACCTAGAGTTAGAAAATCAAAAGGGAAGAATATGCTCAGCTTATCGTAATCTGAAAGAACTCAAGACAAAAAATTCAAGTCTCAAGTTGAAATATTGAAAGATTTTATGGGAGAAATATTGAATGGTACAGGAAAGATAAAAAAAAAAGAGAGAGCTGGAAAAAATACAGAGTCATTGTATCAAAAAGAATTAGTTGACATTATACCATTTCATGAGTTAATATATGAGCAAGAACCAATGGTCATGAAAGAAGGATTTTAAGAATTTTAAGAATTTTAGCCAAAAACAAGGCTCCACTAATTGATGGAATACCATTGAAATGTTTCAGCAAGCTGATGAAGCTCTGGAAGCACTCACTCATATATGCCAGGAAATTTGGAAGACAGTTCTTTGGCCAACTGACTGGAAAAGATCCTTATTTGTACCCATTCTAAAGAAAGATGATACAATAGAATGCTCAAATTATAGAGCAATATAATTTATATCACATGCAAGTAAAATTTTCCTGAAGATAGAAAGCTTCCAGAGGTTCAGGCCAGATTCCAAAGAGGCTGTTGATTTGGAATTGCAGATGTCAGATGGCTTTTGGTTCAAAGCAGAAAATAACAGAAGATGTCTGGTATAGTTGTGTTTTATTGACTATGCCGAGACCTCTGACTGTGGATTATAACAAACAATGGATCGCCTTTGGAAGAACGGGAATTGTAGCACACCTAATTGTGCTCATGTAGAACTTGTACATGGATGAAGAGGCAGTTACGGCAGCAGAACAAGGAAATACTGTATAGTTTAAAACCAGGAAAGGTGAGCGTCAGGTGTGTATCCACTCACGATACTTATTCAATCTGCATGCTGAACAAACCATTAGAGAAGCTGGACCACATGAAGAAGAGTTTGGCATCAGGACCGGTAGAAGACGTATTAACCACCTGCAGTATGCAGACAACGTGTCCTTGTTACTGAAAGTGAGGAGGACTTGAAGCACGTGCTGATGAAGATCAAGACTTGCAGCCTTCAGTGCAACTCAATGTAAAGATGACCCAAATCCTCACAACTGGTCAGTATTAACATCATGAAGTCTTGCTTGAATTCACAATCAGTGCTCATTGAATGAGCAGTCAAGGGATCAAAGACACATCACAATGGTAAATCTGCTGCATCATACCTCTTTAAAGTGTCAAACAGCAAGAGCAACAGCTATTGGGTGCTTGATGTAAGCCATGGTCCTTTTAATCACTTTATATGTGTGTGAAAGTTACGTTCTAGATAAGGAAACCAAAAACCCCCCCAAACACCCAGTGCATTTGAATTATGATTGCTGGAGAAGAATATTGAAAGTCCCATAGACTGACAAAAGGACAAACAAATCTGGCTTGGATGAAGTACAACCAGAATGCTCCTTACAGGCAAGGATGGTCAGACCTTTCAGGAGACACCAGTCCCTGGAGAAGGGCATTGAACTTGGCAATGTAGAAAGGCAGCAGTAAAGAGGAAGATCTTAAATGAGTTGGATTGACACTGTAGCTACAACAATAGGCTCAAACACCAGAACAATTGTAAAGAGATGGCACAGGACCTGGCAGTGTTTCCTTCTCTTATACACAGGATCACTACGAGTCAGGATGGATCTGATGGCACACCACCACCACCACCACCACCACGAGAGTCAATGAACTCTATTGTAGTTAGGTGTCTTAATTACCACTGCCAAATGTGACATATAAAATCTCTGTTGCAGCAGTATTCAAGGCTGCTGAGGCTCCCTTCACACATTTGTTCCTTTCTGCTAGAGTAAGCTCCAGTGTGAGTCTATAGGTCTGAGCTGATAAATCCACTTTCACATGCCAGTTTTCCAAAGCCTTTTGATACCTTCTTCTACAGAGCACCAAGGAAGGTCTAGCACTTTGTGTGTTGTTAGGTGCTGTCACGTTGGTTCCAACCCCTGTGCCCAACAGAAGGAAACACTTCTCAGTCCTGTGCCATGCTCACAGTTGTTCCTAGACTCGATCCATTGTTGCAGCCTTTGGGTCAGTCCATCTCACTGAGGTCTTCTCCTTGTTCGATGCTCCTCTACTAAGCACGGTACCCTTCTTCAAGGACTGGTCTTTCCTGACAACATGTCAGAAGTATGTGAGACCAAGTCTCACCACCCTTGCCTCTAAGGAACATTCTGCTCATCCTTCTTCCAAACAGATTTATTTGTCCCTTTGGCAGTCCATGGCACTTTCAACACCATACCTCTTGATTGTATCATTCTCAGCATGGTAAGCCATGTGATTGATTTAAAATGGCCAATATCAATCAATCGTAGATAACTAATAACTGGGTTATC
Source organism: Echinops telfairi (assembly GCF_000313985.2). Classification (NCBI taxonomy): domain Eukaryota; kingdom Metazoa; phylum Chordata; class Mammalia; order Afrosoricida; family Tenrecidae; genus Echinops; species Echinops telfairi. Next base: position 43,130,493 of record NW_022103900.1, read on the forward strand.
AACCTGTATACATTCCAATCCACTTTTGGCCACTTCAATTTTTCCAGATGCATACTTCATACCTTCCAAGTTCTGTTTGTTACTAGATCTTTGCAGCTATTTCTTCTCCGTGAGTTGTGCCTCATGGATTTGTGAAGATCCCAGAGGCTCGCCCCCACAGGCCTTACTCCATTCACATCACCTTGGTTGGGTTTGCTTTGAGAAAGCAGCTCCTTCTCAGGCACCCCCCCTCCCACCCCAAGCAAAACTGTATCCAGCATTATTAGCAATCCTTTTAATAGACAATCATGCTGTTCTGGCACAATCATTAGCCATATGCCACAACCCTCAACCTCCCTTCTTCAGTGGACTGCCCACATCAGAGAGCCACCGTCAGCCCTAATGAAGTCTTCCCCTGATGCCCTGAACAGGGAAAGCATAGAGTGAGGCCTGACATTTAACATTCAGCGTGTTGTTTAAATTTTCCTGAGGAGCACCTGACTTTCAGAAAATGAACCGAAATGGGAGATTTACCCATCTGACATTCACAGCCTAAAAAAAGGAGCCACTACTCTTTGGAGGGATGCCATGCGGACGGCGTCTCTTGAAAGTCCAGATTGCCTGATACGCTAACAACCAGTGTTTTGAGGTCAGGTCCTAACATGGGTTTATGGGAGTCAAATCTATGTTGAGGTCTGATAGGAGGATGTAAAAACAGATTACACTTTTTCCATATCACAAGGCATTTGTGTCAAGGTGAATAAAGTGTGTCAGTGTCAGGGAATTCCTCCTCCTGGGAGCCAAGAGGTAGTCTCTCACAAATAGCAGGCAAGGTGCGATCCCTCACATCAATCCAGCTTTAGAGGCATCCTTTTAGTGACATTCAACCCTCCCCCACCCACCCCCCAAAAAACGAGCCATGAAGTGTTCTGTGTGCGAACAGCAGAGCTAAAAAAAGTAGAAATTCTGTGTTTTTATAAAACTTGATAAAAAACACTATTTTGAACTGTACAGTCACCAGAAGTACACAGTTATCAAAAAAGCACCCACTTCACTTGGCAGCTCCAGCACCTTCAGCTTTCAGTTCCTACTCTGTTTTGACATCTCCATTTCCTGCAGGGCTGTTCCCGTCCTCGCCAGCATCAGCATTCCTCTTTTCCTTTGGGGGACAGTCCCTTCTCTCCCTTCTTGTCAGGGGCCTTTTTCAGGCTTAGGCTGGCTCTCAGAGTAGCAGGTTTAACAGATAACCTTGCAGAGCTCCTCTGAGGTTCATCCTTCACCTTGGCTTTGCCTCCCTTAGCATCCCCTTCGGCCTTTTTCCCCAGTCACCTTTTCGGTGCCATACAACCCAAGTGGCCAGCCTCAGGCGGAGATTATTTCTGACCGTGTTCTGCTTCTGTCCATCAGGCCTTCAGCACCTGATCATGTTTCCAAGCTATGTATCGGGTTCACCAGCCACTTCCTCTTAAGTGGGCAGCCAATTCCTTCTTCATAGTCTGTGCTTAGTCTGGATGCTCCATGGAAACCTGGTCACTTTGAGTGACCTTGTTGGCATTTGAAATGTCAAATGCCATTCACAGCATCACACAAGCTTCATAGCATCACACAAGCCACCAGTGTGACAGACTGACAGACAAGTGTTGGCTTAGTGTAGGCCATCCCATAGTCGATGCTTCAGTGAACCAACCAAATAGGCTATTAGACACTTTGCTAACCTCCTGCATTGAAACATTGAATGAAGCACAAATGAGTGGGGAGACGAGGTCCTGGGGCTATTCAGCAATGGTTTATAATGCCGTAGACATCATCTCAGCAAGTCATGATGAGTGAGGTTAATAGCATCAAATGTGGGCAAAACCGTTCCTTGTTTTCCTGATCATTGCTTAGCTCACAGAGATGGAGAGATGGCTTCAGATAGGAGGGTGGTGTGTTGTCAAGAACAGTTCTTTGGAACTCAGGGGCCCAGTGTTATCATCTTGATTTTCTACTCACGTCCCCACCACAGCTTTCAAGATCCCATTTTCCCCAATCAGTACGTTCACTTTCACCTTAAACCCCATGCAACACTTTAAGATCAGAGTCTGGATTGCATTCCAGTATTATCAGCTCTAGTACCAAGAAGGCTTTCTGTCAGCAGACTGGTGGCAACTTTCAGGACCGTCATACAGCGATACAGCCTTGTGACTCCCGAGGCCCTAAGCTCACCTCTGTCTTTCTTCACGTCGTCTTGTGAAAGTAGGACCAACCAACCTGTTTCTTCATACTTTCCACTCTGAGAAAATTGTGAAGTATTTAATACGCAGTTACTTGGAGCCTTGTTTATCAGTTGTTGGCAATATTTTGCAGACTGCTATTGCCACCTCACACAGGAATTATCAGTGCTCCCTTTAGTACTGGATGCAAAGTTATCAGTGGCTTTAAGACTAGACAGACTTGAGACTCAGTTTATAGAATGCATTTTACTTTTTCTGGAACCACTCTCAGTGCCAGAAGTAAAACCACTGAGGCTTCTATGTTACAGAGTTTAGCAAGGCCCAAATTTACAGGGCAGATGTCAGAGTGAAGGCTTCTTCAGACTCACAGAACTATAGTGGCTGACAAACCCAATATTGGCAGGTCAGACAGACGCCCACAGTCTGCAGAAACAGGTGACTCCAAATATGGCAAGTGCAATGGTGGGCTGTTGGCTCTCACGCTGCATTGGCTAATAAATCCAAAGGTCAGCAGGCAATGTGGCAGGAAGCTTCTCGATGAGAGTTAGATGCAGGACCCAGAATGAGTACAGAGCTAGAGAGTTTTGCCAGGACATCCATCTATATTCGATTCAGGATTACATCAAGTCAGGGCTTTGATTGGATTAAGGATACTATATCTGATCCTAGCACCTTTATATTGGATAAGGGTTTTAACTTGAGGAAGGATGTTACATCGCCCCATAATCCTATTAGATCAGGGTCGATCACATCAAATCTTATCACGGGGAATGATTACATCCTTTCATTACTACCAAACCAGAGAATCATGGCTCAGTCAAGTTGACACTCAACTTGAACCATCCGAGAAGCTGATTGTGCAAGCCTACAAAGCCATGGACCCACTGAGTGAAGTAATGTGCTGTACCTTTGGCTTTCCCTGCGCTTCAGGGAAGGGTTTCTTTTTGTTCCTTGCACCCACCTGGTGAGGCTCTCATGCCAGAGCAGCACAGCCTGATGAAACATGACCCAGACTAAATGTGGCTGTGCTCCAGTGCATGGAAAAGCAAGGATGAACTCCTTCTTGATCCTCCAGCAGCCCTTCAGCCTCACTCACATACTGCCCTCCCAGAAGCAGGCTTTCTGGCAGTAAAAACCCTCACCATGGCATAGCGTCTGCTGCTTCCCCTTTGAGAGACTCATGAACCCCTTCTTTTACATTGAAACATCTCTTTCCAAAGACACAATTATAGGAGTTCCTATATCTACAATGGTATAGCTATCTGTGTAATCATGATAGTTAAAATTTTATAAGGAGAGATTTAGTTGATGAGGTGCCCCCCTGCCCCCCCCATTTCCCCCGCCCCCCACTTCCCCAATGCTAGCTTGTCCCTATGTGGACTCATTTTGCTTTGATTGGTTACTGAACAATGGTGAGATGTTACATTCTTCAGGGTTCTACTAGCGGCCTATGTCCGACAAAGGATTACTGAGGACAGAGATTGGCTAAAAACCTATCCCCTTACCACACAGGAACAGAGAGCAGCTTCCAAGGACTGAGGATTGACATCCTTAATTTTTAGTATAGCTAACCAGAAAGAGAAAAAAACCAGACTGTATTTATAGCATAAACTACCCCCAAATGATATACATTCTGAGAAAAGAAAATCGGAGGTTGATAGTTGACATTGACTTCAGGGAAAACCCCAACCATTCAATTTGAACGGCAAGACTTAATTTTTCTGATTATGAGAAATTATTTCTTTTACAGATCTCTCAAAGGCCTTAGTTTTAACAGAAATTGGTCCCAAACGTGACCCTGCCACTCTGAAACTGTTCCTGAGTAACATGGAGAGGCTACTCCACGCCAAAGCTCATGGGTATGAATCTTCTATTCTTGGAACCCCCTGCGACCAAAGGGAAATTTTCCAAATGCATAAGCTTGCTAAAGCCTTCCCATGGACTTAAAGGGGGGCACGGAGCTACATGGGCAATAGAGATGAAAGAACCCCCTGTTGTGGCTTTAGATATCATGTGACCCTGCCCCTCCCTCAGCCCAGTGATTGATCATCCCAGTCCGGATGCCCAAGTAGCCAGACAGCAAGATGGGCAGGAGGGCTTCTACTCCTTCACTGTCTAAGCTTTGAGAAGGCAAGTAACTGATCTCCAGCCATCACCAGTGGCATCCCAGAGCTGAGAAACCTTGCTTGAAGATATATCACAGCGTACGACTGGGCTGCCCTTGAGTGGGTGCAGACAACTGCTGAGCGGCCTCTTCCTTCTCCTCCAGGGTCCGTGTGATCGGGAGCTCTACTTTGGCCCTCTGCCACCTGGCTGCAGGTGCTGCAGATGCCTACTACCAGTTTGGCTTGCACTGCTGGGACCTGGCTGCTGCCACAGTTATCATCCGAGAAGCCGGTGGGATTGTGATTGATACATCCGGTGAGTCTTGCTCTCTCAGGGGACAGTGGAGCAGACAGTAAGTCAGAAAAAGCCACCGTGATGTGGCCAAGGCTCACACATGGCTAATTTTCTCCATGTCCTCAAAACTCCTACCAGGGAAGCACTAAGCAAAGGCATAGTCAACGCGGTGGGCCCGGCACTAGGCTTCTTTTTCTTCTATCCCTTTGGGACTACAGGACACAACATGATCAGCATCTGCTGCCTGGAAAATGGCAACATTACACATTACATTGAGATAACACTTCGACACTACGATGTGAGCTGTATGCCGTGGGCCCTCTACTCCTGTGATTTCTACTCTTTTCCCACTTTTCCTCTGAGAGGCCCTAATGCAGCTACCAGATAGGTATAAAAATGAGGAGGGTTCAGCGTTAAGTGGCAAGGTGAGGTGGGCCAGTCTCACATTTACCAATTTAGATACTGACTTTCCTTTGTGGCTACCAGGGTCATGCAGCTGTCCCTATCTCCTACATCCCTCAGGGAGAGGCGGGGCCTCGTGCTATACCCCCCACGCTATTAAGCTGGTGCACAGGAATTGGCAGGTGGTCGGGAATGCAGAGTCTCCAACCCTACACCGGGCGTTCAGTCTCACAAGATCCCCAGGAAGCACGTGCACATCAGAATTTGGGAAGAGCTGTTTCACCCTACATGGATAACTGAAAATTTGACTTTTTAGCCTCAAATGTTGTACTCAAACCCTCCATTCTCCCACGAAGGTTCTCTCTGACTTACCCAGCCGATAGGATGCCTGAGTACACTCCTGTCAGGGATAAAGCAATGATGAAATGCGTAGCCCACACCGCTGACCTTCTGAACATCATGACCATGTAGGGCAGCCTGGTGAGAGCTCGAGGTCTGCAGAATGGTGACATGAGCTTTGTTCCTCAGTGTGTGCCTGTGTGGTCAGCACTTCCAGTGACGCACGACTGTCCCCCCCTCTCGTCCCCAGGTGGGCCTCTTGATCTCATGTCTTGCAGAGTGGTCGCTGCGGGCACCCGTGAAATGGCCGTGCTCCTAGCTCAGTCCCTGCAGACTATTCACTGTGGGAGGGACGATGAGGAGTGACAAGGAGCCGACGACACAAAGAAATGCCGAAACAAGGACGGGCCACCCTCTTGGACTCACGACGGACCCCGTCCTTGAACTGCTTGCTCTTGGTGTCAGATATTCGGCATGTACTGCATCGCCCCAAAGGGAGATGTGCTGCGGCATGTGGCCGTCTTTTTAAATCCATGGATTTGGTGTATGCCTGGTTTTTCTCTGTAATCTCACTTAAACCTTTTCAGGTTGGTACAGGTTCTTCTGTGGGAGCCCAAACCTAGCTCTCGTATGGCATCCTATTTATGATTCTGTCTTGATTTTTTTCCGTGTAAATCTCAGGTAATAAAGCATTAGCACTGCTAATAAAGTGGTTTCGTTCTCAGGCTCACCCCCATTGTCCTTAAGAACACAATAAATCAATGTCATGGCACAGCTGGCCTGGTCCCTATCATGAGTGTGTTGCTCCCAGCTGACAGCGTTCAAGGTTAGGCGCTCTATGAAGGTATGCATGTGAAACCCAGAGAGACAGTGTTCTTGTTTATCCCATGATTTTGGTAAGCACATTTACTTCAGTAGTTATCAATCACACTAGTATTCAAATGCAAGATATGGGACGGAGAGATTACAAAAGCACAAATTGCTCAAAAACATCTCTGAAATGCTGTTGTTTTGTGGGTTCATGAGAAGAAATTATATTTTCTCAACACTTCCTTTTTCTATTTAAGAAGTGGAGTTGTGTGTGAACATAATTCTTATCAGGAAATAAATTGACTCACCAGGTGTCTTTTCTAAAGTTTTGAGTTAAGAGAATCAATCTTAAACCAGAGGGGAAATTCCAGTCCAAGTCTAAAGCTTTCTCTCATGCCTAACCCTTCATTCCTAATTTGACCTTACCAACAACAAATATGGAATATTTTGAAGGGTCCCTCATGTCTGCTGTCTCTGGCCTTGGCGATTCCCCTGGGGGGCTTTAAAACCATAGTCAGCTGCGAATATTCTCGCTGTCCTGGTTTTGTGGGAGCCAGGGCAGGCTAAACATTTGCTATATTAAGAACATACATGTGTCCCCAGGCTGAGTTCTCTCCCTGAGCCTGGTTTTATCAATGCTGGTGATAAGTCTGAATTTCTGTATGTGGCTGATACTCTAGGGATCTTTGTTCAAGTTCAAGATGACTGTCTAGTGAAATAATTAGGAAATAACAAATGCTGATTTGCAGAATTATGTCTAAAGTAGGGGGATTCTGCAACAATTTGTTGCCATTAATTAATGCAAAATTATTTAAAAAACACAAAAACAGTCAGTTGAGTGCCAAACTGTGAGCTCTGGTACCGAGTTTAGTGCACATCAAGAATAGCTGATGGAGGGGCCTTGGTTGGTGGAGTGGGTTGGACATTGGTCTACTTAGACAACAACAAAAAAAAGGTCAGAAGTTGAAACCCAACACTGTAGGCTATATTGACCCTGACCCTGACCTGGTCTTTATTGCCCTGCGTGAGCTTACATACACTAGAGTGGAGCTGCCACTCCAAATACATGTAAGGAAGTTTTCCTTAAAACCTACATGTAAGGGAAAAGAGAAACATAAAATCAATTCCAGAATATGATGATAAAATGTATGTAATTTTCAATAAAATAAATAACATAGATATAATTTGGGACTTTTAGGTCATTGATGTGAATTAGTGAGCTAAGTGCTTGATGCTTAAAGATTCAGAGGGAATGTATGGGAGACATAGAAGAAGAATGCTGGTTCTGAATTCAAGTCTTTATTCTCCGTTAATTACCCTGTTTCTCAGAAAATAAGACAGTGTCTTATATTAATTTTTGCTCCCAAAGATGCACTAGGTCTTATTTTCAGGGGATGTCTTATTTTCCATGAAGAAGAATACGGTACACATTTATTGTTTATTGTTTTATTAAAAGAGACCTCGCACCTCCTGTCTGCTCCGGCTGTGCTGCGGCCAACAGTGAGCTGTGCGCAGGCGCCCGCCATTTACGGTCCAGGGTCCAGAGTTACCACAGCTTTTGAGGGCCTTATTTTCTGGGCGGGGGGGTGCCTTATATTTCAGCGAGAGGCTTTAAGTCTTATTTTCAGGGGATGTCTTACTTTCGGGGAAACAGAGTAGCTCTATGACCTTGGGCAGTGTTTTAAAGGAAACCGAGGCCTGAAATTTTACCATAAGAGATCTCTAGGGCTCTTCAGTTGCAATCAGCAAGTGAACAAAGTGAGTAAATGCTATGCCTTGCCATATCCTGGCTAGGAAAAAAGAAGAGTGTGTGTTTTCCAGCAGTGGTATAAGGAAATAAAGTTTGTTTTTGTGAGATCTGAGTTATTTTTGTATATTGTTTCATTGAGCTCCTTTAAAAATGGGAAGTATGCTTTAGCAGGTTCTGTAATAGTTTAGTCCTCAAAGAAACAGAGCCTCCGCGGTGTGAAATCCAACAGGCAGCCACTCTGAGCCCTGCCCCCACAGAAGAGCCGTCTGGGATCCTCACACGGCCGAGTCCCGCCCAGGTCACATGTACAGTCGTCTTTGAGGAGACGTGCCATTTCCTTGTGGAGTAGCTGCTAGGTCATTTTATGGCGTTTGTTAGCTTTAATTTTATTCAGTGGAAAGTTACAGTAAATGTGATTATTTTAATGAGTTTAAACTGTATTCTGAAGTGTCACCAGATTGCATAAATTACCTTCATAGAATATGTTCACGTTCCATCTCTTGTACAGGTAGGTATACAAGATATTCCTTAAATGCGTTGATATAAACTACTAGGGGTGATGCTCATTTATCATAGAATGTCTTTCACTTTTTAAGTGTTATGGAGGTTTTCTCCAAAGACACAACTGGCCCAGGAACAAGCCTATCAGACTCCTAAGGAGAGGAGAGGATTGTGACGAACACAACCTCGGGGCCACCTGAGCTGCCGACCTGTGGGTGTTCCTGCCCCACCCGTATGTGTGTTGATCACCTGCGTTCACTCAGTCATTGAGGCTCTGAAACAACCTTCCTTCAACGTTTGGCGTGAGCATGATCACTGCTTCTTTCAGGAGCCAGAGAGAACCTGGGGAGAGATTCAAGCATGGTTGTACAATTGCTACGACAATCAGTTTCCAAACATTCTTTTTCTTTCCTGGACTCCGTGGCATTGTCTCCTTTTTGACTCCTCATTCCCTGCCCACCACCACCATTGTACCCCACTCCCCGCCCTGCCCCGCCTCCTGAAATCCCTGTTTCACTTACTGTCCTGATAGGTTCATCAATCCTGGGTTTCAGATACCAAAATACAAACAGACAGACAAACAAAAACAAATAACAGGTTCACGAGGGTGATCCCCAATGACACAACACATCTGAGATGTGTTAATACGAACAAACAAAAACCCGAAACAATGCAGGACATGTTGAAAACCAGATCAGGTCCAGCGTGCCTCTGGAAGGGGATCAGTTGACAAACTTTCACCATTCAAGCCAGGCTTGTCTTCTGCAGTCATCGCTCCACTGCACGCTGCTTAGTAACTACTTTCCTCCCACTTTATTGCTCCCTTTGCATCCATAACAGGGAGATCACCAGAGACTTATTTCCTCTGTAGTTCCCACTGTCATCCAGAATCTTCTATAAACTGCGTTCTGACCATTTAGGCTCTGATTCTATTCCCTCTTTGGGCTTCAGATGATATGATTTACAGTCCTTCAGTGACTAATGATGGTGTGCTTGTTCCATGTGGATTTAGTTGACATGGCTGCTTGTTTGGGGACAAGCCTTTAAAAACCCAGATGCCATTTTATGTGATAGCCAGGCACCATCAAATTTCTTCCCCATGTTTGGTTAATATCACCCATATCTTATGAAGCCTTCTTTAACAACTTGAGGGAATGAGTCACTGGACCTGCAGGCTTTGGTGAATGCAGGGGACATGTAGGTCAATGGCATAGCATAGTCCAGAAAGACAAT
>NW_022103900.1:43143626-43157732 GCF_000313985.2 Echinops telfairi
CTGTAGGTGTGGCTCAGAGCATATGTTCTTATTTATCTATATACAAGAGGCAAACAACTTCCTTGAATACGTTATTTTACTAAGACTACTTGGAATACAGAGGTTTCTATTTACAACTCTTCACATATCTCAAGTCAACATTTAAAAATCTGTAAAGACATCCCAGCTCTCAAGAAAGCTGCCAGACCTTGAAGGTTCCTGGGGTGCCTGGTCCATGGTAGGTTAACTGGGGGAAAGCCCTCTCCGGAGCCAGGAGGCCTGCCAGGGAGCCAGGTGGAGAAGTCGGTCAATCACTAGGAAGTGTCAGACTTCCTGGAGAGAATGGTGACACATCTGAGTTTTGCATAGTGAATGGAGGTTAGGCCAAGAATCATGCGGTGTTTCAGGTGGCGTGAGAAAGCATGTCATGGCTGAGCCGGTTGGGTAGGGTAGTGTTACTGGAACGGAGGAGATGATTAAGGATACTGTGGCCAACTCAGAGCCTCACGCACTAAGCATGAATCAAAAGGCATCTGGAAAACATTTGAAAAATAATTCGTCACTAATATGTGTCAACATCTAGGGGTGAGCTAGTAATGGAAATTTTAAGTGAAAAGAAAAATCCTTAGGTGCAATGTGATTCCATTTTATCAGTTATCCCTACACTCATTCTTCCCTTAGATTGAATATCTTGACACATCTATCCACGAAATAAATTTAGGGCTTTGACAATGTCTCCTGGTCTTTTTGTACTGAATAATGTATCTCAGAGGTTGGTACCTTCCGAATCACCTGGCCCATCTTCCCAAAGATAAGGATTTGATCCCAATCTCCAGTTCCACCAGTGGTGCCAGCTAAGTCATCAGCCTTAGGGTAGATTGCGAGTCTGCCTGCCATTTCAATTGCAGAAAGCGAAAGTATCGATAAGTTAATTATCAAGGTCAACCTCCAGTAAAGGAAGAGGCTGTGCAAGACCATGACTTGCTCAGGTCAAATAGATGTTCCATTGCAAAGCCACCTCTTGGGAACAGAATGTCCTTGGTTTGGAGACTACTCAGCACAGGGCATGTCTTGTTCTTAGCTCCCGCAGGGTGGCTTCATTGCTCACGGTGGCATCAGTCAGGAGCACATCTAGTGCTGGTGCCAGGTTCACCAAAACCAAGGTGATGAAAGCTCTTTCAGTCTTATGTTCGCCCTGCCTCTATTTGGGTGATGCACTGATTGCTGCTTACCCCGGTTCCCCACCATGACGCTTTGGTTCTCCACATCTCAGCACAGACTATCAGTGAAGGGCCCAAGTCTTCCACCTTTGAAATGAAGGTGGCTTCTCATTTTTCCCACACTTTGATTTGGGACATTAACTACATTTTTATAAGGACTTGCAATTCGCTGTAACCCCACCCACACCCCCATCTTAGTGGTATTTTTGTCTCAGTACCACCCACATTTCTGGTTGCTTCAGCACAGACTGATCTACTTCCTGGATCATTCCCACTGCAATTACTCAATTCCCTCTGGATGACTACGGCAACTTTCATTGTCCACCTACCTCTCAGTCTCCACAGTGGTGGTGCATTTCTTGTCAACTCTAATTTCTTATCTTCTCTTTGATTTTAGAGATTTATGCCTTTAGATGTTTCACAGTCATTTTAGTGGGTTTCTGTTGAAAAGAGGGATGAATGTGTGCATTAAATTCACTGTGTTGAGTCAATTAAGTCTCCTGATAGACTCTCAGGGCCTCAGTAGCTCCTTATTCTGACATGAAAGAATTCTTCCTTTTTCTGAGTGAGTAACCTTTTAATTTGACCTGTTATAGGCTGTTTATTTGACCTATATCTTTATGGTAGTAAACCATTCATTTGTGTTCTCCAATAGCGCTTAGTCATTTGGATGCTTTCAAATAGGGTAGGGGTGAATCAGTCTGTTATACGGATGTCCTTTCCCATCTTTATAAAAACAAATCATGTTAGCAATTATTTTCCCTTCTTGAGAAAATTGGGATAATGACCCACTAGGGAAAATTTAAGATCATCCGACAGTGGTTGCAGCAGCACATTGACGGCGAGTTTCCAGAAGTTCAGGCTGGATTCAGAAGAGCATGCGGAACAAGGGATAAGATTGCTGATGTCCCAGGGGCCTTGGATCAAAGCAGAATATATGAGAAAGATGTTTATTTTTATTTCATTGACTATGCAAAGGTATTCGACTGTGTTGGCCATAATGAACTGTAGATAATCTTGGGAAGAATAAGAATTCCCAAACACTTCACTGTGCTCATTAGGAGCTTGTACATGGGTGAAGAGGCAATGGTACCAACAGAACAAGGGCATACTGCCCGGTTTAAAATCAGGTAAGCTGTGCATCAGGGTTGTACCCTCTTGCCATACTCTGTCGATCTGTATGCTGAGAAAATTATCAGGGAAGCTGGATTATATGAAGAATTAGGATTCGAGGAAGGCTTATTAACAAACTTTGACTTGCCGAAGACACAGCTTTGCTTCCTGGAAAGTGAGAAGGACCTGAGGCACTTGCTGATGCAGATCAAGGCTTGTAGCCCTCAGTGTGGATTACAGCTCAATGTAAGGATGGCAAAGTCTTCACCACTGCACCAATGGATAACATGATAAATGGAGAAAATATTGAAGGATTTGGTCTTGCTTGGATCCACGATCAACACTCATGGAAGAAATAGTCCGGAGATTAAAAGATGAGTTACATTAGTTAAATCGGCTGCACAAGACCTCTGTAGAGTACTGTAGAGCAGAGATGCTTTGAGGACTACGGTGCACTTGACCAAGCCATGGTATTCTCCATCGCATCCTATTTACGTGCAGGTCGGACACTGAGTAAAGCAGACTGTACAAGAATTGGTGCATTTGAGTTGTAGTGCTGGGAATGAGTATTGAAAGTGCATGGGCCGCTAAAAGGACAAAGGAAAGCAAGAGCGCTCCTTATAGACAAGGATGCCGAGACTCTGTCTTACCTACTTTGGACACATTATATTGTCAGGAAAGACCAGTCCCTGAAGAAGGACATCATGTTCAGTAAAGTGGAAGGTCCGCACAAAAGAGGAAGGCTTTCAATGAGATGGATTGACACAGTCACTGTATCAATGGGTTCAGGCTCAATAAGAACAACTGTGAGGATGGCGCAGCATTGTGTGGTTACATTCCGTTGCATTTAGGGTCACTATGGGTCAGAGCCAATTCGATAGCACCTAACAACAACAGCAGGGAAAATTCTGTGCCAGCCCCCTTGACTCGGAGCAGATACATTTCACCGAGATATTTGATCATTGAACACACACACACACACACACACACACACACACACAGCAGTAAGTTCATTAAAGTCCTTTTGAACTCACTGCCATTGAGTCAATGCTGATTCGTAGTGACCCCCGTGGATTTTGGAGATTGTACCTGTTTATGGAAGTAGAAAGTCCACTCATTCTACTTCAGAGCTGCCAGCAGTTTTGAACCGCCAACCATGGGGATCACAGCCCAACACATAATCACCACACCACAGGACTCTATAATGATCACACGTATAATTTAAGTTTTAGACCTACATGTGGGACTTTTAATTTTGCTCCTGTTGTGTGACATCCCGGCATCTTTGGCCCAGCCGTGTAGCCCTTTAGATCGCGTGGGATTCTGACTCTTCCCTCCTCTTATTTCAATCACGACAGCACTAAGGCGCCCAGATTGAAGCACACGTGTTTTACACAAGCCTCTTATTTCACTGCTAACCACAGGTCAATAGTGTGAACCCACCAGTGGTTCCTTAGGAGAAAGACGAGCCTCTGCTGCTATAAAGAGTTACAGTTAGAAGCCCCAGGGAGCAGTCCTACTCTGTCCTGCAGGGATGCTAGCAGTCACAGTTTACTTGACGGCAGTTGCTTTTGTTTTGATTGACCCCTGCCTCATAGCCAGGTATTCTCTGAGCACCCAGTAAGACTGCAAGTCCATTTGCTGCAGGAGAAATCGGTATTAGAACAGAATGTGTTCACAAAGACCTCTTGAAATTAGCCACCAGTGACCCCCAAATAGTTGCAATCACTTTCCAAAACCCGAGGGATATCCCCACATTGGATCACCCTATAATCCTTGAGAAACAAAGTTGTTTTTGTTTAAAATCATTTTACTGGGGGCTCATACAACTCTTATCACAATCCATACATCCATTCATTGTGCCAAGCACATTTGTACATTTGTTGCCACCATCATTCTCAAAACATTTGCTTTCTATTTGAGACCTAGATATCAGCTCCTCATTTTACCCCTCCCTCCCTCACAAACCTTTGATAATTTATAAATTATTTTTATTTTTTCATGTCTTACACTGACTGATGTCTCCCTTCACCCACTTTTCTGTTGTCTGTCCCCCAGGGATGGGGTTATATGTAGATCATTGTGATCAGTTCCCCCTTTCTCCTCCACCTGGGGAACAAAGTTTTAGGGCATGTTAATGCGGAGAATTGCTACACGGTCTGGAATACTGGGGTGTGGCTGTTTCATAGGTGATGCACATGGAGGGCTCACCCCTCATGAAGCACCAGGTCACGCTCCTCGGGAACCAGTATCCTGCCTTCAACTGCTTGGGACAGCCCTCTCGTCAGTACACTGATGACCTTACTTGTGGTTCTTCTGTACACACAGAGCTGTTCTGATGCAGGACCAGCTGTGGGCCTGCAGATGTCCTTGAGCGGTGAGCGCGCATCCCCGTGGTGTCTGCAGGCAGCACGGCACATATCCTAGTGTGGCTGCTGCTCAGAAGACTCCAGGCTGGGGATGTCTTGAGCCATAGGGGACACATAAGTGGACGGCCCCTAAGACCGCAAGTGCTCGGCTTCAGGCTTTCGCTGTCTCGGGATGAAGTGGACCCAGAATTCAGGAATTCTGACCGTAAGTATCACTTATCTGGGATGTACTGTCTGTGGATAACAAAAATGGCAGCACACGGCAACATAAGGCTAAAGTAAGGGTATCAAGTATATTTTAGGTCCAACAAGGAGAAAATAGTCATAAAACAAGTTCATCCAGATTTTAATCAAGTTTTGGACAAGACATCCTTCCATCTGCCATCCTTCCTATGGCTATGATACTGGCCTTGGCATCTACCTTCCTTCTTATGGCTATAACAATGAACTTGGAGAAGCCATTTAATCACTGTTGGTTATATTGAAGATGGAGCTATAATTCTGGGAATTGACTTCTATAGTGTTGTGGAAAGAGTGTTAGCAATTAATCAACTATTTCATGGACAGAAACCATGGCTTTTATTTCCTCAACATCTTTCTAGAATATTAGGGAAAATCTTAATTCAATTCAGTGCAACATGCTAATAATAATTTATTTAATATATCCCAATAGCACCTCTGACTAGGGCAGCAGTTCTCAACCTGTGGATCATGACCCCTTTGGGGGTCGAATGACTGTCTCACAGGGGTATCAGAAAACATAAATATTTCACAATATATAATTACATATTGTTTTGTGATTAATCACTATGATTTAATTATGTTTAATTATGTTCAATTTTTGACAATGAAAATACATCCCACATATCATATATTTACATTACAATTCATAACAGTAACAAAATGACAGTTATAAAGTAGCAACGAAAATAATTTTATGGTTGGCCGTCACCACAACATGAGGAACTGTATTAAAGTTATTAGGAAGGTTGAGAACCACTGGACTAGGGTGTGAGGTCCACAGAAGGACACTTAGACGTTCTAATCTGTAAACAGTGCTAATAATGGTCCTTATTCATAATATAAGGAGCCCTAGTAGCATAATGGCTCAACTACCAGCCCAAAAGTCAGTGGGTCAAACCCACCAGTAGTTCTGTAGGGAGTAGACCTAGAAATCTTCTCCTGTATAGATTACAGCCTAGGAAGCCCTATGCAGCAGGCCTATACTATCCTATAGGCTCTGTATGAGTCAAAATCAACGTGAAGTTATACAATAATAACAACAGCAGTCATTGCTGGGTGTCAAAATCAGCTTCTAACCCTCACATTAATAGTTGAATCCACTTTGAAGCAACTTGGAATAAAGGCCTGGCACTCTACCTCTGAAAGACCACAGCCATTGAAAACCCTATTGTGGTAGTTACATAATTTCATGTCAACTGGATAAATAAGTGTAGGGGTGGATTTAGCCTGCCAATCAAATCACAGCCTGATGATGCCTTCTGGTGGGCGTGGCCTTCTCATGAGGATTTGGGAACTTCCTCTCTTTCTCCTTGAACACGGGCCACACACTCTGTCTTGGTATTCCTGTTGTCTGGCAATGTGGAGACACATGCCAGTGCTGAAATGCTTCCACTGCCAATGGATCCAAAAGACTTTTCACCCACCGGCCTGTGATCCTACATTGGCATCATGTGACTCTGAAGAG
The DNA here is from genome assembly GCF_000313985.2 of Echinops telfairi. NCBI lineage: Eukaryota > Metazoa > Chordata > Mammalia > Afrosoricida > Tenrecidae > Echinops > Echinops telfairi. The sequence continues at coordinate 43,150,016 of NW_022103900.1, forward strand.
GAATTTATGGACTAGGATCAGACATATGGGCTAATATCTGACTTACAGACTTGATCTGGTCTGGTCTCGGCTGGTATGTTTTCTTAATATACAATTGCTCTTTGATATAAAGCTCTTTCTTACACACATGTGAGTATCTCTGGATTTGTTTCTCTAGTCAACCAGGACTAACACACCTCTGGGGCACAATTATACTTTGACTCATCAACAATTGGTCTTGTTTTGTTTTTTAACCCATAGTGTAGGGGACACTTGTGATTTGGTGTTAGAATCATCGCCTTCCATGCAGGACTCTCAGGTTAAATTCTCAGCCAAGTGCACCTCATTGTAACCGCCACTACTCTGTTGGGAGCCTTCTGTTAACTGCAATAGTTCCATTTGCAACCGAGCTAGTGTTGGACTGGTCAGCACTTCATTTCATGGTGTATGGGGTAGCCATGAGGTGGTCATGAAACAGCAGCTAACAACAACATTCTAGGGTAGAGATAAAAGGAGATACTACATGGGTAGCTCTTAGTGACATTCCTAGTCATATTGAGTGCCCAACACATGTCAGCTGCTGTTTTTAGATATGCTATGGTTTGGTTCTGAGCAAAGTGCTAGAGTTACTTATATCCAACCCTCAGGAAGTTTACAGCTTTACAGAAATACAAAGTTATCAATGCCATAGAAATAAAACAACAAAGTGCCAGGGGGTAGGCAGAGAGGAGAAATGCATGGTGTCTGGGGGACACCACAAGGTTTTACATGAGAGCTTCCAATTGAGCTAAATCCAAAAGGAGTTAGGGCTTAACAGGGTAAAGTTGTGTTCCACAGAACAAAGAGATGCATTCTAGGCCGAAGAAGCTGTGCAAACACCATTCAGTTCTGAAAGTGGCTGGTAAATTCAGATCAGTTATAGCCAGGCGTGACTAGAGGGTAGGAGATGTGATTGGGTAGCAGACAATGAGGCAAGAGAATTGGTAGTATAAGGGTTAACCCTTGCTGAAAGAATGGGCTGCAAAGTTCAAACCTAGCAGCTGCTCTTTGGGGACGGGTGGAGGTGGGGGTAAGTGGGGGTGGATGAGGCTTTCTGTTCCTATAAAGATTCATAGCGTTGGGCATTTCTCTCTATTAGAGGGTTCCATGAGTCAGAATAGGTTTGAGTGATGTCAGGAGTTCGAATTTTTTTGGTGGAGCCCTTACTGACTACTTACTCTGTGCTGATCACACCAGCCTGGAAGAAGACCACGAGGTCTATGACAACACTAAAGACCGATTTATTCTGCAGGACAGAACAACTCGCCAACAAAGATGTTTTACCAGATCCAATTTTGCAGAAAGAGCGAGCACACAGTAGGCCCTCATTAGATGCATGCTGAATTAAGTCGAATTGAATTCACTTCATGTCTCTGGCTGCATGAGTAGAAAAGAATAGTCATCTTAGAAATGTGGTCCATATTAATTGATAATTAAAGAGTAGGAGATCACATAATTTTAAATACATGGTTATTTTTTTTTAATCAATGATACCATAAGACAAAAATGGGCAAAATTTGTTTTTTTCCCTGTCAGGGATCACTGATCTACTAAGCTTAAATATAACAATTAAAAAAGATCTAAACATAGGTTCTTAAGCCCTAGGTGATGGGGAGAAGGAGAGAAGGAAGACTAAGCCCTGAGCTGTGCCTGAAAGCAGATATCCTGAGCGACATTGGTGGAAGCTCAAACTAGAGCGATTGTGAGGCTGGTGCAGGACTGGACCGCGTTGCCTTTGGTGGTACAAAGGGTTGCTATGAGACTAACAACAGCATGGGCAGAGGGGATCTGCAGCCCCATTCCTGTCATCCGACTATGCCAGAGCTTCCCAACGCATCTACCTGGGAGTACACTTGGAGCTCATTGTTGCAAATTATATGTAAGGCATATTCAGGGACACGCAACGTTGTATTGTGCTGAGGCATGTGTATTAGCGTTCAGAAGTAACAGTTCCTAAGATGGGCTCAGAAAAGACCTACAGAGCTATATGTCATATGCAGAGTGTTTGTTAACCTGTGTTTCCCTAGTGGCATTCCCAATCTGCCTATTGGCAGCTATGGCTAGGTAATCTATGCAGAGCTTCGAACATGAACAGAGGGTTTGGTGGGGTGTGGGGCTGAAGAGCCAGCTGGCCTGTAGACATCTTTGGTAGGTTAATCAGTCCTCTGGGGCATGTTGTATCTTCTGCCACCTAGTGGCTGGCAATAGACATACATCCTGTCTTCTTCAGACTTCCAGCCCTGTCTGGTTAGGAGCATGAGGACTGTTTGAGGAGCCAATGAGAACAGGAGTCAGGGTGTTGTGTAAGAACCACCCGGCAGTGGAGCCACCACTCTTAGCAATCAACAGGGTCTGGCCACTGGGCACATACAAAGAATGACCCTTGCTGTCTCTTGGCTTGGAATACCCTTCGACTGTATTTCTACATTGCTTCCAAGGAAACACGTTGCAACCTCTGAGAAAAGTGTGAGCTGGTCACACTCTGTTTCTTGGCATGCTGGATCCTAGCCTCTGGGCAATTTCTAGCCCTCAGTAAGGTCAGTCTGGGGGACTCTAGCTTTTACATTTCAAAATATGCCTTCTGGTCTCCCTGTTCTTTTTTTCACAGCATTTAAAAAATCTCATATCTTTATATGCCTTATTATGGAGATACACTTTGCATGTAATAAATTATTTAGGCTTATGTGTTCAGATCAGATTTCACTAGATATAAAATTTCTGTCACTCCAGAATGTTCCTCCACTCCCCGTTCAGGTCCTCTTTCCTCCAGGCAATTCCTTTTTTTCCCCATTGAGGTTATCATGACACACTGTGAAAGAACGTGTACAGGGTGAGTTTAGACAAATACCTATACCCATGTAATCAATGCCTGAGTTAAGGTCTAGATCTTTATGGAAGAGGCAAATGCATAGACAAAAGCTCTTCAGTGGTGTCCAGGGGTTGGGAGATGAGGAGGTGGGGGTTGCTGATTCCCGTCGCTGTTGTTGTTAGGTGCCGGGGAGTAGACCACAGAAGAAACGCCGCCTGGTCTGTGCCATTCTCACGCTTGTTGTGTTGGAGTTCATTCTTGTAGCCATGGTGTCAACCCGTCTCCTCGAAGGTCTTCCTCTTTTCACTGCCCTTCCACTTTCCGAAGTCTGATGTCCTTTCCCAGGGACCAGTTGCTCCTGATAATATGCTCCTTGTAGATGCAATGAAGTCTCACTGTCCTCGTGTGTAAGGAGCATTCTGGATGCACTTGTCCAACACTGATTTGTTTGTTCTTTTGGCAGTCCATGGTACTTTCAATCTTCTTCGCCAAGGCCGTAATGCAAATGCATCCATTCCCCTTTGATCTTATTCAATGTCCAACCTTCACATGCATGTGAGGCAATTGAAAACACAATGGCTTGAGTCAGGCATGTTATTTAGTTCTCAAAATAACATCCTTGCTCTTCAACACTTTAGAGAGGTCTTGCACAGTGGATTTACCCAATACAATGTGTCATTTGATCTCTTGACTCCTGCTTCCACGAGCATGGATTATAGATCCAAACAAGATGAAATCCTTGACAACTTCAATCGTTTCTGCATTTACCATGATGTTGTCTATTGGTCATTTTGTTCTGTTTAGAGTGAGAAAACACTTTGGAAAATATATAGTGGTGGTTTGTACAAAAAGGAATGGAACTAGTTCACCAAAAAGGACATCTAAATGGGGACCGACTTTGGAGATTCCCCAGGTGGGGAGGGCCAGGAAAGGAAGATGAAGCCATGGATTAGAAAGGTGACAGGTTCTGATTTGGGTGACATGGGGGACGGAGGACCACAGAGGGCTTAGATGGAATGGAGGGCAAGGGGAGCAGGTGGAAGAGTGGAGTTAATGGTCTGAAATGTAAAATATCCACTCAATGAATGATCCCTTAAAAAGTGAATCTAACTAAGGCCATTGAAGTGTACACTTAAAATTAATAAAATGGCAAATTTTTGTTATGTATTTGACCCTTGAACCATACAGATTTGAACTGTGTAATTCCACTTACATGTGGATTTTTAAAAGCATCTCTTTCTAGTAAATTACATATCATAGTAAAAAGTGATGTCTTATGATTCTCTCACCTGATGTTTACTACAATTACTCTAACCCTTGAATAGCACCATAGTATTCATTCAAAGTGCCAATAGTGATGCTGGAAGTGCTCCCAAGAAGCAGTGAAAAATCATGAGATTACAAGAAAAGGTGGAATTGCTTGATAAGCACTGTAGCTTGAGGTCTGCAGCTGCAGTTCCCTGCCTTTCCAAGGTAATCTAACATGAGGACCATAGAGGAGGAGGAAGGGGAGGAGGAGAAGCAGGAGGAGGAGGAGGAGGAGGAGGAGGAGGAGAAGAAGAAGAAGAAGGAAAAGGAAATTTGTAATGCTGTTGTTGCAACTTCACTCAAAGGTGTGAAATCATGCAGTTTTGGGGAAATAACCTTGCTACATCAGAAATGTAGCTTTTATGTGGGTGCTTTATATAACACATGTAACATATAACAGAGCTTAAATATGTGTTGCTCAACTATTTTTTTGTTTTATCAATAAGGTTTCCAGTGAACAATAGGCTACTAGTAGTTAAGTTTTGGGGAAATCTAAAGTTATATGAGAATTCTCAATACCCTCAATTGTTGGAGGTTCGTGCTCCTGACCACCACTTTGTCAAGGGCCAACTATATATATTTCACCACAATACATTGTTCAGATCCAGAGTCCTGGTGGATCCAGAGTCCTGGTGGTGTAGTGGTTATGTATTGGTCTGCGATCCACATGGTCTACAGTTTGAAACCACCAGCAGCTCCGAAGGAGTCAGCATTGACTTGATGGCAGTGAATTTGTTTGAGATCTTTTCCATAATTCTAGAAAGTTCCTGTGTGTTCCTTCCAAGTCAGTATCATCCTTATTCTGAGGAACTTACTGTTCTGTTTTTTCCTTCCTGTAGATGATGCCTTGGGCGGCTAACCACAAGGTTGGCATTTGAAACTGCTTCAAGGGAGAAAAGCAGGCTTTCTCCTTCCATAAAGAGTTACAGTCTTGGAAACCCACTGTCCTGTAGCATCACTATGAGTTGGAATTGACTCGATGGCCATGAGTTTTTGGAGATCCTTTGATCTGTTCTTGAACTTCACAGAAATGGAACCAGGCCATATGTGCTCTTTGATGCTTGGCTTCTTTCATTCGGGTTGTCTATTGATGAGGGTGCCTGGGGAATCTATGCAAAGCTAGCTCAGAGTACTGGTCTTCCCATCAGTCTTTTAAGTGCGATTGAAGGCAATGAAGGAAACTTTGTTACACGAATCATAACGGGAGACGAGTCATCGCTTTACCAGTAGAATCTGGAGAACAGGTCCAATCAAAACTGGCTTCCGAGAGGATTTGCTGGGCTCGTTAAATTCAAAGCAGAGAAGTCAACTCAGAAATTCTGGTGACTGGTAAGTTTGTAAGAGTTAAAAGCAAACACTGTATGTATGTGTTTGTATATATATAATAAATATGATAGATATAGATATATATTCCTGCAACAATGGAGATCTATGAGTAGATGATTGAATAGCCAAGCAAGCTGAAAAGGTGGGAGAGTGGGAGTCTATCTATGAATATATCTATGTATATATGAGTATATCTTTGAATATATACATATACATATATATATAGGCTTATCATATTTGTCATAGGGTATTTGTTTATGTTTATTTGCTTTTGATGCAAATGAATGTGATGGAGCATACATGGGACAAAGTTATGCAAACTTCTTAGATGTAACCAAACCCCTTGGGAGAATGAATTCCTGGGCCTGGGGGCTCAGGACCATAGTCTTAGAGAACCCCAAAGCCAGTTGACATCTTGAAGTTCACAAAGATCATGGTTTACATTTTACTTCAGTGAATAGCACCTGGGAATAGGCCCAGTGCGCCAATGGAACACATAAACCTCAGTCTATACAACCCTAAAGCCAGAAGAACAAAATAGTGCCCGGCTACCACTCCCAACTGCTCTGAAAGTGAGCACAGTAGAAGAGCCTGGGTAAAATGGTGGGAAAGTGTAGTACAGAACTCAAAATCATAAAAGCGATCAGGATTATGGACCCCATCCTCTGGTCCTTACCCATCAGATCGGGAACTGAACTCACCTCTGTTTCAGAATAATGACCATTTAGGACCAACAGGGCAGCCTTTCCTCAAGAACAAAGCACAGCTGGTTGGGCGACAAGGATGAATGGAAGCAGGAAGCGCAGGGAAGCAATGGTGCATCTAGAGGATTGCCATGGGTGAGTTGAGTCAAAATATGTATGAATTACTGAGTGTGAACTGTAAACGTCACCTAATTCATGGTAAAACTTTTTATATTTAATTACAAAAGGTTCTACAGCAAGTAGAATAAAGGTTTCATGGGGTGGGGGTGGGGATGCAGGGAGGGGTACAGTGGTTGGGGTCGGGTGGGGGTGGATGGGAGCTGATGTCAAGACCAGGGAAAAAAATGTTTGGAAACTGATTGTGTTAGCAATTGTCCAATTCTGCTTGACATAATTGAACTATGGAATGATATTATATATGTATTAGCCCCCAATTAATAATATTGTACATTTTAAAATATTAATTTTTTAAAAAGAGGTTCTAGTGACTGGTTTGGAGAACCCAGATGGATAAGCTTCGTAGATTTTCTCAAAGGACATGGATGATCACAAGAGGTTTTTATGAAGTCATTTGAAAAATAATTGAACACTACATTAGTAAGAAAAAGACCAGGAAAATTACACTGAATTTTTTTTCTTTTTACCATGAACTGCACTTGCTCATTCTTCAAGGTTATCAATGTTTTTCTAGTTGAACTTCCCTGGGGAACCTTACTCTATCCACCTCATAAACCTGATCTTGCCCTTTTTGAGTTCTCTTTAATCCCTAAACCCAAAGAACTCTTTACGAAGAACATCATGTGTTCCCTGGATGATGCTAGAACTGTTTTGACAGGGTGTAAAAAAGAAATGTGCAAAATTCTTTGAGGAAAGGCTAGAGAAAAAGAAATATCACCTTCAGAAGTGTATAAACTTAGGGGCGACGTCAAGAAACACTAGCGTCACATTGATATTTTTATTCAATAAAGGTGTCTCTGATTTTGTATGAGGGTAACAATGTCCTCATACAAGCCCAGCAGCCTACCAACTTCCCATGTCCTTTTCCATCAACCTGCCCCTCCCCTATTACCAGGCTGGTTCCCTCTGATCTGGTTTCTGTTCGTATATTGCTGTCTTTTCTGGAAGGTTCAATATATGGAATTATACAGTTTTGTGGTTGATACATAATCTGTTGTCAATTTGAGACTTAAGAGTAAAGGTAGAGTTTAGCCTGTCAATCAGATCGCAGCTTGATGACCTCATTTGGAGGCACTAAGGAGATAAATAGCTCTCTGGAGGTGGGACATAGAGACACTCCCTGGGAGACATTCCTGTGGACAAGACAGATGGAAATACTCTAGAGCCCTGGAGCTGGAGGAGCCACCTGGAGACCTACGCCAGTGCTAAGATGCTTCCACCACCACTGGATCCACAAGACTTTCCACCCACTGGCCTGTGATCTTCCTGCATTTGGTGTCATTGCATGGCTGCATGAGTCTAAAGAAGACTTTATGGACTAGTGTCGATGTATAGGGTAATATCAGACTTATGGGCTTGATCTGGACTGGGCTGG
>NW_022103900.1:43158801-43160282 GCF_000313985.2 Echinops telfairi
AGCACATGGTCTGGGTCACCAAGGGCTGGACAGGAAGTAGGTCAAAATTGTCCAATTAGGACCATATTAGTGGGCACATTCAGCCCTTGGATATTAGTAAGCATTTTCCCTCATGGGAGTCTGATACACCCCATTTACCCACCACAGAAATGGAATGGTCTTCTCTGAAACATATAGGCCCCTCTGCCCCCTTCTTGATTTGAATTTCCAGTAAAGTTTGCACTCTTGCAGGGGTGTCGATTTGGGATGACGTTATCACGGTGTTGTATCACAGCAACGGAAAGGTCCTGTCCCTCTCCTTGCATCTTGAAACCTGACCCCCGCGGAGGTGAGGTATCCCCTGTGGAAGTGGTTTTGAAGGAGTGCATACAGAGGAGGTGATACGACGGTTCGTGCACACAGGGAGGCGAATGGCGTAGAAGATGGCGGGACACGACTTGCCTTTATCCTAGTGTTTGTCCTTGCAGGAACGGAGTCATGCAATGCTTGTCCTTTTGTGATTGACTCAGCATAACGGGTTCCAGGTCCCTCTATGTCATGACTCCTCCGCTGTTTTCTAGGGATGCATCGTATTCCACTCTGGGCATGCACCAGAGTCACATTTGTTCTCATTTATGTTCCTTTCCTCATTTGCTAGCTTGGACGCTTTGCCACAAACCACTTGTCTTACCATTTTTGAACACGATATCTTTATATGCTGTGAAGATGAGTTTTGAAATAAGCTTCTTTTAAAAGGTCATTAAAATTATAAACATGCACCAATGTGGCAATTACCACACCTACAAGCCAATGGCCCCGATTCCATCCTTCAGGTTGTGTGGCCAGTCTTCCCTTGTCTCCCAGTAACATGAACCTCCAGCCTGTAAGCTTGCTCTCTGACTGTGCAGTTGCTGTATGTTTGAGCCCATCTATGTGGTAGATTTTCAAAAGTGCGTGATGTTCAAGCTAAATTAACTAATTAAGCTAAACTTTTGTTTTATTTTAAGAAGATACAAGAAGAGATTTTTGGTTTAAGGTTTAAAGGTTATCTGAAGGGGTTTAACTAGCTACAATGGATCCAGAAAAATTTAGATTCCATGAGAATTTGAAATTTTGTTTTATATCCCCCCCATCTTTTGATAATAGATTCTGATATAAAATCTTTGATCAAAATGGAAATGAGGTGCCATTCAGTTCTGGTCTCTTGGCAATGGAGGAATTTTTTCATGGCAGCAATCAGGCATGGAAAACCTGACTCTCCCTCTTGCTTTGCTGTTCCAGGTAAGCAGAGAACAAGTCTTGTACTGTGGATGATGTCTTACAAGCTTTTAATACCTTCAAACAAGTTTTGAAGAAGGAGAGTATTAAACAAAATACACTGACATTAATTTAACTCAGCAACCTTAGGTATATCAGAATAGAATTGTGCTCTATAATTTTCAGTGACTGATTTTTGAGAATTAGATTTCCAGGCCTAGTTCATCTTCATCTGGTTCCTCTAT
>NW_022103900.1:43162700-43163980 GCF_000313985.2 Echinops telfairi
TGGCAAAGAAGGAAAGAGCATTGATTTGGGAGGAGAGTAACTGGCAGGAAATAGCCGTAAATATCTGCCGAATTGGGCTGGCAATCATTTACACCCTAGTATAAATGAATGTATGGCATTTTATTTTCTAAGAGCTAAGGTATTGTTAGAAAGCAGTATGGACTAAAAGTGCACTAAACGTACACTAGAAATACTCTCTATGTAAATGGTGGAGGAAATGGAAAGAAATGCTGGCAATTCTGCTGAAGACATCCCAGCTGTGTGGCCAACAATATTTGAGGTAATCATTTTTCAGGACTTGATTTCCTTATCAATACAATAATGCAACTTAATGTTTGTTAGTGACTTGCAACATACTTACTGCCATCAAGTTGATTCCAATTCATAGTGACCCTATAGGACAGGGTAGAACTAACTGCCCATGGGTTTCCGAGACTGTAACTCTTCACAGGAGTAGTAAGCCTCATCTTTCTCCCAGGGAGTAGCTGGTCGTTTCAAACTGCAACCTTCTAGATAGCAGCCCAACAAGTAACTCACTATACCACCAGGGTTCCCATGTGAGAGCATCCATCGCATTTCAAATGCATTATCTCCTTTAATCCTCATTGCAACTCATTGACAGTTATTAAGAAATGTGCTTTACATTGTAAATCTTGGTTAAAACGTACCACCTTATCATTTGATCCTTTCAACCCATTTTAATGTTGCTTCAGTTACAAGAGGGGAGAGAGGAGGGGAGATACATGTAGATTAAACCTCTGGTGAATCCCCTCTGAGCACAGACCAGGTGGGCGCATAGCCTTGCTGTCATGCAGAGTGCACTGGGAAGTGGATTGTTGCAGATGCAGTTAGGTTATAATTTAACTCTTTATCATTTGCTCTGTCTTCTGACCTATTTGTTCTAGTTTTTAATATTTTATGCTTTTTTAAGTTGAGGTTTTTCTCTGTTTTACTTTGTTATTGTTCTTGTCATTTTCCTGGTATTTTTAATGTCTTTGCAAATCTGAAGAGGCAAGTCTATGAAGGATAGGTAAATCTATAAAGATAGTAACTGGATTAATGTTTTCTTGGAGGTATGGCAGGGGGGTGTTGAGGGCAAGTGGGGAGCTAAGAGCAGTGAGCACCAGAAAGAGGAAAATGTTCTAAAAGTGGTTGTGGTGATGATTGTACAACTGTTCTTCATAGAATCGAACTATTGGATTGTATATGTGACTTATAAGCCAATAAGACCATTCAGAAAACAGAAACATGCTTTAAGTATTCACATTCGCCATACAGGA
>NW_022103900.1:43164897-43165815 GCF_000313985.2 Echinops telfairi
GGTTCATCTCAAGTCCCCTGAAATGTCCCCTCACTCATCTCCTCTCCCTCCCACAGCCAGGTCCCCAGTTCCTGCCTTCCTAAGGTCACTTTGTCACCCTCCAGCCCAGTGCAACCTCACTGCCACCCCGCACCCCACCAGAGTTTCTACACGATCAAGTCACCACACACTGGCCCCAGAAACACCTACTCTGGCCTCAAGGGCGAGCCTGGCTGCCTGCATCTGTGCCCACCCCTCTTCCCCAAAGCCACACGTCCCAGCTCCCAGACGCCTGTGTGCCATCGTCGCCCTTCCTGCGTTTGTGTTTCCGGAAAGCAGTAGCTAAGGACTTCACCGCCTGTAGTCCCTGCCTCGGTTCCTCATAGCAACCCTCCAGGACAGAGCAGGACCACTCCAGACACTTTCTGAGGCTGTCAATCTTCACAGGAGCACACAGCGTCCCCTTCTGCGGGCGGCTCGCTGGCTGCGGGTTTGAAGTGCTGATCTTGCGGTTGGCAGCCTAATACTTAATCCACGGTGCCACCAAGATAAGTTGACTCGATTGGAACCATGTTCTCAGCTATCAGACGTGGAGTATCAATGGGACAGGAAGCTAATGGCCCACTCCGATGCCCATCCCCCCACAGCCCAGGTGATGCATGCCATCTCTGATGCGTTGGGCTCCCAATTCTTCTGCAAACCAAATGAAGCGTTTTACACCAGAGACTGTGAAAGGGAGGCAGTATCTATCCTCTGAGCCGAATTCGGAACGAGGGCAAGCCAAGGCGGCCAAATCGGACAGCATCCAGTGAACGTTCTAAAACCAAGCGAGGGAGAAAGAAACACCTGAGCACAGCGCGCCCTTAGGAATGATTTAGGTATCACAGGAATGACCACAGGCAAGAGTGCACTGGGGCATTTGTATGTCCCGGCGAACTC
>NW_022103900.1:43167123-43169012 GCF_000313985.2 Echinops telfairi
GGTGGCAGATGGAAGGGAAAGGCACGTTTTAGAACTAGGAGTGTCCTAGACCTTGTGGTTGTTGACTCCCCCCCAGCCCCGAGCCCCCATGTCCCACAGTTGTTGCTGCCCTTTGCCCCCCATGGGGAGCTGTGTAGAAATAGTCAGGCTGGCATGATCCCACAGCCTTTCAGAGTGGCTTGCGTTTTAAAAACAAACGCACAGAAAGCTCTGAAGTCAGCCCAGGGAAGGCAGGGAATAGTGTTCCTTAGAGGACCTGCACTCACCTTTTTAAGCATAAAGACACCTGTTGTTTTGTTCTTCTGCCTCTTCTGCCACCCCGGGGCACCCACATCCTACTCCCAACCTCTCCCCCCAAAAAATAAACACTACTCTGAAGTCACTGCTGACTCACAGCGACACCCCCCCACCCTTTGTGGGGTTCCAAGCCGGCAACTCTTCAGGGGAACTGAAGGCCCAGCCTTTATCCGTGGAGCTGCAGGTGCATACATTCCCAGGCGTAGGAATTGTTGACAGTTGGGGGCTCCCTTCCAATCCTTTTTCTCCAACATATGCAACACTCCATTACCCAGGCTCCCACAGAGTACTGGGTATTAAAGAGAGGGCAGAGCTGCCCACAGTAAGCCCCAGCACTGCCTCTGGACAGAAGGAGAAGGCAGGATGTGGGGAGTCAAGGATGAATCTGTCCTGCACCCAACACTTAGTGCCTCAAACGCGCGGGCCCGCGGGCCGCCGGAGAGCAAGTCTCCGCTGGATGAAGTGTGTTGGGGAGCTGGCTGATCACCCTTGGCAGACTCCAAGCATCACAGAATGTTCCATCTCCTCCTACACATGCCCTTTGAGCTCTAAACTCCAGGCATACAGGAATACTTGTTCTTGACAAACAGCCATTTACTGGCTCCTAAAGGGAACTCGAAGAAGACAACCTGTCATTCTTATGATAGAGAGAATACTTTTCTTCCCCAATTGTCTGGAAAACCAGAGCCAGAGTAAGGACCCAGTGGAGGGAGCCAAAGACAAGGTGAGGACACTTTTCTTCATTGTGGGCTCGCAAGGTACCTGCTTCTTGGCAGTTTCCCTTTGCTTAAACCAGTAGGTGTAATGGATTGCAGCCTGTCCTATATGAATAATTAACTGAATTTTCCCAAGAAAGAAGCTTAATCAATATGTAACTGTTAAATAAACAAATAGATCTGATATCCGTACACATCGGAAACTGAACTTTCATTTGTGCATGGTTTGCAACCAAAGCTGGCCTTGTCAGATCAACTCATGGGTTGGTATCGACTCTATGGTAGTAAGATTTGAATCATAACAACCGCAGCGGCCTGAAGTCTCTTAGCCAAGCTCTAGAAATCAAGGGTGAGCTGTAGTGATGTATTCATTGTCGTAAGCAAGTCGTGGCTCTTTTTGTTTTTAATCTTCTTAGTGATGGCGTTCATGCCAAAGCCTGACATTGCTATAGAACTGGTAGAAGCTTTGTGCATATGACTGCTTGTTTAGCTGTGCATCTTTTTATTTCTTGATCAACAAACTCTTTGTCCTTATATATAGCTGCTATGATCACTTGCATCCCACTGGCATCGTCAGTTCTGACTCACAGCAACCCTATAGGACAGAGGAGAACTGTTCTATAGGATTTTGAGATTGTAAATCTTTATGGAAGCCAACTGCCTCATCATTTCCCCCTGAAGTGGCAGGGGCATTGGAATTGTTGACCTTGGAGTTTCTTTAGGGTTCTTTGTGTAGCTGCTATTTCAGTACAAATATTACCATGGTCTTGTTTGTGATCTAAGTAAGGAATTAAGTTTTCTACAAGGAAATCTATCAGATTACAGACGGTTAATCCTTCAAGGGTATAAACTCTTATTTAGCTCTTATTTTTAACA
>NW_022103900.1:43170969-43172001 GCF_000313985.2 Echinops telfairi
TATTCACTTCTGGGAGATCTGCCACTGCACAATTTTCAAGAGTATTCTGAGAAGTCCAACCTCTGCTATCATCTTGATTTCCCTGAAATAACATTATTTCCTTATAGAACCTGTTTCCTTATTAGCCCCTTTTTCTTCCTTATAATGAGGTGTTTCCCCACTTACAGCGACTTTCTCAGAAACTTGGAGAGTAGCTGCTCTTACACGTGGTGTGTCTCAAAGAAGAATCCTAAGAATTCTCAGTGGCCCTGTTTTAGCTTCAATACATTAAAATGTTGAAATGAGAATAGCAATAATTTTGGCATCGTGTTAATCGCCAATGGTTCTACCTACTCAACGAACTGGAGGCAAGTTGGCGTAATGTTTCCTTAGCTAACCACAGAACCCAATTGCTCATCTAGCTGGTAATTTAGCTGGAGTAGAGTAAGTACCGACAAAATATTTTCGACTGGATTTTATGTACATAAAACTTTATCTAACCACTTTTTATGTAATATGAAGGATAGTCTTGAGTTCATATGAGTTGACACATTTCTGTCACTCATCATGGTCATTGAAAAGAATGATAGAATTTTCATAGACTCAAAAGGATTTTTATGAGTTGTCCATAAGTCTGTTGTCCAACTGTGCCCCAACTCTTGATTAAGAAAAGTTAGTCATTGGATCTGTAATGGGTAAGAAGAACAGTGGCTGGTGTGTCTGTCCTTGCTTATCAAGAGATCAAGGATGGCTATCTTGAGATCAGTGGAGAACCAGAAGTGGTTGCATATGGTTTACCAGAAGTGAAAAGACAAGATGAACTCTGAATTGGTCACCTGTGCTGGGTCACCAAGTGTGAGGAAATAGGGTGGAGCTGTTTGAACCCAGCAGACATGCCATGAACCACTGGGGACTGGACTGAGGCTGAAATGACTTTAGCTCTATTGCCCACTTTCTCCAGTTCTGTCCAAGCATACTTCTCCCCAATAAGTAAGTCAGGCACAAACAGTGGTCTAGGTAATGAGTCAGATAAATTGTACTGAGAGTCCCTGG